>NC_069667.1:8090833-8401628 GCF_027244095.1 Hemicordylus capensis
TATTTATAAATGCACTTATGTTCAAGTTGTTTTGCAACCCAGAAGGTCTGAGTGAGAACTGTGAAGTATGTCTTCTGCTTTTATTTTATTTTATTTTTCTTGTGTGTGAACTGCTCCCCAATTACTTGCAGGGACTTCAGGGTAAATCTGGCCAACATGTGAATGCAGCACCTCCATTCCAGAGGAGGAGATGTGTGTTAAAGGGCTTTAAAAGCCTCCTGTGAAAAACCTCCTGGAATCAAACTTGACTGAATTGGTTCAGAATTCTGAGAAAACAAACATAGGCTCACCCTGCATGGTTGAAAGTCTCCTTGGCTAATCTGCAGTGAGGGGGCCATTTTAATCATTCATCTTTCTAGTGTGTTCTAGGCATTAAAAGTAAAACAAATGTATAGTACTCAATGTATATAACTATATATTGTGACGTGTGCGTGTGTGTATTCAGTGAAATGTATTTCCAGGCAGCATACTTATTTTGGAAAATCAGACTTAAATCCTTGGGGGCCTGGGGTGTGCGGAGGCCCTGGACTTTGAGTGGGGGGGCCCCATTTTAAAATCTTGTCTCTGGGCCCACTGCAACCTTGCTACGCCCCTGAGTGATGGCACTTCAGAAGTGGACTGTCCTCTCATGAGAATGCCAGCTACAGTCAGAGGGATTCTAATTGGGTTTTTACTGCCTGAATTGGAATTCAGTTTGGCCAGTTTTTCCTGGTTGGAGGTATTCGTCAGGTCTCCTTTTCAGTATAGGTGACTCTAGCCACACACGCTCTACCCTTTGTGAATGAATGCTTGAAGCCACTCCTAGAATCTTGGAAAGATGCTTTCCTTATGAAAATAGGTGGATCTCTGGCATTCAGTGAGTGCTTCCTCCCAATATAATTATATAAACCTAACTCTAACATGTTGAGTTATATCTTGGCAAAGAAAGTTAACAGTTTTATTCATAAAGCTGTTGATTTTTAAACAACGTAAATACACAGGGTCTGGAGAGCAGGAGATTGCCAAAGGATGGGAAAGGAAAGGAAAAGCAAACGTTTATTGCTTTTGGTGAATGCTAGAGGTTCTCTGGGCACTTTTAGGGGAGGGGGACATCTTGCCGACTCCATGGATCTTCCTCTTGCAGGAAACCAAGTAAGCAGCAGCTGCTTTGTCCTCAGTCTTTTCTTCTCCAAGCTAAACACACCACCAGTTCCTTCAACCTGTCCTTGTAGGCCTTGTTTTTCAAAACTGTGACCATCTTTATTCCCTCTCTTGAACCCAGTTTATTTGAACTCCTTTATATGGGTCTCATCTCCATAGGCCAATGTCTTCATTGCAAGGCCTGGGAGCAAGTGACGGTTGCCTTACTAATTATTTAGTAACTAGCAAAGCTTCAGCCAAAGCTAAATACTGCACACTGTGCAGAGGTGACCATTCCCATAATGCAGTGCTTTACTTTGCCCAGTGCTTGTGGGGCTTCTGTAGGAGGAATGGAGCCTTGTTGAACCCCAGGGCCATTTTGGAAGGCACAGACAGTGTAGAACTCTACCGGGGGGGGGGGAGCATTGGCATGGACTACACTTCCCAGAATTCTATGTGTGCATTCCATGAATTCTGCCATTTGACAGGGCTTTCAGCCCTACACTGAGATCAACATGGTGGGAAATGCCTCTCACAGGGAAGTTTTTTTAAAAAAAAAAACACACACCAAATTGTCCTCTGGTTAAAAAACAGTGAAGACCATTGCCAGAAGCTCTCATCTTAGCTTTCCTCAAAAACACAAAGAACTTCACATTCAAGAGCAAAAATTAAGGTAGCTTGTGGGAAAATACACTGAGGATCGAAAGGGACTTGGAGATTCGGCAGACGTGCTCTCCGATAGAATGTGTTCTACCATGCAGTAAATACTTTGTTTTTATATTTGCATACTGTCTTTCACCAACTGGTCCCAAGGTGCTACAAAAAGCACGAACCAGCTAATCTTGCTTGTTTTGACTGTCACTTCTGCTCTCTAAAACACCACTGTTTGATTTTTGTATGTTTTTATATTTGTGGGTTTTTTTCACTTATACACTTCCTTGAGTGCCATTTAAGGTAGAAAGGCAGTACAGAAATGTAAACATAAATTAACCATTGTGAACATCTTCTGCATGCTTGCTGATTGCAAACCAAGCATTTCAGAGATAATTTGGAAACGTTGGCGCCCTTGATGAGATACGCTCAGTTTTGAATGGCCTATCCAAGAGCATAGGACACAGGTGTCTTGCTTGGTCAGGATTTGAGACAGCTTTGCTTCTGTAATGTTTGAAAGCATTTAGAGCTGATGCAAAAGTCCTCTTTCAGCATCATTAGCCTGGATGAAATTTTATGTGGGAAAATAGTGACAGAAGAACTGGGGCAGTTTTTGAATGGGCAAGCAGAGCAGAGGTATCCCTACTATGCATCCCTGCCACACAGGGGCGTAGCAAGGTTGGAGTGGGCCAAGAGACAAGATTTTAAAATGCCCCCCTCACTGAAGCTCAGCTATATATATATATATATATATATATATATATATATATATATATATATATATATATATCCTATGTGCCACAATAGAACATCATCCTAAATTATTTTTTTAACGGTTTTGTAAATTGTGGGCGATGCAAGCCATTTAATTGTACTAGAGAAAGACATGCTGTTCTGGTAGCTCCATTAGCTATCCATTAGCTAGGTGATCTCATTAGCTATCATAGAATCCACACACAGAATACCTCTGAAACAACAGAACCCTGTACCCCATGGGTTAGAAACCCATGGGGGTGGTTGGCACCCTATGTGCACTACACTACCATTCGCTCTGGGCCACCCCATCACCCCCCCAAGTGCACTTATGGGGCTGCTGACACCTCAATGCTTCTCTATGAGGAAAAACCTTAAAGACGCGTAAACTTTAACAATTCCCCAAAAATCAGCCCTCTGCCCAAATCCTTGGAAAAAATTCAGGTAGCTTCCTTGACCCTACCTGGCACTATCACCAAACCCACACTGCTCTAGGCCACCCCTTTGCCCCCTATGTGAAGCTATCCATTTGCTGACACCTCAATGCTTCTCTATGGGGGGAAACCTTAAAGATGCATAAACTTCAACAATTCCCCAAAAATCAGCCCTCTGCCCAATCACTCTGAAATTGGGGTGGTAGCCTTCACCCATTAGGCACTACCACCCCACCCTTTTTGCCCAGATCCCACTCTATGCCCCCGAACTGCCCCAAAGACACCAAAAATTCCCCAAAAATAAGCCCTTTGCCCAATTCCCCTGAAATTTGGGTGGTAGCCTCCAACCATTAGGCAATACCATCCCACCCCACTATTTTGCCCCTGGGACCCAAAATTCAGGCTGACATAACTTCAGACCTTTTTGCATTCACATCAATGGATGCAAAAAGGCGGGAAATTCAAAGAGATGTCATCCTGAATCACCCGAATTTTTCGGGCCCGAAATTCGGGTGATTCGGCTGAGCCCCGAAAAATATCGGGGGACATTGGGGGTGATTCAGTTTGGACCCGAATCACCCGAAATTGCTCGTTTCGGGCACAGATCGTTCTGTGCCCGAAATTTTTTGCACAAATTCCTAGGGAATCCCATCTAGCTCCATCATTATTTTCTTTAAAACACAGCTTTTTTCAGAGGGTCTTTCAGGATCATAATGTCTGGTTGTGATTATGGGGGGTATGTGGGGTATAAACATCTGAACATATAAGAAACATAACATCACAAGGTGGCACAGCAGTCTTTATCTATGGAAAGGAAAACTGTGGGAGATCTACAAAAAACTGACGTACTTCGAAGCATCTTCAATGACTGACACAGATGGAGTTGAGCCTTGTAGAACAGTTGCCTAACTTTGCTCTTCATCCATCCTGATTACCATTGAACCCAAATGAGAACATCTGTAACCAACATTCAGTAAACAGGATCTGCAGTCTGTAGCTTGAAAAATAGTTGAATTATTGGAAATCTCAGGATGTGATAGTGGACAAGAGCCATTGGCCAAGGAGCAGAGAACATGTTTACATGCATGAGTTCTTAGGTCCAGAGGAGGAAAGTCCATTGCTGGAGACCAAGGTAAGACTCTTGGGAAGACCCAGTTGAACATGTGTGGGCTACTGCTCATCATTATGGCTCCAGGGCCAGATGCATGTTTTGGGGACTAGGCTTCAGCTATTCTCTGCGTTTCTCAGCAGAAGATGTTAGTTATTGGTGATGGATGATGGCTCTGTTCTGTCTCCAAACCCCGCTTTTTCCAACTTTAACAAAATTCATCAGCTACAACTTCATTTTCTGTTATTTAGACCCAGAAACAAAACCAAAAAATATGTCTTCAGAATTACCATGACAAGCTTCAAGGTCCACCCCCCACCCCACCACCATTTGTTAGCATTTCAGCTGTAGAGATTTTAGTGTTGTGGGTCATGAGAGGCATATTACTGTAGTGGTCCACATGGCTATTCATGCTGAAATGAGCCAGCTCCAAGTCCTGACACCAGTCTAGTACCTGAGCTTGCCATTTGAGAATATCTGGAGCCAGAGGAGTCCTGAAAGCAGAGATCTGGGACCTAGCTTTCTTTGAGCCAGAACCTTCCAATGCATCATTGTGTTTACATCCTTTTGTCCCATAGAGCTTGGTGACACACATGGGCCCTTCCCTGTGATCTTCACAACAATCCTGTGAAGTAGCTTCGGCTAAGAAACAATGAACTGGTTTACACATTGCAACTAGCAATGGTTTGTTGTGATGAAAATAAACAAGCATGAGCTTTGGGTTTCCACCTTCCCCTCTTCCTCCTCTCTTACATGTGACGGGAGGACATGGAAAGCTTCCATTTGGTATATGTCACCAACCCAGTGTATGGAGCAAACCCAAGCAATGTAGCATCATTTCTCATTACATCAAAATGCAAGTATCTATGTTTAACAAGCCAGGATGTCAAACCAAGATTGTTATAAATCGCAAACAGAAGCTCCCAATCTCCTTCCCTTGCAAGCAAAAGAGGAGGGAAGAGTTTCAGGTCTGAAGCTCATGCCTGCTCTTAGACGCTTAGACTCAATTAGGCTAGTAATTGAGCCAGCGTTACCCAGTAAGTGTAGCTGAGCAAAGACCTGAATTCGGGTCTCCCCACTGTAAGTTGCAACAGTATACTACACTGGCTCAAAATAAAGAGTTTCAGAACACTTTAGTTTCAACAATGACACTTCTGCTGATGAATTTTCATGGGTTCATCCATTTTTAAGAGTAATGATGAAGATGACAGACTGAGGCAATGTTTCTCAAACAGTATGGAATCCAACACACACACCCTTCCAAGCACACACACCAAAAGAAACACTTTTCAAAGTGGTCATCCTCTTTATACTTAGCAATGGGGAGTCACTAGCCCCATCGAACTCCAGCATAGCATCCCTCCAGTGGCTATTGCTGGTTCGGTTCCTTTGGGGACAAGGAACCATCTTCTATTATTTTCTATGTAAACGAGACCGTTTGTGTTGATATGTGGTATATGAATTGTAGTAGTAGCAGTAACAACTTGCTGCATCTTCCATGCTTCTTAATCTCGAAGTCTTGTTGGGTGCAGTGTCTCCCTGGTCGGTTACTGTAATTTGAGCTTCTTCCTCATGTTTCCATTCCCTTAGATGTACAGCAAGTATAATTTAGCACAATGGCTATTCCTGTCTGCTTAGTAATTGCCACTGATCTAATAGCTTTCAAGAATTAAAACCAATACAATTCAGTACGTGCTCTGCTTTATGCCAAATGAGACAGAAATGGCTCACAAGCCCTTAAATGTAAATCCATGGAGCAGTTCTGATCTGTCCGTATCTCTAGTGAAGAAGCTTATTTAACAGTTTCATAGAAAATATCTCTTGGGTTTAGCTGCAGGCAGGAAGTTATGCATAATTAGCACTTTTATGTGGCATTAACAAACAATCTTGTTAGTTCATTACTTTTTAATATTTGCTTCAGTCTCCAGAAAGCAGATTAAGACTGACTGCAGTTTCCATATGTGGGACTCCGCGAATGTAAAACTCAAATAATGTTCCCTTTAATCAAAGCTACATGTTTTCAATTATTTTTTAACACTTTTCTTTGCAAATTTAACTCTACACAAATGAAGCATCAATATGAAATAGATATGAACTTTGTCTACCTCGGAAGTTGGGGAAGGCTCTCACTAGCTAGATGGGAGTACGAACTATCCTATATTAGTTTACTGCTTTTATATTACATGGAGATAAATTGTATATATGAGAAAAGTCTGATTCTGAGCTGAGTTAATGCCAAAATTGGTGCTGAATTCTGGAATGAATGGATATATGGATTTCATTGGTCCAGAACATGTAACTGATATTCAAAATGGATTCTCGGTAATCTAGAGCTTGACAACTGTGTGATTTGATTTTTGGATTAGTGTGTGTAATGTCTGCACATTCAACATTATTTGCAAATCATAGAGATATAGTCACTATGGAAAGGGCATCGATGCAGTGTGTTCATTTGAAGGGGCAAAAGTGAGTGAGGGTGAGGAAAAGAAAATACATATTCATTTTGTCCTCTGCATGTGCAGGGTCTTCCAGCTAGTGTTCCCTCTAACAGGGATTCCAAGATGTTGTTGACTACAACTCCCATAATCCTCAAGCTAAAGCCATTGTAGCTGGGGATTCTGGGAGCTGTAGTCAACAACATCTGGGAATCCCTGTTAGAGTGAACACTGCTCCCAGCCATAGATTCCTTTGGAGATTATCTGCATTGTACTCAGGGAGGAGAGCTGGTCTTGTGGTTGTAAGCATGACTTGTCCCCATAGCTAAGCAGGGTCTGCCCTGATTGCATCTGAATGGGAGACTTGATGTGTGAGCACTGCAAGATATTCCCCTCAGGGGAAGAAGCCACTCTGGGAAGAGCAGATAGTTTCAAGTTCCCTCCTTGGCTTCTCCAAGATAGGGCTGAGAGAGATTCCTGCCTGCAACCTTGGAGAAGCCGCTGCCAGTCTGTGAAGACAATACTGAGCTAGATAGACCAATGGTCTGACTCAGTATATGGCAGCTGCCTATGTCCCTATGTTCCTAACCCACTTTGGAGAGGACAGCTGGTCGTGTGGTAGCAAGCATGACTTGTCCCCATAGCTAAGCAGGATCTGCCCTGGTTGCATATGAATGGGAGACTTGATGTGTGAGCACTGCAAGATATTCCCCTCAGGGGATGGAGCCGCTCTGGGAAGAGCAGAAGGTTTCAAGTTCCCTCCCTGGCTTCTCCAAGATAGGGCTGAGAGAGATTCCTGCCTGCAACCTTGGAGAAGCCGCTGCCAGTCTGTGAAGACAATACTGAGCTAGATAGACCAATGGTCTGACTCAGTATATGGCAGTTTCCTATGTTCCTATGTACTAATGGCCCACTCATTTGTTTATTGGGACTTCTGTCTTCTTCCCCATAGACTAGCGGTGGTGTACATGAGAAAAGTGATGTACACAGAGCCACAGAGACACAATTCAATGCCGGCCGTCTCCCTTTAAGGTCGGTGGGGTTGCACTTACCCCTCCTGCTGCTTTCCCCCCGCCGGCACTCTGTTTTTAAAAAATATTTTCAGGGCGGCAGCATTCCTCCCTGCTGTCCCTTCCCCCGTTGTTGCCCCAAAATACAGGAAGTATGGGTTGCATGTGTAACTACATTTTGGGCCAAGATGCACGCGTATCGCACACATCGCATGTTGAGTGTGCACATCACACATGCAACATATGGCGGGCATGCACGCATAGCGGGTGCATGCACCGCCCGTACTTCCTGTATTTCCAGGCAACAACAGGGGCAGGGGCGGCAGGGAGGAACGCTGATGCCCCGGAAACCCTTTTTTAAAAAACGGACCACCAGTGGGGGGAAAGCGGCGGGAGGGATAAGTGCAACCCACCCACCCTTAAAGGGATACTCCCCGCTGGCATCAAACTTCGAACCAGCACCAGCACGAACTGGTTCGAAGGCCTCTTGCATGGCCTTCAGACCGGTTCATGAACATACCTACATGCGAACATGATACAACAGTGTGTCATTTAACAATAAACTGGAATGAAGTTTAGCTAGCTGCCATTAAAAGCTTTGGTCTTGCCACCCAAAGGCCAACTATGTCTTATTCAGTGTTTTTGCTCCATGTGTAGAATGAGTAACCCCCCACCGACTACATTTGTGCACCCATATATGTGTCTGCAACATGCTATGTGTGTACCCTTGTGGGAATCCTGGATAAAAAGGGTCCCTGGTTGTGTATGCCAGAGTTGTTGAACTACAACTCCCATCTTTCTCAGCACAATAAACTTGTTTATGCTTGTATCTGCCGGGTGAGTTTGTAACTTGTAAGCTTGTATCTGTGAGTTTAAAGCAGGGGGCCCACGATACAAATGTATTATATGCTTGGTGTCCTGCTCTCTGATCAGGGATGCAGGATGGTCTTGAAGACAGATGCTGTCTTGCCCCAAAACCAGGAACCCAGGAAGTGAGATGAGGTGAGGCCATTGGGAGTACAGCACCCTGGAGAGCTCCCAGGAAAGACCTTGCTCTTACAAAGGTCAGAGGTGGATGGAGGTCTTAAACAGCCCATGGCTCAGGCTATCCCTCTGCATCCAGACTCTGTGTGGAGAGCAGAAAGGTGTAAAGGGGCAGTCTTGGGCCTTGGATTGAGAGGAATGCTTTCAACTATTGTTGATGCCAGCATGCAGTTTTTGACCTTCAAAATAACCAGCATACAGATGCAATTTCACACAGTGTATTCAAAGCCTCCTTCCTTCAAGCAAAGTGCATGCAAAGCAATTAATTCCACATATCATTCCATTATTGCTGTTGAGTTCAATTAACATTTATTTATATGCATAGATGTCTTTATGGTGGTGGAAAGACTGATAGGTCATTATTAAATTCCACTAAATTCAAATATTATGAAGAAACTTCAGTTGGTGGTTGTGTTTTTCTTTTCTTTCTTTTTTAAAATAAGGCTTAATGATTTTTCAAAAGCTATTTTTTGGGTGTGTGGCCTTTAGAAAAATCAGCCCAGAAGTGCTATGACTTTTTCTTTACCCCTACATCATTGCCCTGTGATTATTAGCTTTAAATCACTTTTCCATAGTGTCGATATGTTATTATGTATGAACAGGCCTCGCTTATGGAAAGAAAATCGGTGTAAGGCCTTGGCAAAGCTCTGAGTGAGACTTCAGCTGGGAGTCTGGTTCTGGCACAAGCAATGAAGATTAAAAAATGAGGCCAGAGCTAGAAGATGGAGGACAGGTCTGTCAATGGCTACTAGTCTGGTGGATATAGGCCACCTCCAATCGCAGAGGCACGATGCCTCTAAATACTAGTTGCAGGCGAACAACTGCAAGAGAGAGGGCATGTCCTCACCTCTTGCTCCTGGGCTTTCCAGTAGCATCTGGTGGGCCACTGTGTGAAACAGGATACTGAACCTGATAGACCTTGGGCCTGATCCAGCAGGGCTGTTCTTATGTAAGATGTGGTCAAGGTGGGCTGAGGTCTGATTCTGGACTGAGTGGATCGGAAACAAAAGAATACAGAGACAGAAGCCATGGTGCGAGATAGGATTGTGGTACTGGATCAGGTGAGGTGAGGCCAAGTGGTATATGTGGTTACTCAAGTGATTTTCATTGTGTGGCCCATGGGCCACTGGTGGCCCACACAGAATAGAGATGTGAATGAACTGAGGTTTGTGCCCCAATGTGAAGCCAAACCAGTTCGTGCTGCTGTCGAACCAGACCAGTGGTTCAAGTGTTATTCCAGGGGGCAGAGCGGGGTGGTGAGTGGAATGTTTAAAAGTGAGCATAGCTGGTCCTTACTTGCTCACCCACTGCTCCATGCAGCTTCCTGTTGCTGCGGTGCTCTCCCCAACTGCCCATGCTCAGCATGAACATGGCCTTCGCATGTGTGTGGATGCCATTGTGTGTGTCAGCACCAAGACATGCAGGCTGTTTAAATGCCCCACTCGTTCCCCCCCCCCGCCAACACTGCGCTCGAATCACCAAACTGGTTTGGCAGCAGCAGCTTCAGGTTCAAACTGGGGGATGAACCTTGGTTTGTGCACATCTCTATCTGTAGTGATCAGCCTACCCACCCTCTAAATCATTAACAGGGAGTGAACCCTTGTCTTGAGTGACAGGCTGGTGAACTCCAGGGCAGCCAATCTGTACACCAAGTGGGTGGGACCTAGAGAGCAGTTGCTGGGAAATCTGGGAACAAGAAGGGCAGGTTTGTGTTAGCCCGTGCAGAAAGTCTTAGTCAGGGGCAATGGAGTTTTGTTCCCTTATGGTTGAAGCCAACAAGGGAGTTTCTCTCATCGAATAACTCTATATATCCTTAAAAGAAAGAATTGCAGGAAGCTTGATTCTCATCAGGAATTGGGCGTGTTCAAGGGAAAGGGAATTAAGCATAGGCAACAGTTTGTTTAGTCAGACTGTGTGTTAGAACTTGCATTTCTTTTTATGTGTGTGCTTTTGCATTTTCCTGATATAAAGTAAGGTGTGCATTTGAGTTGGTATCGACTCCTGGCAATCACAGAGCCCTGTTGGTTGTCTTTGGTAGAATACAGGAGGGATTTACCATTGCCTCCTCCCATGCAGTATGAGATGATGCCTTTCAGCATCTTCCTATATCGCTGCTGCCCGATATAGGTGTTTCCCATAGTCTGGGAAACATACCAGTGGGGATTTGAACCAGCAACCTCTGGCTTGCTGGTCAGGTCATTTCCCCGCTGCACCACACTGTTCTAATATTGTTTACCTGCAACGTAATTGAAATAAGAAACACTAGCCTACGCTCAACACACCTAGGGCATTGCAAAAGCCTCTGTAAACATTTAAGCGTGCATAAAGACAACCTATTTTTGTAACTTACTAAGTATTTTTAATTGTTTCTAAAAGCTGAGGCAGCCTCAGATGGAACCAGTCTGTAGTATTTGAGAATGACTCTGTAACCATTTAAGCATTCATAAACGCAACCTATTACTGAAGCTTGACACAACCTCTTTATGTAGCCTTTTGAAGAAAAGTTTTATTTTTATTTTCCATTTTTACTTTTTACAAGCCTCTCAGAGTAGGTCTTTAATTCAGTAGAAGAAGGGGGATTTCTTTGGCGCAAACACATCCTCGGGAGCTTAGCAGCTATCAGTTTTTCTCATCTTGTGTAAGCTTACACATGGAAGACGTTTTTGTATTTGCCCAATACCCATTTATGGAGGGACCTTGGATTACAGCACCCAATCCACTGGTCTTGTTCTCTGCAAGTTTTAGGGTGCTTGGTGGCAGTATTTTGAATCTACCAGTAATACTGAATACTTTTTTATGAGAAGCCCACTGAGGCGGCTCAGGAGGGATGACTCAGCATTTTCTTCCCCTCATGTGAGCTAACTCTGAGACAAAGGCAGGAGGCAGATAAAACTGGAAGGTGTCTGAAGCACCTTCAGCACATGCCTTCCCCACTCACTGCTGGGGCCGCCATTGGGCCAAGCACAGGCCCATGGCAGAAGGTGGGATGGGGCACCAATGGTGGGGGGGATGGGCGCATGCAGGCCCTGCTCTGGTGGACCCTGCCATTTAAGCTAGTGAAGATCACTGTGCTGTGCTGTGTGAAACTGCTCATCTGTGGAGTTCAGGATGAGAGATTTCTTCCCAGCACAAGTGCATAGAAATAAATCAGACCACTGTTCCATCTAGCCCAGTATTTTCTGCGATAATTGACAGTTACTTTCTGGGGTTTCAGATGAGGACCCTTTCTAGCCCTACCTGGAGATACCAGAGATCAGATCTGGTACCTTCTGCATGCAAAGCAGATGCTCTACTGCTTTGTCCTTATTCCCTAGCAGAGCCTCTATTGGCTCCCCAGGTCACCCGATTCTTCTCTTCACCATGCTCCCTCCCTCAGTGTTTTTAAAGAACAATTAAAAATATCTTTTTAAAGAGGCCCTTTAATGTTTTATCTGCTGCTTAATCTGGTAGGTTTTTTAGTTTTTAGTCCTCAGTTCTTAGCCTTCTGTTAATTTTTAATTTGAAAATTTAAAAATTTGTAATTTTAAATGTGGTTTTAGTTTGGTCTTTTAACTTTTTAAACTTTATTAATGGTTTGTTTTACATTGTATGTGTTTTTTTGATGTTGTGAGCCACCCTGAGCAGTAGTGAACTGGAGGAGTGGGCTATAAATATCAATAAGACTAACAACCATCAGAACAACAACAACAACAAAAATAAATAACGGCAACTGGTCTGCCACTTTAAAGTTCCTCTTTCTGCCACTGTCAGGGGGGCAATGTGGAGCAGCAGCAACAACAATAAAAATAAAGGCAACTGGATGCAGTTCCTCTTTCTGCCACTGTCAGGGAGGCACTGTGGAGCAGCAAAACTCAGGCTTAGCTTTTTCCCTTTAAGTAGTGCAGGCTGTAAAATGCCAGAGACTGACAGCTGGAGGCCCTGATTCAAGAGACATGCACTAGTGCCTTGCAAGAAGTGTCTGACTTTGTCCTGACTTGGATATTTCATTTGAAAACTCCAGTTTTTCAAGATATGCTGAGGAGACCTTGCTTCAAGTTCCTACTCCGCATGGAGTGAATTATTGTGGGGTTGAAAGCAGGGCACTGTCTGTGGTAGCTCCGCATGTTTTTAGAATCGTGTTCCCAGTAACTCTGACAGGAGTGCTACTTGAGCTTGGGGAGGAGAGCTGGTCTTGTAGTAGCAAGCATGACTTGTCCACTTAGCTAACAGGGTCCACCCTAATTGCATATGAAAGGGAGACTGAAAGGGAGACTGGAAGGGTGAGCACTGTAAGATATTCTCCTCAGGGGATGGAGCCGCTCTGGGAAGAGCTGAAGGCTTCAAGTTCTCTCCTTGGCATCTCCAAGATAGGGCAGAGAGAGATTCCTGCCTCTAACCTCGGAGAAGCCACTGCCAGTCTGTGTAGACAATACTGAGCTAGATGAACCAGTGGTCTGACTCAGGAGAAAGCAGCTTCCTATGTTCCTATGAGCTCTTGCGTTTGGAACTTCTTCAGTGCAGGAGTTATATTTTTTATTAAATGCATAGTTCTAAGTTATTCTTTTAACTTACATTCAATTAATAAATTCTATAAATAAGCACATGTAAGACCTCCGCAGAAATACTGATTCTCATGGCAAAAAACTCTATTTCAGCCATATAAGGGGAAGAGTGGGGAAGAGGTGTGAGAACATTTCCATTCTGATGTTTAAGTGTAAATATTGTAGTTTGAGCAGACAATATTTATGGAAAGCTTAGTGTGTAAATATGCCTGGGTCTTATAAACACTTTACAGCTTGGGTTGCCCATTACACAGAGCTGCTGACCCATTCCTAATAGAAGTTTGTTTTTAAAATAAAATTAAAGGATAATCAGCATTCTGACAGTGACATTATGCATTGTCTTCAGCACATTTATGGGAGGATACAATGGTGATTAGCTATTGAATGGCTATAAGGGTTCAGAATATATTACTTTTAGTTTAGTGGGAAGGTGTTAATGCATGCGGCAGGAAGGACCATAAAACAACATTTATCAGCTTGCTGGAGGAAGGCTGTATTGCATGAAACTGCTCATTTGCTTCCCTGCTTCCCTTTAGGACACTGCAGGAAGTCTCAGGCTGGGGAGGCCGGGATTCAATAACCGATACAGATTGAACAGGATTCAATAACCAATACAGATACGAATACAACAAATATTTATATACTGGAGTACTTTTCAACAAAAAGTTTCCAAAGAGATGAGAAAGAGAGAGAGAGAGGGAGGGAGAGGGAGAAAGAGAGAGAGAGATTTTGGAGGGGGCCCCCCCCATGAGATGTCTGAAGCCTCTAACTTGGTTCAGTCTTTTCTGGCAAGAAGTAACATCAGTGCAAAAAAAAAAAAAAGTTCTGTCCTCATGTATCTTCATTATGACATCCCATCCTCAATATTACAATAAGACTGCTAGTTAAAAAAAAGCAACAACCCAAAACTATTTCAAATTTCATGTTGGCGTTTCTAGCAGCAAGAATACAGCATAGTTTTAACACTAAAATAACTGGGGAACGACTCTGAGAGCAGATTCATAAACATGGACTTTAACCTTTTCAATATTCTGCATTTTGATTGGTTGCTTCAACACCTCTTCCTCCCAGGTTACAGAGGGAGAAGAGGCTGTTAAAGAGGGAGATGCTAATGAATCAAAGCATGGGACACTGGAAAGGTCAGCACAGTGGAGTTTACTGTTATCTTCGTGGGATATATGAGGCATTAAGATTCTAATGCCGTGGTCCTCTGACAAAGAATATAATGAGAACAATAAATAATAAACAGCACAACATGAATCTGTTCCCATGTTGATGACTGTAACTAAACTGAGGGGATAAATCCTCTATCCATTCTTCCTGCATGATAAAAATGGGGGATTCTGTCCATGTGACTTGATGGATCAAGCACAGGAGGCAAGGTGCGGGGCTAGACACGTGGGGGAAGGTGACATCTGAGAGCTTTGCCAATAGCAATACATGCTTCTCTTTAAGACAATAAAATTCCAGTTGCATGAGAAGAGTATGGGGACATGGGCAGGTTGGACTGCTGGTGGAATTAGTTGACTATACTTGCTAAATGATGGATTGGACATGGGTGAATCTTATCCACTGAACACTCAAACCACCCTGAGCCATTGTAAACCGCCCTGAGCCATTTTGGAAGGGCGGTATACCAATCAATCAGCCAATCAATCAATCAATCAAATAAATAAATATCATCCAGGCATCCCTTGCTCTGGTTGATTGATTGATTGATTGATTGATTGATTGATTGATTGATTAAATTAATATCCCCCGCCCCCGACTCCAAAGGCTCTCGGCAGTTCACAAAAATACAGAGTAATCTAACAGTTCAGAGTACTCTCCAGTTCTCTGTATAAGCCCTCTGTTGAGAGAATATTCAGCTATTGCAGGCCTGAAAAGAGTAAGCATTAGGGTCATTCACATGGCACACAACCACTCTGGGTGGGGAGGGGGAGGGGAGGCAGCTTTGTTCCTGCTTTGCCGCACATGACCACCCGTTCCTGGCCAGCTGCACCACTCATGCGCCCAAACGATCCACGCTGCAGTGAGCGATGTGGCACTCCAGAGGCCAGGGGAGCAAAGCCCAGCTGCCAGGAACCCCACAATCCCGCTGCTGCTCAGGCACTGCGTTGCTGGAATTCTTGGACACTCTGTCCCCTCGCCTCTATGGTTGTAATGGCAGCAGCCCAAACAGAGCTGCCAGCAGCCCGTGCACCTACATGACTAGCCCTCCTACCCCACATTTATCCTGAAAACAAAATCCTGGGACCTGATCCTTTTATCCTCAGTCCCGATCCTGGTGCTTCTCATGACCAGCCCTACCCAGGCTAGCACTGCCCTACCCAGGTAGGGCTGGTTGTTAAAATGACCTCATGGTCTATTTCTTCAGCCCATATTATTGTGTTCTGAGCCATTCACATATCCATATGCTAAATTAAGCATTACACACACACCCCTAGCTTCAATCCATTCCACCAAAAATGTAGGGAATTTTGCTTGCCCATCTGTGCTGGGATGTCAAAAGCTGGTTCTCCTGGTTGAATTCATTGCATTTCTCCTGCCGTAGAGAGAGAAAGAGCAAGAGTTAAGTCCATTTCCATCATCCTTGCTTGGCTAAACTGCTGGTTGCTCCTTCGCTCTTGGGGTCTAACAACAGCCAACAACCACTCTTCACAGGAAGGAAGGAAAAAGGGATCCTTCCATTGGTCTGCTTTGACAGTGATTCATTCTGGATTTGCCCCACGGAGTCTTCTTTCCTTGTTATTCTCTTTCCTTTCCTCCCTAATATGTCATGGTTTTTCACATTTTCATTGTAAGCCTGAGGGCAAGAGCAGTGTTATTTCTAATGTTTGTGCAGTGCCTTGCAGTTTTAGGGAAACTAACGACGACAGTATATGTACAGTGGAATATATGCACAGGCTGAGATGATCATGTGATCAGTTCCTGACTCTGGCCTTCACTGATTCCCAGCGAGGAGAATGATCACCAAGACTTTGATCGCTATTTTCACGCACATCTCTATTTTGCCTGTGTTTATAGCTTCATCTCTGCAATAGCATTTGAAGGTGAAGTTCAAAGATGGCTGCACACAATGGCTGGCTGATGGGAATATTGTAGTTAAAGCCAGTGGTAGGTAACTTGCGAGGAGGACAAATAGCTCCGTGCATCTCTCAGAATCACTAATGAGACTCATTAGTTTCTCATGCTTTATTCATAGCCGTTAATAATTTACTGAGTACTGTAGAGCCTCCTGGATTGTAACTTGCTAAAAGGATGGGGCCCCTGACCTGAAAGGACGGGAGGAAAGTTAACACAGCCTATGCCGTGCTGGAGTTTAAGCAGGAAAAAGAGGCTGAAAAGGAATGGGATGAGATATCATCACTGCAGCGTCGTACCATAGGCAGTAAAATATAGCCACTTAGTGAAGCTCTCCTCACAATCAGTGAGGAGAGCTGCCAGAGTTAACTGTGGGGAAGGAGAGTTTACATTACCTTCCACATAGATAATTCAAGGGGGTTCCCTGCATGGGTGGATCGGTGGCACAGACGCTGTGCTGCACCAGCTCTGGAGTCAGGGGCCGGGTGAACGCAAGTGCCACCGCATGGCATTCCTCCCCTGGAGTTCCAGTAATGCACCGCATGAGTGCATGGTACATTCCTGGGGTACTCCCTCCCCAAGTGTGACACACAATCAAGGCTCCCACTGCAGCACATAACCAGCCGAAACCGGGCTGGGCTCCCTTAGCCCCGTTTCGACTGGTCGTGAGAGTCGCCTCTGTGTCTCTTACTCAAGAGTAAGAGTTAGGGTTGGATTGCTGGTCTTGCAGTAGTGCGCCTGAATTGTCCACTTTACTAAGCAGGGTTCTCCTTGGGTTGCATTTGGATGGGTGACTACATGTGAACATTATCTGCTGCGTGGTGTTCCCCCACCATAGCTCAGTGGTAGAACATCTGCCTTGCATGTGGAAGATTCCAGGTTCACTCTCTGGTAGCATCTTCAGCTAAGGCTTGGAAAGACTCCTGCCTGAAACCTTGGAGAGCTGCTGCCAGTCAGTGGACAATACTGAGCAAGATGGACCAATGGTCCAACTCTGTATAAGACAGTTTTCTTTATGTCCTCTTTATAGCTGCTTCACAGCTATATTTATTTCATACACAGAAATAAAACTTATGTAGATTTAACTAAAGGTTCATTCAGCAACAACTCAATTTCTCCTTCTCCTTTCTCTCTCTTTTCCTTTCTGACTCCTCCCCTCACACTCTCTACAGGATGTTCCCTAGGACAAACATCCAAACCACTAAACACAAAAGATAACTAGATAGAATACAGCACACCCCTGCATGTTTGAATATGTACATGTATGTGAATGACTGTATGTAATGCATTCTTGGGAGGAGAGTTGGACTTACGGTAGTGAGCATAAATTGACCCCTTTGCTAAGCAGAGTCTGCCCTGGTTTGCATTTGGTTAGGAGACTACATGTGTGAGCACTGTAAGATATTACCCAGCAATAGCTCAGTGGAAGAGCACCTCCCTGCTTGCATGTAGAAGGCCCCAGTTGTGTTCCTTGACATCTCCATGTCGGACTTGGAAAGACTTCTCTCTGAAACCATGGAGGGTTGCTTCCAGTGTATTGAGCTAGATGGAGCAAGGGTCTGACGCAGAACAAGGCAGGTTCCTGTGTGTGTGTGTGTGTTTGTGTGTGTGTAATATATATATATTAGCTGAACCCGCACAGAGCATCTGTGCGGTAGTTCACTTCCTTTTTGGAGTTAGTTGGGAGAATTTGTTTGGCTGGTCCTCCCACAGCTCTCTCACTCACTCTGTCCCCCCCACAACAGCTCTCTTGCTCGCTCGGCCTCCACACACACTGCCTCTCTCGCTCGCTCTGTCTCTCCCCTGCGTGCCTCTCTCACTCGCACTGTCTCTCCCCCGCGCGCCTCTCTTGCTCGCGCTGTCGCTCCCCTGTGTGCCTCTCTCGCTCATGCTCTCGCTCCCCCATGTGCCTCTGTCGCTCCCCGCGCACCTCTCTCGCTCACGCTGTTGCTCCCCCGCACCTCTCTTGCTTGCGCTGTCTTCCCCCCGCGCCTCTCTCGCTCACTCTCTCTCCCCCGCGCCTCTCTCGCTTGCGCGCTCTCTCCCCCCGCGCCTCTCTCGCTCGCTCTGTCTCTCCCCCCGCGTGCGCCTCTCTCGCTCGCTCTGTCTCTCCCCCCGCGTGCGCCTCTCTCGCTCGCTCTGTCTCTCCCCCCGCGTGCGCCTCTCTCGCTCGCTCTGTCTCCCCCCCCGTGCGCGCCTCTCTCGCTCGCTCTTTCTCCCCCACCACCTGCCTCTCTCAATTGCTAGAGCTGCACCACCGGTCGCCAGGCCAGGCCTGCCAGCGTGGGCTGGCCAATTCTCCTACTCCCCTCCCCCAAGCCTTCTGCCTCAGTCCCCTCCCCCCAATCCTTCTGCCCCAGCTTGCTCCCTCCTCCGTTTCCACCTCTTTCTCTCTCTTTTTCTCTCTCTCATTCGTGCTCCCCCCCCTGCCTCCGCTTTTTAGCCTGCTTGTATTTTCCCTGCTGGCTGTTGCCACATCCACAACCACCCCATGGGATAATGACAGATCAGCTGGGTGCCTGAAGGAGCCCTGAAGCTGTTCATCATGGTTCTTTGAGGAAGAGCTTTTGATGCCAGAGCCCTGGTGCAAATGATCCCTTAAATGACTCTAAATTAAAACACTTTAAAATCTTTTGATGTATTAGAGTTCAAAATGACTTGAAAAGAACAGGCTGAATAGGCTCTTGAAATGTACCTGCCTGTTTTTTGTTCTGTCGCTGTGGACATCATTGCCTCTGACATGGACCAGGAAGTGGAGATTTCCTCATGAGGAACAGAATGAATGAGTCTTTTATTTATTTTATTTTTTTAAAGTGGGAATAGTAAACATTGATTTGATTCACAGTGGGAAGCTAGAAACATAGCAGGCTTTTTTTGCACTCTGGGAAGACCCCAAATTTAGGGGCAAAGAGGGGGTCCTTTTTCTTTTTCAGAAAAGTGAGACAGAACTAGCATTGTGCAGCTGCTCCCTGCCCAACAGCTCATGTTGCTCACCTCTAACTACAATGTTATGGTGGGAGAAAGCTACCGCATTTGCATGTAACTCGGAACCATGCCTTAAATGGACCCGTGGTTCTGCACCCCTCCCCCTGCTGTCCCATCCGAATTCAGACACTCAAGAGAACACTCTCTCTGCAGTCAAGACTGCCGGGGGGGGGGTCCTGGCTGTGTGAGTTTCCTTCTTTACCTTTGGTTGTGATCGCCTTATTTACCTTTGGTTGTGATCGCCTTATTTGCAGTCTCTCCCCCTGCCCCTCTGCCGCTTGCCTTTGCTCTGTCCAACTCAGTCCTGTTTGGAGGATAAATTTTGCATGTGAACTCAAGACAGATAGGAATGTGTGCATCAACAAACAAACTGACAATCACTTCTGATGCATGATGTTGTCTCTTCCCCCCTTTTAAAATATACATTTTGCTTTAGATGACATTTTGTGACCTTAGAAATGCCCATTAATAATTGCCCACCCTCTTTTTCTGGTTACTGAAATGCAATCAATATTTCATCTTTCAGACACTACTTTAATTGGGTTCAGGTTCTGAGTTCTGCAGCAGGCACAAATGTGGGAGGGGGGAGGGCAGAATGGTCTTGATGATCTGTGGAGGGGAAAAAAATCAGGGACTGTTTTTCCCCAACCAGCGATCTGATTGATTAGCTGGATGATTTGTCGCATTAAAGAATTTCACTAATAATTTGTTTCTCCACCGTGTCCAAATAAACATCTTGCAAGTTACCACTTTTATGAGCTGACTATAATTCAGGATGTGAGGGGGGGAGGAATGTGCTGATGAGATTCAAAATTAAAATAATAATAAAATCCTCCCAGAAGGAACATTTCTAATTCCTTGTTAAATTATGTAGCATTACTGCCTTGCTGCTGTCAGGTTGGGTGGTTAAAATTGTCTGCATATTCACAGTCAGCAAAGAGGGCTGTTCCGACACCTACCTATCTGTCACGTGGGGCATTTATCCCAGGAATCAGCAGTGCTGTGAGGGCAAGCTTGCTGGAAAGAATATGTCAGGTCTGGAGAAAATATCCCTGGGTTCACAGTCCTAATCAGCTGGGTGTGTTGGTCTGAAACCAATGGATTACATTGCACATGCATTGGAACTCAAATGGGGCAAATGTGTGACCTAGATTTTCCACAGCCTTTTAGAAAAACATCCTCAAAGTATGTGTGAACCAATGCAAAAAACACCCCACTGCATTACTTTTTACAGAAGGCCCTCTTTAGTCACGGGGCATCCGTTCTTCCAGCCTATTGCTGCAAGCACCAAAACTGTGAATAAAGAGACCTTAAGCCTATGGGATTGGAGGGGTTAGGTTCCTAAGCACACTGAAGTGTGCTAAGAATCACCAGGGGCAGGGAAGGAGGGGCAGAAATGAATGCAGTACCATGCTCTCCAGGAATGTCCCCCCCCACCCCAATCCCCCAATTTTTGCCTATTTTGGGGGGAGGGGGGGCATTGAGAAAAGAGTCATTTATGCTCTTTTCTGGCAACTCAGGAACCATGCATAGGCAAAAATAGCCCTATTTTCACCCCATGATTAAAGAAACCGGATGGAGAACCCATGAATAACAAGGGTCTCCTGTATTTAATTTCCCCCTCTAACATATCTATATAAAATGTTGTTGTACACTAACTGCTCAGTGACTGCAAGATGGGTTGTTGTTTTTGTACACCAAGTATACTTGGAGGTGCTTCACACAATCGAAGAGAAGCACCTCAAGGTGGTGTGCAGAGAGAGCACTCGCCCTGGGCGGACGGATCGGCTGCCCACACGACTACTGGCTCCATCATGGATCCAGTTGGGGTTGCAGGGATTGGGGGCCGCCCAGCCCTTGGAAGCCTTAGGATGTCCTGCGCGAGTGCGTGGGGCATTTTGGGAAGAACCCTGAGGCTGGGAGGCTTGTAGGAGCCTCCCAGTCGGAGGTCTCCTCGTGAGCAGCTGTGGCGTCTCTCAACCACCGGGCTCGTGGCACTCACTAGAAACTGGTCTGGTCTCCCTTAGCCCATTTTCTAGTGATTGTCAGAATAGCTTCTTGGTGTCCCGTTGCACATTTTCAAACCAATCCAGGCCCAAATTGTGAGTGTGGAGTGACTAAGCAGGGGGAGGAAATTTGAAGCAGGATTCAGACATTATATTCACGATGCATACGCTTCCTATTTGCATGCTGCATTTGAGGGAGGGGGACTGTTCAAAATGGACACATGGAGAGTCATGCAGAGAAAACATAGGCCCAGAATGATAGCACTGGAAGGGACCTTGTGGTCTCCTGGTCCAAGTCTCTGCTCAGCTCAGGAATTTGCCAACTGTGGCCCTTCAGCTGTTCTTGAAGCTAGAACTTCCATCATGCCCAGGCACAGTGGCCAGTAGCCAGCAATGATGGGAGTTGTAGGCCAACAACAGTTGGGGATGGGCACAGTTCAACACCCCTGTAAAACTTATATTATAACACCTCTACAATTTATTTATTTAATATACTGCTAAATCCACAGACTCAGGGTGGTGTACAAACAAGAACAGAATCTGAGATTTAAGTGGGGGGGATAACCACCACCCCAAAAAATCAAAGGGCAAATGGCTGGTGGAAAAGAACTATATTCAATACGGTTTTAAAGGCTGAAAGGGAGGAGGCAGACTGAATCTGGGGCAAGAAGAGAATTCCAAAGTAAAGGGGCAGCCACAGAGAAAGCCCTTCCATGGGCCTAGTACTATAGATCTCTCTGAAACAGGGGGCTAGGGATGTGCAACAGGTTTGATGTATTCTTTGCACCATGCCATCAGGTGTGTGGACAATGGTAGTCACTAGATTAGGAGCTTAGGAAGCTGCCATGTACTCAGTCAGATAATTGGTCTTTAGCCTTTAGGATTAGCACTCCTGTGGTGGGTGACAGCTTCCTCTTGAACTGGAAAAACCCATTGAGGATTGCTTCCAGAGACGTGGTTTTACTCTCGGTGTGCTTATGTTGATGGGCTACACATGAGCTAAAACTGTCCTCAGACAGAGGGTACTAGATCCGGGCCGTCAAACAGATCGGTGCCTTCTTTGTAAGGATGTTTTCTTAGGTGGCCAACTTATTTTCTACAAGTCAACTAAGTATCTGAGTCAGATCACTGTAGGGGAAGAATGGCAGTTCTGTCCCCAAGCAGCAAAGCAAAACCAGTTTGGAGAGAAAGCAGCAAAGCAAGAGGTCTTGAGACAGTTCTTTAGTATTGGAGAAACTACAAGGATTTATTTAAAGAAAAGGTTACAAACAAATGTGAAGGAGCTTAATTTCAGCTGTAGCTCATGGCTGAAGAGAGAGACCAAAACAAACAGCCATCTCTGGAGAGACAAAATAGAGACTAACCTTGGAAGAACAAAGAGGGGAGGAGTCCAGCACTTTTATCCATGACCCTAACCACCACCACCCCAGTGGTCACTATGAGACATTGCAGCTGAGAGCTGATGCTGCCAGGGTCATAGCTCCAACAATCACAACCCCACAATATTTCAGAGCTCTGACACTAGTGTGTTTTAATGTTCTCCATACTGCAGTATTGGAAGTGAGTGTCTTTGCCCATGTAGTTCAGGGACCACAGAAACATCAGCCCTTGTATCAACCCTTATTACTGTAATTTTTACAGGGACACCTGCCAAACTTTCATGACAATATTTTGCAATTTTTTTTAACAAACTTTCCAAGACTCATTCTGTTTAAGCTATTTACTGTCTGACCAGAATGATAGGATTTCTTCCAGCATAGCCAGGTTTTGCCTTATTACAAGCAGAGTTTGGCATGAGGTGACCTCTATTCCTATGTGATGGTGGGTTTTAAGTTAATATCAAGTGGGGTAGCATCAGACAATAATGATCATTAATCTAACCAGTCAGCACTTAAATCAATGTGTCAGATTAGGGTGCTCAGTGTGTTCACATAGATGTGCAGCTAGACAGAATAGTGTGATTGGTATAGTGTGATAAGTAAACTGTTACTTATCTTCAAACTGTTATATTTGTAGCGCTGGTGGGTTTTTTTTTGCTAAATTTCCAATTATGATTTAATTATATTAGCATATTACTTGATATGCATGGGATTTATTATTAATATGTTGTGTTATACTATCTCTGGTCGGTGACCGTAATAAAGGATTATGATGACCATTGGTCCATCTAGCTCAGTATTGTCAACACTGACTGGCAGAGGCTTCTCCAAGGTGGCAGGCTGGAATCTCTCTCAGCCCTATCTTGGAGATGCTGCCAGGGAGGGAACTTAGAACCTAGATGCTCTTCCCAGAGCAGTTCAACCCCTTAAATGGAATATCTTACAGTGCTCACACATCAAGCCTCCCACTCATATGCAACCAGGGCAGACCCTGCTTAGCTAAGAGGACAGGTCATGCTTGCTACCACAAGACCAGCTCTCCTCAGGGTTGTGTGTATGCAGCCCGGGCATACTCAGAGTTGGGGAATCTCTCGATGCACCATTCAGTGCAAGAACCTACAGGCTGCTGCCGTTATGATACTGAGCACATTTCCAAAAGAATGATGCCTCTTAAGCCAACTGTAAGAAACAAAAAAAGTGTTTCTTTGCCTTTGCCTGCCTAAAGGAGCTTGAAGCTTTTTAGAAACCTATCTGGTGGTGTATAAAAAGTCAACCCAACCTTGGAGAAGCAGCGGCTTCTCCAAGATTGCAGGCAGGAGCTTCTCTCAGCCCTCTCTGGAGATGCCCAGGCAAAGCATGCAGGTGCTCTTCCCAGAGTGGCCCCATCCCCAAAGAGGTCTTACAGCGCTCACAGATATAAAATACCATCCAAATGCAAACCATGGCAGGCCCTGCTTAGCAAATGGGGACAATTCCTGCTTGCTATCATAAGACCAGCTCTTCGCTCCTAGACCCATAGATAATATGGGTGACTGAAAATGAACTGAAATATTTGCAGCAGATGCCAGGCTGCCAAAGCGTAACTTATGACTTGATGTTCTTCTTCAAGCCTTCTGAATCAGTGTATCCACACCTGGATATTAAGCTAATGTGTATGCTCAAGGAAATTAATGTTTCTTCTGTAGGATTAGGAAAAGGTTCCCCAGACCAACTTCCTTTCTCATGAAACATTAGCTTTTAATTCGCCAAGCCTAAGGATGCCGTGTGGGGGAGGGCAACAAATTCTAATTAAGTGCTAATGAAGAATAAGCGTTGGAAGAGAGAAACTCTCTACTGCTCGAGAGCTTTGATAAAATGCCTTTGAAATATTTAGCGTTTGCCATCAAATTTACCATGTGGATTACAACATTTAAACAAACAATAACTTTGTGGATGAAAATCAATTATTTACTCAGCCCGGTTATGTGCTTTGCTGAGTCTCTGAAGTTCGCAATTGCCAATATAAGTGCTAGTTATTCATTATAAAACACTGTCTGTTTGTGCAAGCCAGAGGCTGCATGAAACATTATCAAGATTTCTATTGACAAGTACAATGCCATAAAAGGCTTGAAGATAATGAGTTCCAAAACAAAACAAAAAGAGGAGAGAGAAAAATAACCCACAGACAACCCAGGAAGTTAACTTTTTAAAATGTTCTTGGTCGGCATGCCGTAACAACAAGCATTCAGAAATACGCCAACATGCAAATGCTGCATATTATACAAGGTCAACCAACATCAATACAAGGCTGGTCTCACGATCAGCAAATAGGATAGGACAAGTGTCCTACCCAAGGCTGGGAATTGTGAGTGCTTCTATACTGTGATCATGTACAGGTTAAAAATAAGGTGAGGGAGAGTGATCACCGGTGGGGCTCCCTCTAGGTAGGCAGGGCCTTTCCTCCTGCCTCATTAAACAGCCAGGTACAGCTGCTGGGTAGGACAGACCCATCCTAACCAGGGGGAGCCTTGCACACAATCACATCCCCTCCCTCCTACCTGGCTATTTTCTTGCCCACAGTTGCAGAATGGTACCATGCACAGCTCCTGACCTTGGGTAGGATGCTTGTCCTACCCGATTGCTACTCGTCAGAACCAGCCTAGCGTCTGCCTGTAGATACAATAGGACCTGGTTATTCACGGATCCAGCATCTGCAGCTCCGCGTATCCACAGCCAGGTAACTGGAACCCGATCTCAGTATACACAAGGGGGGAATGGCTTTAAAAGGGTTAAATTTGCATATCTCCAAGTTGGAGGTGGCTGGAAATTTATTTATTTATTAAAATTTATTAAAATTTTCTTATATACCACCTCCTGCAAAAACTCTAGGCGGTGAACAACAACAATACCAATAACCATTTTTAATAAAATAAAATAAAATAAAATTAAAGGGCAAACACCTGGCGAAACAGGTAGGTCTTAAGAAGGACCTCAGAAGCAGCGAGGGATGGGGCTGAAGGAATGTAGAGAGGGAAGACCTCCAAGGTTATTTCCGGTCACCATTTTGTGTTTGGGAGCCATTTTGTGGCATCTTTTGAAAGAATCTATATATATAATTCTCCTGGGTGTGCCTTTCAAACGTTCGTCCCGGCAGCCCAGCTGATTGGCTGGGCTGCGGGGGCGCCTGATTGGGTAAGGTGCACCCAGGAGAATTGACTGGCTGGGCAGACGGCGGCGGCGGGGGGCCTGGCCTGGCCCGGCCATGGAGGTGAGGCGGCAGGCCTGGCCTGGCCGGGCCGCGGAGGCAAGGCAGTGGCTGGCGGGCCCGGCCAGGCCGCATTCGGCCCCACCAGAGACGGGGGGTGGAGAGAGAGAGAGAAGTAGCCAGCCCCAAAGAGCGAACTGATGCTCTGTGCGGGGTCGGCTTGTATATATATATTTTTTAAAACGCTGTTTTTTCCCCCAAAAGAAATGGTAGATTTAAGTCTCTTGGGGGGCATTGCTGGACTGCTGGGGACCCACGGAGCACAGTAGGGCACTTTATTGGGTTTTGTGTATGTGTGTTCTTTGCTCGTTTTTAGCAAGTTGCTGTGCTTCATCCCCGCAATCCCATTGACTGAATGCCTCGGTATTCACAGTTTCAGTATTCACTTTTTCAGTCGCTCAGAACAGAACCCCGGAAAATAATGAGGTCCTCCTGTATGTTGCTTTAAGTACATAGTGTTCAGTAGCAGCTGCAAAGACAAAAGATCTACTACTTTTCTACTGTGTTTCAGTTTCTGCCGGCTGGCAACAATTCAGTTCTCTGCCAAGCGAACTAGGAAGTATTGCTAGTATTCTATACAGTGCCTTGTAGCAGCTCCCCAGGGTTTCAGGCAGGAGTCTTCCTCAGCCCTAACTGGAGATGCTGCCAGGGAGTGAACCTGGGGCCTTCTGCATGCAGAGAAGATGCTCTGCCACTGAGCTAGGGCAACATCCCCAAGGGGAATATCCTGCAGCAGACAATGTTCACATGTAGTCACCCATCCAAATGAAAACCAAGGTTGATTATGCTTAGCAAAGGGGATGATTCATGCTCACTACCACAAGATCTGGGCTGCACAAAACTACAAAAACTATGTGCATTCCTACTTCTGCATGCAACCATGCAAGTGCTCTTCCCAGAGTGGCTGTATCCACTAAGGCAGGGCTGGGGAACCTTGGCCCTCCAGCTGTTTTTGAACTACAGCTCCCATCATGTGGCTGGGGATGGTGGGAGTTGTAGTTAAAAAAACAACTGGAGGGCCAAGGTTCCCCACCCCTGCACTAAAAGAAAGATCTCACAGTGCTCACACACGCAGAGGCTATTCTCAGGATTGCCCAAAAGCGAGCTAAGGGAGCCTAGCCCGCTTTGGGGCAATCGTGTGCTGGAACGGGAGCGGCGCGGCTCCCAGCAGCAAACCTCACTAAGTTCCCCTCCCCTTAGATGAGGTTAATGGAGCAAGCGCTCTGTTAGCCTCATCTTTTTGCTCGTGTGTTGCCTCCCAGGCTCGGGGGCCTCTCCAGGAAGCCCTGCGCACTCGTGCGAGGCATCCTCAGACGTCCAGGGACTGTGCATCCCCCAATCCCCACAGCCCCCGCCGGCTTCGTGACGGAGCCAGCAGTCATGTGGGTGGCCAATTCAGCCACCCAGGACTGCTGTTTGATCATCTGTGGGGAAAGTGGCCTAGGCCCGCTCTCCCTGCAGGTCCTTCTCCGGTGCTTCACACCGATTGTGTGAAGCACCTCATAGTCTCCGATTCAAATGCAAACTAGGGTGGACCCTGCTTAGCAAAGGGGACAATTCATGCTTGCTACCCAACACTGACTCGACGGCACACTTTACTTTACCACAAGACCAACTGTCCTCCTTTTCTGCATGCACCATGCAGTGCATGATGGTTGCTAAATATTTTGCTATTGCTACAGCTTTAGCCTGAACAAGAGATGCATGCATGTTCTCAGCTGAATGAGACCCTGATAGCTTGCAAATATCAACTGACAAGTGTAGAGATATTTGTCCCAGAGGCCTGTTCTGTGATTTGAAGATGCCTCTGGGCTTGTTGCGTGTGCTGAAAATCATGCCACTAACCTTGTTTTGAAAATGCTTCTGGGGTTGCTGGTTGCATTTTGTGAGGGACAATCTTTGAAAGAGGATTATGTTATTCAATAGAAAATAGATACTTGGATGCAAAATACATTTGTTTGTCATCAATTGTAAAGGAACTTGGTGTGTTTTGCTCTAAAAAAGCAGGCAACTTATTAAATTTAGCTATGTATCTAATTTTCCACACTCCCTTTATCCTTGTAGAGAGGTCCATGTGGTTTGGTATTTGTGAACCCATTCCTGAGTACAAAATGTAAAGTGAGAATCAACTCTCTGCCTGCTTTCTAAAAATCTCCACCAGTCTATGCTGGGAGTTCCACAATAGTAAGGCCACCCCTGTACAAAGCCAACACACATGTTGAACACTCAAACAATGAGCATACAGTATATACACAGTTACAGGTCTGTACACAGGTACGGTTATTCACATGTTCAGCTGAACACAGATACAGAAGTACACTTCCTATCTGTGCCATGCATTACATTATTGTATCCAGTTTTTTAAATGAACACAGGTACAGTCATTCATACAAACAAACACATTGTACGAGTGTACAGACATCTCTACACTTGTACAGCATAATGTCTGAATCGGGCTCATGAGGTTGGCATAATTGAGCATCTGCCTAGTAGGGTTGTCAACACTAGCTAAACCTATTCCCGGAGACGGTGTTTTCCATTTTTCTCCCTGTTTATTTAACAAGCAACCAACATCTCCAAGTTTGCTTTCAACAGTCATCTGGACATTAATGCTGGTTCCCAGAGGCTCCAGGTCAAACCTAGTAATAGGTCTGTTAACCCTACTACCCTACTACTGAGGCTCCTCAAACCACCTTTATATCTCGGCCTTCATTTGGTTCCCATTGCAGAGCAACCTTCATAGGGCTCAACTAGATAGCAGGGGGTGCCTGGAGAACAACTTTCTTAGGATCCCCTGAAACTTGGGGTCCTATAACACGAATGAAAGAGCAGTTCCAAGGATTCACTAGGCCTAGACCATTTGAACTTTAGAGTTGCTTCGAACTGCAGGCCCTGAACCCATTTCAAATCAAATTCTTGTCAAATACAAATCAAATACAATGGTAATACATACACATAGAAGCCCAACAGAGTAAACCTTAAAAGTTGCAATATAACATTAACAAGTTAAACCTCAGAACAGAACTGCTAAATTGAATTCATAATCAGCTTGTGGAGAGTTTTGCTGACTATCAAGCAAAACTTAGCCACAGTCATTCTGGTCAGCTAGAAGATAATCAAGATAAAAAGAGTCCATATGACCTGGATGACAACTTATAAAAGGAGTTCTACATTTGTACTCTAGATCTCAACAGAATTGGCAACAAAGAAGCACATGAGCCGTAGTTTCGATATCTCCCAAATTGGCAAAAATGTTCTTTATAGGGGAATTTTTGATATCTCCTTTCCAAAACTGCCGCTTGTAAGGCATTGCAACCTGCCAGCGTCAAAGCTCTGCTCTGTATCTTTGCGTCAGGCCTTCCCGCAGGCCGCGGTCAGGCCCGAGTGCTCACCTAGTTGTGCGGCCAAGAAGATGGAGGCAATACAGTCCCCGGATATAGGCAAAGTCAGCTGGGGCGCTAAGCAGTTGCCAGGGAGAGCCAGGACACACAGGAACCCACAGACCGTGGGTGGGCCAGCATGGCCCAACAGGTTGCCTCCTGGTGGCAAAGAGGAGAAGGCAAGGCCACAGCAGCTGACAAGACAGGCAACAGCTGAAGGAGGGAGGATGCAGGCAGCTAGACTGGAGAGGGCGAAGTCAGGAGAGGGTGGTTGGGATTGCCCAGATTGCAGGGCTTTATTTAAGGCTTGGATGGCCAGGGATGAGAAGGTCTAGAGAGATGGAAGTGAACTGGACTCCCGATGAGGAGCAGTCTTAACCCTCTCCCTGACAGCTGATAGAGGAAAAGGGTGACAATTAACCCCTCACCAGCACTCCTGAGGCCACTTCCACAGCCTAAGAACAGGATCAGAAGAAGGGGCGTGGTTGGATACTGTGACCCCAAGCAACTGTGTGACACTCTGTATTTTGGCACTGTAATAGAGTTAAGATATCTGGCAGAGTTAAAACTCAAAACCTGGCTACCCATATAGACACCAGCAGGAATGGATCCCAGGTCAATTTGTCACTCCATATCATATATCCATTGCCTAAGGTTTACCCTGGCATTTTCATACCAAAAAGAGACCAGTACAGGTGGAGAGAAACCATGGTCGTGCAGCCCCTCCCCTAACTCTCTCTTTTTTACATCCCGAGGGATAGGTGTCTAATAGCACAGATGGGACTAAATCTATGGGATGGAAAACCAGCTTTAGCCAGAATTCAGGGGTGCTAATCTATCCTCTGACACTCTGTGGATGTGAAAGCTGGACTTTGAAGAAGCAAGATAGAAAAAGTATTGACGCTTTTGAACTTTGGCGCTGGAGAAGACTTTTGAGGAGACCATGGACAGCCAGGAAAACAAACCAATGGATCATAGAACAAATCAATCCAGAATTTCCACTCGAGGCACAAAGGACCAGGCTCAAACTATCATACTTTGGACACATTGTGCGAAGACCCAGCTCCCTTGAGAAGTCCATAATGCTGGGAAAAGTGGAAGGAAAGAGATGAAGAGGATGACCAGCAGCAAGGTGTATGTACTCAATGATGACAGGAATGAATGCACCACTGAGAGACCTTAAAGGCCAAGTGGAAGACAGATAATCCGGGAGAGAATCTATCTATGTGGTCGCTAGGAGTCGACACTGACTTGATGGCACTTAATCAATCAATCAATCAGTCAGTCAATCAATCAAATCCATACTCTGGCCTTCACTTTTGGCAATCATGCTTCCAGACAAAGGACAGCATGATAGTCACACACTGGAGTACTTGGAAAGTTTTCCTCAAAAAATTAGACTGCAAAGCTTCCAGCTTAGAAAAGTTGGAATACGTGCCAAGTTGAGCTCCATATAGGAGCTGTGATTGAACTTTGGCAGAAAAAAGTTTCATTGCAGAGTGAACAAACTGAGAACTTCTCCTTCTAACTTTTTTGGTCCATATTCAAGAAGTAACTTAAAAGCAGAAATGAGTTGACAGCAGGCCAGCAATCCCAAGTAAGAACAGGAGTTCTGAATCACCTCGCTTTCAATTATTGTATAAGCAATTGCAGGGTTATTTTCTCCAGTGACTAGAGTTCATCATTCTGTAGGGAAATGGAAAGATGGAAGATAGCCTGGTCATCACAAGAGAACAATTCTGAGATGAAACTGCAACATCTTGATGGTGTCAATAAGTTCTCCCATATGATAGGCATGTGTTAACATATATTTCCTCCAATTCTGTATCCTCTATTATGTATTTATTTATTTTTATTTCACATATTTGTATGCTGCCCAAAACATACGTCTCTGGGTGGTTTACAATAAAACACCACAGATTAAAAACAAATTTGAAACATTAAAATGTTGAAACAATTAAAAAACAAGGATAGATTCTAAAAGTCTAATTAAAAACCTGGGTGAATAAATGTGTCTTAACCGCCCTTTTAAAAGCTGTCAGATGGGGAGGCTCTTATTTCAGCAGAGAGCACCCTTGACAAATCATGCATAACATCCACAGTAATTTAAAATGTGTGCAACGCTCGGCCCAGTTCTGGTATATTGTGGCTCCAGTCACCAAAAAATGAGTGGTGGTGGAAACTCCAGTTATATGAACTTGGACCGTGGTGTGCTGGTTTAAACTGTAGGATTCTAAGGGGCAAGCAGATTAACTTATTTGTGTGTGGAATTGGTTTTACTGTCATTGCCTCAGAAAGGGAAATCAATAAATATTTTAGCAGCCATTACTGTGAGCATGAGGTCTGCTGAGAAAATCTTGGGCTTTGCCAGCAGTGAGGGAAAATTCCGAGCCAAGGGTTTAAGTAAATAATAACCCCAGACAGGTGTGCAGCCTGCAGCTTCTAGAGATGGCAAACTCTCTGTGCAGTGTGTGAAACTCAGGCAAAGCAATGCATGGGACTGCAATTCATCCATCTGTCATGATCCACTTCCTTAATTATTAGAAAGTGGCACAAACATGATAAAGTTGTTTTGTTTTATTTAAAGAGCTTCAGAATAGGGTGAGCTACATCTTTGCTTGGAAGAATGGGGATGCATGCATAATATCCAGCTATACACAGAGTGGTAGCTGGACCTCAGAGAGTGGCAGAGGACACAGAAGGTCCTCCCTTCCAGATCTTATAGACTGAGCAGATTTATGTGGGAGCAATTGGTCCTTTAGGTACTCCCCCCAAAAAAACCCCAAAAATATTGGGCTTTAAAGGTTGTACTGCAATTGGAATTGTGTCCGCAAACAGAATGATGAACAGTGCAACTCCCGAAAGACTGGTGTAATGTGATTTGTAAGGGAACATAGGAACATAGGAAACTGCCATATACTGAGTCAGACCATTGGTCTATCTAGCTCAGTATTGTCTTCACAGACTGGCAGTGGCTTCTCCAAGGTTGCAGGCAGGAATCTCTCTCAGCCCTATTTTGGAGATGCTGCCAGGGAGGGAACTTGGATCCTAGATGCTCTTCCCAGAGCACCTCCATCCCCTGAGGGGAATATCTTGCAGTGCTCACACATCAAGTCTCCCATTCAGATGCAACCAGGGCAGACCCTGCTTAGCTATGGGGACAAGTCATGCTTGCTACCACAAGACCAGCTCTCCTCTCCATAATCCAGATGTAATCTAGTTAAGGATCTTGCAGCTGCATTCTGGACCAGCTGAACTTCCCAAAGGGTCTTCAAGGGTCATCCAATGTACAGCACGTTACAATAATCCTAGATATAACAAGGGCACGGATCTCTGTGGTCAGGTCTGACCGAGCCAGACATTGATGCAGCCGGCACACTAGCTCAGCGGAAGCTGGCCAAATGTCCTCAGGGCCACAGTGGATTCCTGAGCATCCATGCCTAGAGGTGGATCCAGGAGAACTCCCGAGCTGCGAACTCCTTCAAGGGAAGTGCAACCCCATCAAGAACAAATGGAGAGACCATTGCTGATTCAGCAGTCCTTCTGACCAGGAGAGCCTTCATCCTGACCAGATTTAATTTCTGGCTGTTAGTCCACATGCTTGTTAGCTTCACTGCCTCCAACCCCCGCCATTTAGTATGTATATATAGATATATACATATATACATATACAAGATATATAAAGTTGAGTATCATCCACTTACTGGATGACCCAATGCCAAACCCAATGCCAAACTTCTAAATGATGTCCCCCAGCTGTTTCATACAGATGTTAAAGAACATGGAGAACAAGAGGGCACACATTGGTCCAATGACCAAGAAGGCATCAAGAAGATGTCCCCGAGCATGAACATCTAATAATAAATAAATACAGTATCTCCTTGGGGAGGAGAGCTGGTCTTGAATTGTTCCCTTTGCTAAGCAGGGCCGGCCCTGGTTTGCATTTTAATGGGAGACCACATGTGTGAGTGCTGTAGGATATTCCCTTTGGGGGATGGGGCTGTGCTCAGTGGCAGAGCACCTTCATGCATGCATGCAGAAGGCTCCAAGTTCCCTCCCTGGCAGCATCTCCAAGACAGGGCTGAGAGAGACTCCTGCCTGCAACCCTTGAGGAACTACTGCAGGTCTGTGTAGACAATACTGAGCTAGATGGACCAATAGTCTGAGTCAGTAGAAGGCAGCTTCCTATGTAGTATATATAAAGTTCCCCAGCGCGCGCGCGCACACACACACACACACACACACACACACACATATTAGGGCAGGCCCTAGGAAAAGTTTGACTTCAGCATCCCCTCCCCCCCACCACACACACACAGCTGAGAAGTGCAGAGCCCCAGCTTGAAAGCTGTACAGGCTGCTAATTCCGTGGGATGGGAGAGAGTTTGGGAAGGGAGAGAGAGCCAAGCAAAGCGGGGTTGGCTTTGCTCACTCGTTTTTCCCTTCCCCTGCTTCTCTACCCCTTGTCTGGGGTGGAGAGCAAATGGGCACTCCCAGCAAGTCAGTGTTTTCTTGGAAAGGGAGGCATATTGGGCCCCCCTAAAATTGGGCAGGTGAAGCAATATGTGTAGAGAGCAGGAAGCTGTTGGTTTTAATCCCTACTGGTCTGTTTCCCAGAATATGGGAAATTCCTATATTGGGCAGCAGCGATATAGGAAGGTGCTGAAAGGCATCATCTCATACTGTGCATGAGGAGGCAATGGGAAACTCCTCCTGTATTCTACCAAGACAACCACAGGGCTCTCTGGTCGCCAGGAGTTGACACCGACTTGATGGCACAACCTTTACTTTCCTTATAGATATTTGTTGTCTTCTTCAGCCATTATAAATTGTAAACATGAGTGCCACTGGTGAGGTGGAAAGCAGAGAGGAAGTCCCGCCCTCAAGGGTTGTCGGGCGCAGGATGTGTGTGTGTGTGTGTGTGTGAGAGAGAGAGAGAGAGAGAGAGAGAGAGATTGAGATTTATTTTTCATTCATTCATTCATTCATTCAATTGATATATTGTCCTTCCAAAAATGGCTTCTGGTGATTTACCTCAAAATAAAAACAATTAAAATCAATTAATAGTTAAAAACAAAAACTATAAAACAACATAAAACCAATCAACAATTTAAAACATTTGAAACAGTTTAAAACCCTGGAGGACCAGGCCACACATTGACAACAATTTAAAAGCCCTGGAAGGCCAGGCCAAACAGATAGGTTTTAGGGTCTCTCCTGAAAGCCAATAATGAATTCAAATTACGGATTTCTGCCAGGAGTGCATTCCACAGCCCTGGAACAGCTACAGAGAAGGCCCTCCTCTCAGTCGCCACCAGACGAACCGGTGGCAACTGGAGACGGACCTCCTCAGATGACCTTAACGCACGGTGGGGATCATGCAGAAGAAGGCTCTCTGAGATAACTTGGGCCTAAGCCATTCAGGGCTTTAAACCAGCACTTTATATTTTGCCTGGAAACATATCAGCAGCCAGTACAACTGTTTCAAAACAGGCATAATATGGTCTCTCCGGGTTGCCCCAGAGACCAGTTTGGCTGCCGTATTTTGAACTAACTGAAGTTTCTGAACTACGTATAAAGGCAGCCCCATGTAGAATGCATTGCAGTAGTCGAGTCTGAAATAGTCACTAATTGACAGTGGGGGCCAAGATTTCCTCCCTCCCTCCCTTGTTTTCGCCCTCGTGAGCTTCACTCTGTCTTGCCATTTATAATGTCTGAAGAGGGATTATATCTATATCCCTATGTAGATATAGATATAAACATAGATATAGATATAAACATAGATATAAACAGTTGTGTATGTGTGGTGTATATTATTATTATTACATTTATGAGAGCCAGCATGGTGTAGTGTTTAGAGTGCTGGACTAGGACCAAGGAGACCCGAGTTCGAATCCCCATTCAGCCATGAAACTAGCTGGGTGACTCTGGGCCAGTCACTTCTCTCTCAGCCTAACCTACTTCACAGGGTTGTTGTGAAAGAGAAACTTAAGTATGTAGTACACCACTCTGGGCTCCTTGGAGGAAGAGCGGGGTATAAATGTAATAATAATAATAATAGTAGTAGTAGTAGTAGTAGTAGTAGTATATACACAGGCATTTTTCAAACCCTGACAATTTCTGTAATGGCCCAAATTTCTGATATATATATATCCTGCCCTCCTCCTGCAGCCCCTTGTAATAGCTCCAACATTTTTTCCAACCTTACTACTGTTGGTCTACTGCATGAATTTAATATTTCGCAGCTAAGTATATGTAATTAGTCTTATACAACTTCTCATTTTGGGCTTGCAAAATTGCTTTGATATGCTTTGCCTTGCAAACCAGATTCCAACCCCGTGTGCAAAGGAGACTCAGGAAAATGAAAGAAAATTCCTCCAAGGTGTCATTATTGAAAGAATATGACCAGAGGCACTATTATCACAGGCAAGGATTTAGACTTTCTTCTCCTTGCCAAGCAAGAGGGGGTTATCTTTAATGAGTTTCTAAAATAGAAGCAAATGTTAAATTCATTTTCATGTTAATGCCTTCTCTCATGTTCATGATGACCATTATCTCTTGAGGCAGAGGATGGAGAATTCTTTTCCTTGGATATTTGTTCCTGGTGTGTGGGCCAGTTCATTTTCAAGACCCGGTCTAGCCCATCAAAAGGCAGTGTTTTGAGCAGAGTTTTATTTTGTACCTAAATGTTCTACTAGTTTCTAAAGCATACCACCTGATGGAAATGCTTTTTAAAAATTCTTTGTCCAGTGTGTGTGTGTGTGTGTGTGTGTGACCTCATTCACTCTCTGAGGCTATTCATGCTATGGTGCATGAGGGTGGGTGTGGGTTCAACCTACCTTCACCCAGACGATCGCTCCTGTCTCTCTCAGCTCACAAGACATACACCCACATGATCTGTGCTGCCAGGAGCAGCACAGATGACTATCCGCGCTGTTTCTGGGAACGTAGAGCAACAGAGGCCAGGACCCATTTCCCCAGCCTCCACATATCCCAGAAGACTCTATGCAATCAATGCAGTGCCTTGAGGGCTTCTCCCAGCCACAGCTCCCTGGTGGAGCCGAGGATACACATGAGCCCAGCAACCGGGTTAGGGGAGTGCTTGCTCCCTTCACCTCGGCTAAGAGCCGGACTTGGGAGTGGGGTTAGGCTGGGCAGGAGTATCGGGATCTGCATGGATCCTGGCACTCCACACGTGCAGCCTAGCCCAGATGTTGGCCACCCTAGACTGAGCCAGACAGTGGATGAGAACAGCCTCTATCTTCTGCTGTTGTCTAATCTCTGACTGCAGCTTTGTAAGCATCCTAGGATTCTTCTGTAGAGATGCTGGTGGTGATTAGAGGCTTTGTTGGGCTCCCATGCCAGCCTCAGCTATTCCAGGATAGGCCCAGATGTGGCAGCAAGAGGCAATGACGTCCCTGGAGGTGGGGAAGCGGGAGAAAAGGCTCGGTCCTCGGGGAGGCGGAGAAGGTGCCGCCAGGATGGAAGGAACAGAATGAGGTTTTATGAGAACACCGGATCTTGTGAGACAGTATCCTGAAGTCTTGTGAGACATCAGGAGTGCAGGGAGGCATTTAAACAGTGGGCCAATGATGGGACAGCTAACAAATAAAGTTGTTGCTGATGATGAAAACACTTGGAAAACATGGCTTTAAGTATGGGTTGTTTTCAGTGACAAAAAACAGAAATCAAAGGAAAACGGGCAAAATTCAGAGAGGATGTGGCCATGGAGATTTATACATCCCTACTGTGTAGTCCCTCCACTCCACAGCAAAGGCCAGGCATTGTTGCTGTCCCCCACACCCCACACACATAGTTCATTTCATTCACTGCCACAAGTAACTATGTTTTTCAGGGCTATTCCACAGGTTTTCTGGTACAATTGTACGATTTGCTTACTGTTCATTTCTTCTGGATGCTAGCAAAAGCCCAAGTTGTTGGTTCTTGTATACAATTGGTCACCCAACAAAAATATGCAGAAAATAACTTCCAGACAGTTGCAAAGTTTCAGCCAAAGACTAGAATAAACTGTTTATTTTCTCTAATATTTAGTAAGGCAGAACTTCTGACTTACATTATTACTTCTCTTTGTGGTTTTTGTCTACCTTAGTTACTTATGCTTTTTGAATGCAGCATGTGACGTTTTGTCAATGGCTTGAACTCGGAAGAGAAGAATACAGTGTGAAATCCATGGTTGTTCAGGAATGTTTGGATCGATGACTTAGAGAAGTCCTTGTTCCCTGAGTCATTGCTGTTCTTCTAGACACCAAATGACTTCACCAATGCTCTGCCTAACTCCATCTATCACTGTTTAGTGGGCCTTTCTCTGTTCCTTTAAACATTTCTTCTTTCCCCCCAAAGATGTTGGCCCTGGAACCTTGGAGAAGCCAATGCCAGTCTGTGTAGACAATACTGTCAGATGGATCAACGGTCTGACTCCGTATATGGCCACTTCCTATGTTCCTAGTACACATTGAGGTGATAAACCTGTGTCTCAGCTCTACAACTTTGTGCTGCAAGTAGGAACTCTTTTGACAAAAAGTATCTCTAAAAAGAATCATCATCATCATCATCCCTGAACACAGAAAGTGAGAATGTCAGTGAAAAAGCTAGATTATAATATTTCTCCCTGACATGCTAGTTTTCCTTGTGCAAGGTATATGGAGGAGCATACAATCAGTCATGTGAGCCTCCAATATATTATGAAGTATACAGTTTACCTTCACAATGGAAACTAAGTTTTGTGTGATGAAGCACCAAGCCAGTTATGATTGGCTACGATGCTCCATGACATTACTCTGTTCACTATTTGATCCCTGGTTGCTTGTGTTCACTCCAAGGAGAAAAAAATAAGCAGAAAAAAACTGGTGCTAAAGCACTGGACCCACTTGGGGAAAAGTTGACTATTAAAGGGTTTGGGGAAAAGGTTCTTGCTGTGAAACCAAAGCTGCATTTCAAGTGTAGACGTGATAGGGAAATGTTTGAGGCAACTTCAAATGCTACAAATGCTAATTTCATTATCTAAAATTTCTGCTAGCTAAATCTTTGAATATCTTCAAGTTCATTGATTTAATTTTTCCTTTACAGCAGGACACAAATAGTTTCATAACAGTAACTTAAAATTGGTTTAACTGACGGTGATATAACTTGGATAACATTTAGTTTGCCTTTAACTTTCCATATCTCTGCCAAACAAAAAACAAAAAACACCTCACAGTGGAAAGAATATTTGTAGAGTTACAAACCACAGAAAATGGCCTCCTTCCTGAAGTTGTTAAATATAATGTTATAATGCTGAATTTAAATAGAATTGAATTTAAAGGGAATTTAGTGCTGACGTGGCCACCATATAAAAATACGACACTGTGCTTAATCTAAAGTGCATAGTGAGGATGGGGAGGTATATTTTCAAATATTTGCAGCATTTGTTAATAAATAAAGTTAAAGTTGTCATTAGTGGCAGCTCTCAGCAAAATTTTTATCTATTTTCCCCTATAGATAAGTGCTCTTTTGGGAGATGAATTTTTTCTGCAGTCATATTGTGCCTTCCGTTAATGAGTTGTGGGTCCTATTTGTTAGAGTTTTATGTTAATGAGGCTTGTAATTTACAGACAAACTGGCTTGCTTTCAAAACAGACTCTTATTGCCATGACATTTTTTATTTTCATCCCAAACACTGATGTGCTAATTCGCATATGGATGGCAGCAGATGTGCATCGTCACAGAAAAGCAAGAAAAATATGAAAAGGGGCACTTAAAAAAAAAACATGTAAAAATGAGCAAGAATGGAAGACAATGGAAAGGGTTAGTGCTCTTGGGTCGCCTATTTTCAAAGCAGTTGAATCCAGCCACAAATTAGTAGACAGAAGAGCTTCTCACAACACTACACCAGAACAGGGCCTTGTTGTGATATTCCATGGACCTGACCTTTACAAAGCAGCTTTGGTATTTTTTCCTGTTGCAATTTACCATCATTCTGATCCCCTGATGGGGACGTGTTGCTAGAGATGTGTCTACCATTCTCCACGTCTAAATTTCCCCTTGGACTTTGGAGTTTCAAATTATCTGTTCTTGTTTCTAAAGTGGAGCTGATCCACTAGGAATCTTCCACTTCTTTTATTTCTGAAACTTGTAGAGTGCTGTGTGTGCACAATTCCCCACAACTCTAAGCTCCTTCAGTTAACGTGCATCTTTCTCCCTCTCGGTATGACTGGTGCATACATCTGTGCCAACAGAGTGCATTAAAAAACCCCAATCAATCAATATAGGTGGCTTCACACAACCACTGGCAAGTCCGGTGCCCTGAAAAATGTATGAAAAGTTTTGGGAACTGGGAATGAGTGCTCCTGGCAGGCTTTGCATGTGAACCCATCCAAGTCCAGTTCCTGAGCCATCCACACAACATTCTACCAACTTGCTCCACTCACTGAGAACCAAGATTTGAAGTTGGGCAGAAAAAGTCAGTAGCATATTGGGTGGACAGCTCAGGAATCAGACTTGGGCAGCAGGGGTATGTATGAAACAAAAATTGTGGTTACGTTTTAATTAGGATCGAATTGAAACCGAACTGCATGCCACTGAACTGGTTCAGTCAAATTGACGGGCCAGGCCATCCCGTTTGACCGAACCTGTTCAGTGGTTTGAGCAGCAAGACTTGTAAAGGGGAATCTGGTGAGGATTCCCTTTAACCAGTAATGGGGTGGGGGAATCCACTGAAGGGCAGTGTGTGTGGGGGGGCAGCAATGCCCCCTGGTGCAGCCCAAGCACCAGTGACCCCACTTTAAACAGGCCACCCACATGGAAGTGGTGCAGTTCCAGCTTCTGCGGATGTGCAGAGGCCGTTTGCGCCACCACTGGAACTGTGCCACCACTGTGCGGGCAGCTTGCTTCAAAATTGCCACACACTTGGGCTACACTTGTGGGTGCGGGGTGGCAAGTGCTGGACCCGCAGCTGTGCCAGGCCAATAAGCACCTTAAACCACCTTTCTTCACACACCCTGCTGCCTTCTGATGCCGAAGAGTCCGCTCAGACTGACTGTGCTTGGTTTGGTTGCAGACTGAATTTGCAGACTTGGTTTGATTCATGATCAAGCCACTGAACCAACCTGGTTCAATGCGAACCAGTTCGGCATCAAACGTTTCATGCACAGCCCTTTTCGGCAGACTCAGATAACATGCTGGCTGGTGGGGGTGTAGCTATAATTGAGAGGATGGGTTCAAAAAACCTGGGCCCCTGAGCTCTTGAGGGCCTCCCAGCTCCACCCCTATCTTCTTTATAAGAACATAAGAACAGCCCTGCTGGATCAGGCCCAAGGCCCATCTAGTCCAGCATTCTGTTTCACACAGTGGCCCACCAGTTATTTCTGGGGAGCCCACAGGCCAGAGCTGAGGGCACACCTTCTCTCCTGCTGTTACTCTCCTGCAACCGGTACTCAGAGGCATTCTGCCTTTGAGGCTGGAGGTGGCCTATAGCCCTCCGACTAGTAGCCATTGATAGACCTCTCCTTCATGAAGTGTTCCAAACCCCTCTTAAAGCCATCCGGGTTGTTGGCTGTCACCACATCTTGTGGCAGAGAATTCCACAAGTTTTATGTGTTATGTGAAAAAGTACCTCCGTTTGCTAGTCCTAAATTTCCCGGCAATCTATTTCATTGGATAACCCCTGGTTCTAGTGTTGTGTGAGAGGGAGAAGTATTTATCTCTATCCACTTTCTCCACCCCATGCATGATTTTATAGACCTCTGTCATGTCTCCCCAGTGTGGCCACACCAAGGGGCCACAAGAGAGAGGGGTGAACATGAGCCCCCTCTCCCCTAGCTACACCCAGGCACTGGGCTGGCCAGCAGTCGTGTGAAACCTACTACTACTACTACGACGACGACGACGACTACTACTAAGATTATCTTTGTGTGGTGCTGATGGAAGAAGCAGCATACTTGCATGCAGTGTTCGTACATTATTCTTTAGGACTGAGTTGTCTCTTTTTGCATTGCTTCTGTGCTTATTTTATGCTAAAGATTCTTGCAGAAATGATGATTGCTTAGTTTTCCTTTGCTTTTCTCTCAAAGCCTGCAGTAAAAGATTTTTATGTTGCCTTCTTTGTATTCTTTGTATAAGGCCGGGATTATGGCAGAGAAATTGCTTATCTACTGTAAGTAATTTAACAGGAAGCCAACTTTAACTGAGAAACAAGAGTTTGATATTTGTTACTAACTAAAAACAGAGGTTAAGAAAACAATAAACAGGCCAACAGTCTCTTATGCAGAGAGAGGGAGAACCTCTCTGTTTGAAGTCAGGACAGCAAGTAAGAAACTGACAAACAAACATGTAACTCCACACCAAGCCAGTCCATAGAGACAAAATATACAGCCAAGCATGTCTAGTACAAGATCTGAGGCAATGCAGTGGCAAAATCCCAACAGGAACTCCAAACTTTTTTAAACAATTGCACCCCATCTGTTGCAAACCTTTAGCGAAAGGTACCCCATAGAGATTTTTGTGGTGTGTGAGCATGTGTGTGCGCACAAATTTAAGTGTTACAGTTATGAGACAGGTTACTCCAGTCTAGAGGTGTGAAGACCTGGATAAAAATGGGGGGGGGGGGATTTCCCCCCAGAAAAAAGGGGGGAGGAATCCCTGTGCTTTCCTACCCTCCCCACCCGTTCCCCCCACCTCAGGTCTTCACATCTCTACTCCAGTCACTGGTTTACATCCAGACTAAGTTACTCATAGTATTCCCACTGAAATTAATGGGACATGTTTACTGGTCCCATTAATTTCAATGGGACTACCCAGTGCTAATCAGTCAGACTGAGGAGAGGTTTACTCTGAGCTTCAGCATCTAGCCAGCCAGTTGGAATCAGAGAAGAAGGGTCTTCACCCTTCTCCTTCCCCTTCTGCCGCAGAGATATCACTGAGGACACAACGGCTTCAAGCAGAAAGGGTTGGTTTGAGTACCCCCTGAGTGCTTCTCAAGTATCCTGTTGGGTACCCCTGCTTTAAGGCAATTTGCAGGGCTGACCATATGATGAAGGAATATGAAGCTTGCTTAAGGATGTGTTCTGTGGAGGGTGTCATTTTTATTTTATTTTATTTTATTTGCCTCTAACGTTCATCAGTTATAAACCCAGTGGGGTTACAGAACTAATTATTTCCTAACATGGGACCATCTGCATGGGTTACCTGCTGGGAAAGACATCCAGCAATCTTCTGGATGTTCAGGCCATCATTTAGAATGAGATGTTTAGGTAGGACCTTATAATGCATTCAACCGGACTTCAAAATAGATCCTTCGACTATTATAATTTCCCGCTCTGGGCAATAAGGTAGACATGAAGAAGAAACTTCATACAGATGAGGATTTAGAGGAAGTTTCTAGGTACTGTTAGAAACTTGGTCCCCCTCTGGGACAAAGCCTGTAATTGTCTCATTTTATGTTTTATCCATTGTATAAGTCTGTGAAAAAGAACCCTTGTTCCCCTAAGGCAATTGACTAACATTGACCAGTTTTTCCACTAGTTTCTTTCTGTTCAAAGTAATGTAGTGAGATTAACAATGCAATTATTTGCAGAGGGCTGAAGCTCTTATTTAATTAAAATAAAATAAAGCTGCCCAAGAAAACAACTTGTTTGCACAAATCCTACCAAGTGGAACTGATTCCTGGGCTTTAATTTATGTAAAAGGAATCTTTTATTTTCTTTCCCTACAAGATAAAAGTGTTCATTTTCCTGTTTACCTTATTCATTTACAATGCCAAAAGAGAGGGTGATTTTGTTTACTGAGGTTTTCATGAGAGAGAAAATTTGCTAATGTGGTGTGGCAATAAAAGAGCCAAATTGCCCTAAACATTTGCAAAATAAGCCTGTGGTGTCTAATTATTTCTTTAATTACAATGGTCCTAATTATATTTCACATTTGTAGATATATATGCCCCTCCAAAAAAGGAGCATGAAAAAAGAAGCATTGTTTAATTAAAATTTCAATTTCTAGCCTGTTATTAAAAGTAAAATTAGCATTTCTAGGGAGCAGAGACTGATTGCAGTCATCTCATTCAGTTTGTGGCAAAAATCTGCATGTTAATTGACTTCTTTTGAAATGTATATGAAAAGTGTGCATAGGAAGTTGGGATTTGCAAAGATTCATAGAATCTGGGCAGCTCCCCTCCAGCATGGAGTCTCTGACATGTTTGCGATCCCTGGAATAAAAGCTGCATATTAATTCCTGGATAAAAAGGATAAATGTGCAGGAACAATAAAAGGCCTTTGGGAGAAGTGAGGAGCAGAGGAGAGGAAGGAGGAGAGAGGGGAGAGGAAATCACACCAAACAATGTATTGTTTTTCGTGACAATTCAACCAATTGATATATTTTTAATTATAACACCTTGGAGCTTCTGAAGACGTGTCGCGGCTGCCGAGCGAGGGGAATCTCAGAGGTAAGATTGCCTGTTGCTGTGTGTCGGGATGATATAAGTTTGCCTCGGGCATTGCTACCAGCTGAAAACACGTTGACAGCTCCAGTCCTCAAAGCACAGTTTCCAGCATAAGCCCCATGGAAACCGATGGGGCCGATAACTTTGAGGTTCACAGGCCTGCATAGATTAAAACTAAGAAAGATGGGCAGCTATACACTGATTACCGTTATCCGTTAAAGGCTGGCTTTTATAGTTGTTATTTTTAAAAACCCTGCTTTCAAAAAATGCATGCAAGTGTAAAACCATATGATGTTGCCACCTAACTTCTTAGTATGGATGAACACAACAGAAGGTAACGATCAAGTAGAAGGCTTCCCCCGTCCCGCTGCCATTTGGGGCAGTGAGCCGGAGCGGGGGAGAAGTGGGCATGCTGGGCAGCCAATGTGCTGCTGGCACAGGTCTCTCTGGGATGCAAGAGGACTTCCGATTCCAGCTTTGGCCTCCACCGTGCCACCACTGATGTGGGCACACAGCATGGCGGAGGCAAAAATGGCCACCGCTCATCTACTGGGGAATGACCTCAGTGCCTCTAAAACAGCCTCTGTGGCTTTGCTGAAGTAATCCATTTTTTAAAAAATGGAAAACAAATATTCAATTTGCACAGGAATAGCTGCCCAGGAGTTCTTTGTAACATTTGTGGGCAAAAGGAGCTCACATTGTTTACTGGGCCAACATCATACAGGTCTGTGCCTTTTGCACAATACGAGTGCTGATAGAGCATCACAGCTGTAACGAAAGGAGGGAAATCAGAGTCCCACGTCATGGAGCAAGGGATAACCAAACCCTTTCAGAACATATCTACATGGTGCTTGTTTGGAAACTCTACTGAATGAAGTTCTCTGAATGTTATGTCTGATATCTGCCTGATCCCTCTTTCTCTCTGTTCATTCAGTGAACGTTGACCGCAGACTTTGGATGTTATAGTTTTGGAAACTAGCAGTTTTGTTGTGGATGTTGTGGAGAGGTTAGCTGGTCTGGTGGTAGCAATCATGACTTGTTCCATTAGCTAAGCAGGGTCTGCCCTGGCTGCATATGAATGGGAGACTTGATGTATGAGCACTGTAAGATCTTCCCCTCAGGGAATGGAGCCGCTCTGGGAAGAGCAGAAGGTTCCAAGTTCCCTCACTGGCAGCATCTCCAAGGTAGGGCTGAGAGAGACTCCTGCCTGCAATTTTGGAGAAGCCGCTGCCAGTCTGTGTAGACAATACTGAGCTAGATGGATCAATGGTCTGACTCAGTATATGGCAGCTTCCTGTGTTCCTATGGCCTGTGGTTTGATTTATTTTTGTCTATATTATACAGATTGTTTATGTTTGTATTTTGCATTGCTAATAGGATCGGTGTTTTGTTCTATTTTGCTGTGAGCCTCCTTGGGCTACCTTTGGCAAGTCAGGTGACGTTGCATTTTTTAAATAAATGATAATATGTTTGGAACATCAGAAGGGAGCTTACAATGGGTGTGAAATCAAAGGAAATCAAATTATTACTTTAGATGGTGGGGGGCGGGCGGAAATTGTCTTCTCTCAATGGCCTTGCTTTCCTCATGTCATCTATATCCAAGGTGAGGAATAAGATTGTCAGCAAGATGGCAAATAAAGCTCAGAAAGATGATGCTAGTTTATGGCAGGCTTGCAAATTAACTAGAGGCTGGTGGAGAGCTCATGAACAATCGCCCTTTTAGAAATAATACTGCAATAGGTGGTGAAAGGATTAGGAACAAAGGAAGCTGCCGTATACAGAGTCAAGCCATTAGTCCGTCTATATCAGTATTGTCTACACTGACTGGCAGTGGCTTCTCCAGGCAGGACCTTCTACTAGCCATAGCTGGAGATGCTGCCAGGGACCGAAACTGGGGAATTCTGCATGCAAGTATGCAGATGCTCTTCTGTGCCTGAGCTACGATTTATCCCCTAAGGCAGGAGTAGGCAACATGTAGCCCTCCAGGTGTTGTTGAACTACAACTCTCATCACCCCCAGCCACAATTTATTACAGTGGGGGATGATGGAAGTTTCTCTGAGGGAGGACAGGATGGAGGCAATTATTAAGACCTCTTAATAATTGCCTCTTAAGGAGGCAATTATTAGACCTCTTTTGAAGAAGCCTGCATTGGATCCCTCAGAGTTAAGCAACTACAGACCTGTCTCCAACCTTCCCTGGTTGGGCAAGGTAATTGAGAGGGTGGTAGCCTCCCAACTCCAGGCGTTCTTGGAGGAAATTGATTATCTAGACCCATATAAAACTGGCTTTCAGGCAGGCTGTGGGGTGGAGACTGCCTTGGTCAACCTGATGGATGACTGCCAATTCGGAATTGACAGAGGAAGTATGACTCTGTTGGTCCTTTTAGACTTCTTGGCAGCATTCGATACTATTGACCATAGGATCCTTCTGGAGTGTGTGGTGGTTGAGGATGGGAGGCACTGCTTTGCAGTGGTTCCGCTCCTACCTCTCGGGCAGATTCCAGATAGTGTTCTTCGGGGACTGTCATTCTTCAAAATCTGAACTTTGGTATGGCGTCCTTCAGGACTCCATATTGTCTCCGATGTTGTTTAATGTCTACATGATACTGCTGGGAGAGATCATCAGGAAATTTGGTGCAGGGTGTTATCAGTATGCTGAATGAGGGAAAACAAACTGAGACTGGATCCAGATAAGCTGAGGTACTTATTGTGTGGGATTGGAACTCGGGAGACGATTTTGATCTGCCTGTTGTAGATGGGGTCACACTTGCCTGGAAGGAACAGGTAAGCATTCTGGGGGTGCTTCCAGATCAAAACCTCTCCCTCGTGTCCCAGGTTGAGGCAGTGGCCAAAAGTACTTTCTGTCAGCTTTGGTTGATATGCCAGCTGCATCTGTTTCTTGAGACAAATGACCTCAGAACAGTCGTACATTTGCTGGTCACCTCCAGACTTAACTACTGCAATGTGCTCTACGTGAGGCTGCCTTCCTACATAGTCCGGAAGCTGCAGCTGGTCCAGAAGGGACCAATATAACCCCTGCTGACTTGGCAAAGAGGCACCTTTTAACATGGTGATTCTCTTTATTGAGCAGGGGGAGAGTAACTGGCCCTATCTACCCCCAGCACAGCATCCCTCCAGTGACTGTTGCTAGCATCTATCTTGTGTTTCTTTTTAGATTGTGAGCCCTTTGGGGACAGGGATCCATCTTTTTTATTTATTATTTCTCTGTGTAAACTGCCCTGAGCCATTTTTGGAAGGGCGGCATAGAAATCAAAATAATAATAATAATAATAATAATAATAATAATAATAATAATAATGGCAGCCAAGTTGGTCCCTGGGTCATCTCGGAGAGACAACATCGCTCCTGCCTTGAAAGAGCTACATTGGCTATAGTTTCTGGGCAAAATGTAAAGTACTGGTTATAACCTATAAAATCTATAAAACCTTAAACAGCTTAGGTCCTGGGTATTTAAGAGAACACCTTCTTCATTATAAGCCCCACCACCCATTGAGATCATCAGGAGAGGTTTGTCTCCAGTTGCCACTGGCTCCTCTGATGGCTACTCAGGGACAGGATTTCTCTGTTGCTGCCCCGAGGCTTTGGAATGTGATCCCTGTTGAAATAAGTGTGGGCTATAGGGTTGAATATTTTTGTGGGCTATGGGGTCGAGACTGCCTTGGTCAGCCTGATGGATGATCTCCAACTGGGTATCGACAGAGGGAGTGTGGCTCTGCTGGTCCTTTTGGATCTCTCTGCGGCTTTCAATACCATCGACCATGGTATCTTTCTGGACCGCCTGGGGGAGGTGGGATTGGGTGGCCCTGGGTGGCCCTATAGATAGATAGATAGATAGATAGATAGATAGATAGATAGATAGATAGATAGATAGATAGAGTCTATACATATATATATAGGCAATATTAAAATACGATAAATAAATAAATAATAAATAAGAGACTCCCCATCTCACAATTTTAAAAAAGGCAGTCAAGATGCATTTGTTCACCCAGGCTTTTAATTAGACACTGTTTGAATTAGATACTGTCTTGTTTTAATTTTTAAATTATTTTAATAGTTTGTTTTAATAGTTTTAACATTGTTTTAAAATTATCATGATGTTTTAACCTCTCTGTTGTGATTTGTGTTGTTTTGTTGTAAACTGCCCAGAGACTTGCTTTTTGGGCAGTATACAAATATGTTAAATAAAATTAAAAATAAAATAAAATAAAAATCTGGAGAGCCACACATTACTTACCCCTGACCTAAGGAGAATATTTACAGTGCTTGCTTAGCGGAGGGGACCATTCATGCTCGCTACCACAAGGTCAGTTGTCTTGCCCCAAGGCTTCATAAATTTGCTTGGAAGGCATATGCGTGCAATTATAAATGACTGATTACTGGATCTGAAAAGTAATCAGTTCCATATTACCGGCTGCCTAGAAATTCCGGCTGGAAGAATTTTGGGGAGTGCCAGTGGCAAGTGGCTGGACTCTCTGCATAGATTAGACCCAAGCTGTTCATAGGGGAGGAGAAGATTAGAGGTGCTAGGAAACCAGACACAAATGACAAGGAAATGCCAGAAGATGTCAGGTGGCTAGGTAAACCCACTTACGTTGAACGGGCCACATCTGCAGCAATGTCTGCATTGCCAAAGCTTCATTATTTCGGAAGGGGCTTCTCTTATCCAGATTTCCTGATTTTCAGAACTCATTGGGCATACACTCTAGATATGCCTACTTAACAGGCACGGTAGGTGTCTTTCCCCAGTGCATACAGGCTGCCACCGATGTGTACTGAGTCTGTGCTTAATAACAAGGCTCAGCTGCCAGCTGGTACATTTGGCTAGCACAATAAGGTCAGCCTGTCTACATGAGACAATTTTGCTACTGTATACGGAATGCTGAAATTCTGAATTGTTCACTATTTGAGCAGGAAGGCTTTCTGTGACAGTAAAAAATATATCTGACAGTGCAACAGCATCTGCGTATCATGTGCTTTCTAGTTTTCAGGGCGGTGACCCATTCTGCTTCTTGCTAGCTCTGCATCTCAGCAGCCCTGTCAAGATGTGGGGCCACTGAAATCCCAGCTCAGCCTAGGAATTTCCTTTATGTCATCTTCCCCGGAGGAAGAAGAGGAGGTCTGAAGCTGAGAAAGGAGGGGACCCCAGAAGAAACCCTTAAATATTGGATGGTGGAAAGCAGGATGCTAAGGAGGGAGCGCCTGAGTGGCATTTTTCGCCTGCAGACACCCCAGCGCAAAAGGGTTGTAGGAGTGAGCATGAATTGCCCCCTTTGCTAAGCAAGGTTTCTCTTGGTTAGCATCTGGATGGGTGACTGCAGTTGAGTAGGGGATGTAGTCGTAGCCAGTAGATCTGAGTACAGGTTGAGTATCCCTTATCAAAACTGCTTGGGACCAGAAGTGCTCCGGATTTCAGACTTTTCTGGATTTTGGAATATTTGCAATCTGTAATGAGATATCTTGGGCATGGGATCCAAGTCTAAACACGAAAGGTTACTGTACTCCCTGGCTTCTCCAAGATAGGGCTGAGAGATTCCTGCCTGCAACCTTGGAGAAGCCGCTGCCAGTCTGTGAAGACAATACTGAGCTAAATAGACCAATGGTCTGACTCAGTATATGGCAGCTTCCTATGTTGCTATGATGGGAGCTGTAATCCAACATCTTGGGACCTAAGGTTGATAATTTCTCATCTAAAGAGTGAGCAGCTCATAGGAGAATACTTTTTTCTAAGGGAGAAGAGCTGGTCTTGTAGTAGCAAGCATGACTTGTCCCCTTAGCTAAGCAAGGTCCACCCTGGTTGCATATGAATGGGAGACTAGAAGTGTGAGCACTGTAAGATATTCCCCTTAGGGGATGGAGCCACTCTGGGAAGAGCAGAAGGTTCCAAGTTCCCTCCCTGGCAGCATCTCCAAGATAGGGCTGAGAGAAATTCCTGCCTGCAACCTTGGAGAAGCTGCTGCCACTCTGTGAAGACAATACAGAACTAGATAGACCAGTGGTCTGACTCAGTATATGGCAGCTTCCTATATTCCTATGTACACTGTATTTTATTTTTTAAGATTTTATTTAAAGTATAAAAACAAATAAGCACTGAATTCACGATAACTACAGGTAGCTGTAAATGTTATGAAAACTAATTGCAAGAAAATTTTCAACTCAATAATGTTGCTGGTCATGTTAGACTCAAACATGGCATTTTAGGTGGAGATGAAATTCAGGTTTCATGTGAAAATAATGTTTTGTACTTACTAAAAAAAAAGCTGTGGTGGTTTCCGGATTTTGGAGCATTCCTGATTTCGGATGTCCGGATTAGTGATACTCAACCTGTAGTAGGCAGACCTCACCTGAGCACATACCTTAGGGGATGGGGCCATAGCTCATTGCCATCTGCTTTGCATGCCGGAACCTTTGTGTCCCAGGTTCACTCCTTGGGGTTGGGAAAGACTCCTGCCTGGAACCGTGGAGAGCCACTGCCGGTCAGTGCAGACAATCCTGAGCTAGATGGACCAAGAGCCTGACTGCAAACAAGGCAGCTTCACATATTGATCAGGAGCATCCATAGCTCAGTGGCAGAGTATCTGCTTTGCATGCAGAAGGCCCCAGAGTCGATCCTGGCATCTCCAGTGTAGACCATACTAAGCTAGATGGACCAGGAGTTTGACTCAGCATAGGGTGTCTTCCTTTGTTAACTTCACAATCATACTTCCTAAACTTCCTTGTTAAGCAGAGCTCTGCCACGGCAGCCATCCCGTATCCTCTTTACAAAACCCATGCCACATTCTGGGCATTGATTTGTTTGTTTGTTTGTTTGTTTGTTTGTTTGTTTGTTTATATATTGAATTGATATACCACCTAATATAGACATCTCTAGGCAGTGTATAGAATTAAAACATAATATAAAAGCGGAGAGCTGGCCTTGTGGTAGCAAGCATGACTTGTCCGCTTAGCTAAGCAAGGTCTGCCCTGGTTGCATATGAATGGGTGACTAGATGTGTGGGCATTGTAAGATATTCCCCTCAGGGAATGGAGCCACTCTGAGAAAAGCATCTAGGTTCCAAGTTCCTTCCCTGGCAGTATCTCTAAGATAGGGCTGAGAGAGATTTCTGCCTGCAACCTTGAAGAAGCCGCTGCCAGTCTGGGTAGACAATACTGAGCTAGATGGACCTATGGTCTGACTCAGTATATGGCAGCTTCCCAATTTCCTATTTAAAATTCATAAAAAAGATAAAAACCATATTAGATAAAAACACATTAAAATTTGAAAATTTAGTCTCAGTTGAAGGCCTAGGAAAATAGGTATGTCTTCAGGGTTCTATTAAAACAAATAGAGAAGGAAATGCTCTTATTTCAGCAGGGAGCGAGTTCCAAAGCCCTGGGGCAGCCACAGAGAACGATCAGTCCCAAGTTGCCTCCAAACAAGTTGGTGGCAACCATAACCGGAACTCTGCAGATGATCCTAATAGGCATCATCACAGAGTGGCAACAGGGTTCACGAGAGAGAAGGTGCTCTCTTAAGTACCCTGGAACCAAGCCGTTAAGGGCTTTATCTCCCCCACACAATGAAGTAGTCACAGGAAATGTTCCGGAGCTGTTATGCTCCCCAGCCTAAGAATAGTGCAGGCTTTTTTCTTCTCCTCTGTAAGGAATATGCAGAAGTTTTTATTTCCAGAACCATTCCTTTAAAAAAAAAATGTTGCTGGCTTTTAATTATAGTAGCTGCAAAGGGAAAGAGATTTTCCTGCTCAATGTATTCATTATTGTAACTGGTTTTTGTTTTGTTTTGTTTTGTTTGTTGGAGCTAGGCAAGGCACCCTGACTGCAGCTGGCATGGCTTCTAGTGCTGATGTGATGTCATCAGGGGTGGCCCAAGGGATTGGGGCACCCCAAGAGACTGTGCTGTGATATAGTACCTACACAGATGAAACGTTTTATGGAATTAGTATATGGGGTGGGGTGGGTGGGGCAGACAGGATTAGGCTGGCTAATCGCGAAGTTCTCATTCAGGCTGTAAGGTCACAAGCTACGGTCTATCCCAAGCATCAGGACAGCTTTCTTCTTTGTAAGGCCCAGGAGCCTGTGGTGGCTCCCATCACACCTAGGCGGTGGCACAGCTCCCTGACTCATTGTTTATTGGGTCTATGTGGAACTTCGGCCGAGTTTCTGTACTCTGTACAGTCCCCCCTGGCACTACGCAGAGCTGACCATTCTCACTGTGCAGCGCTGAGCTGTGCCCTTCCCCTGGGAGCTCGTTTAAGGGAAATGGAGCTCTTTTGAGCCCCTACACCATCTTGGAAACTGTGCAGAGTGCTGGGGAATTTGACCCTTCCCATGGAACTCTTAAGAGAGGGCTCTGTTTCTCTTAAAGGGCCTGCCCCCCAGCACTGAGAAAAGTGCAGTACTGTGCCGAGGTCAGCACAATGGGAAATGGCTCTCACATTGAAGGCTTTTTGCCAAAAAATACTCACTTGAAAAATAGTGAAGATCACTGTGTCAGGAGATCATGGGTTAGATATTGTTTAAATTGTGTTTTATTAGTTTTAACTTTTAAAATTTTAATTGTTGAAATATTGGTTCTTTTTATTGGTTGTTTTTATTGTCCTATAAACCGCCCAGAGAACTTGCGTTTTGGGCGATATAGAAATATGCTAAATAAATAAATAAATAAATAAATAAAATAAAGATAGATAGATAGATAGATAGATAGATAGATAGATAGATAGATAGGTGGGTAGGGGTATGCACGAGCCCAAAAATGTGGTTCAGTTCAAATTTGAATTAAATTTGAACTGAACCATTTTCCACTGAACTGGTTCGATCAAACAGACTGGCTGAGCCCTTCGGCCAAACTGGTTCAGCAGTTTGAGTGCCAATACTTGTAACGCGGAATCCTGCAGTGAGAAAAGTACTCGGAGGTGCTTACCACCTGACCCAACCTGGTGCGGTGGCCAGTGCCACTGCTCGCCTCCCGCTAGTACTGCCCAGTCGCTGCTGCCTCAGTCTTCAAGCAGGCTGCCTGCACAATGACAGCACGGTTCTGGCCTCCACGCTTCCATACAGGATGGAACCATGCCGCCATCATGTGGGCGGCCTGCTTAAAACCGGAGGGGGCAGAGATTGGGCAGTGCTAGGGGATGGCTACTCATGGAGGCACCAGCAGCCATGCCAGGCAGTAAGAACCTTATACTACATTTCTCGCCATTCCCCACATCCCCCCCAGCCTGCTGCTTCTCCGTGTCAAACTGGTCGCTCGAACTGGGCTTTGTTTGGTTCAATCGTGGACCAAACTGGTCCCGGTTTGGTTTGTGATCAAACCGCTGAACTGGCCAAGTTCAATCAAACCTGTCCAACTTCAAATGATGCTTGCACACCCCTAATTATGGGAAATGTAGCTTTTAATGGATATCTGGTTAGTTATTCTGGTCTTTTCTTGCAGATTATTTCAATTTTGAGAGTGGCAGATGTCCATCAGTTATTAGCCCCTACTCTCCATATTTTATATGGCTACCTAACAAAACGTGTGTGTTTTTAAAATCAGTTCACAAAATCAAGCATAATTGATTTGATAATAGCTCACATTTTGCAGAGCTATTTTGGAATAGATAACATTTGTAAGTCCAAAGAGATAAGTGGCCACCAAGAACACTGGAAGGACAGAACGACAAAGTGTGCCCTATTAAGTTCTAGTAACACTCCTTACCGGACAACGTTGCTGCCATTTGGATAGCAAACTTGAACATCACTGCAGCTAGGAGCAACGGTACCATTTACAGCGACTGAATAATACCACCCCTTGATTTTAATATGTTCGCAAGTGCTTATCTTGGGGAAAGGTTCAAAATGCAAATTTGCTTCACAAATATCACACTAGTGTGTGTCTAGAGACAAAGCTGAAGATTTATTTTTGCCACAGTGGCATAAAAGCTTTCAGTTCTCACTGCTTTTGTTCACATTTTTAAAGAGAACATTTCAGGACCCAGGGGGCAGAAATTCCTTTCCTCTGAAATGGTCAGCAGGTACATTGCCCCTATACGATTAAATATTCAAGAAAGCCATCTCCTGAAACAGTCCAAAGACTGTTGTTTTATTAAAGCATTTGCATCTTTTAGCAAAGGCTCTCTTGTGGCCTTAACGGTTATTTTTGTTTTGGCCCAGGAGAATGTTTTACTTATGTACTGGAATAAGTGAGAGAATGTTGCTATAATATAGTTAACACTCACAAGGAAGTCATATTGTATGACTGTGTCGCTATTGCCCGTGTACAACTTCCATTACATGCTGCTGATGTTGTTATACATCCCAGGAGTTGTTGTGAAGTATTATATGAGTTGGGTTAATGCTTTAGACAATAAAGAATTTAAATGATGGAATAAAAATGTTCAGCCCAGGGAGACCTTGCCTGTAATTTTTAGAATCCCTTATCAGCTGCATCTTGGCTATGGTTTGCTTAAACTAATAGAGGCCCGGAGTCTCATTGGCAATACTGCACAGCAAATTCCAGAGAAGAGTCATTTTCAAATTAAGCGGGTGGGGGGGATACTCTCCAACTAGGAGCAAATGGTGGAAATCATTGTGGAGGAACCGGCAAGGTATGAATAGCAATGTGATGGTGGGGTGGGGGGAGAGGTCTGTAGTACAGGTTTTCTAGTGAAATCCATTAGGATTTCACCTGTTGACTGGGGGATGATATAGGAAGATATCCACTGGGAGACGCTTCTGACATCCCATCCAGTGGCGTCGTTCGGCTAGCAGGAAGCATCTTCCACTCACAGATGTGCTGTTTCTGATCTAGTGGAAGAGTGTTGCATGACAAAAGTGACCAGAGAAATCCAGAGGAGTTGTTGGTAGAGTTTGGAGGGTTTAGATTAATTATCTGCCCCATCTGCAACAGAAGTGCATGGGTGAGAAGAACACTGCTAGTTAGGAGTAGCTGGAGACATGGAAGCTCTTCTCACGATCAGTGAGAAGAGCTTCTGTAGGGTCTGTGCAGAGAGCAGGCTTAGCCCGCTCTCCCCGCAGACAATGAAGCTCATAGCCTTGGGCAGCCAGATCTGACACCCACATGACTGCCGACATCACAGAGCCAACGGGGGCTGCAGGGATCGAGGGTTGCACGGCCGGGAGTCTATTCACGTGTTGCCACGCGCCACAGCAACACACAAGCAACAAAATAAGGTTGACGGTGCACTCGCTCCATTAACCTAATTTAAAGGGAGGGTGTTTTAGGTGGGCTAGCTGCCTTAGGAGCCCCAGGCTCACCCACGAGCTTGGGAGTTCCCACAATCAATGGAAAGCCAGCTTAGGGAGTTTAGCCCGCTTTCCGTTGATCGTGGAAGTAGCCTCACGGAATTAAAGTTCAAAGTACAGGAGTTTGTTTAGGAAATACCTCTGATAGACAGATTGCTTACATGTGTAACTGCTGCTCCATGAGGAGTGTGAACTGGGAAGGAAGGAGGTGGAAGTCTGTCTCTCAGCTGTGAGACAAAGGGAAGAGAGCTGGTCTAGTGGTAGCAAGCATGAATTGTCCCCTTTGCTAAGCAGGGTCTGCCATGGTTTGCATTTGAATGAGAGGCTACATGTGAGCATTGTAAGATGTCCCCCCTGAGGGGATGGGGCCACTCTGAGAAGAGCATTTGCATGCTTGCAGGCAGAAAGTTCCAAGTTCCCTCCCTAGCAGTATCTCCAAGCTAGGGCTGAGAGAAATTCCTGCCTGCACACATTCAGCTTGTATACAGCTTTGTATAGCTTAATTTCCATGCACACATTCAGATGCCCCCCACCACATGCATTCTACCTACATTTCCATCTGAAAAAGGCTCTTATCTTGTATTAAAGCATTTCCCCATCTCCCAAAAATCCTCCCTTGAAGAACTATAAATTTTAACATTAACGTTGTGCAAAATGCGTGCCTGGCAGGTTCATTTTTAGAGCTTTCTTCCTGAGTTCTGAAAGGGTCATCTACTACCAGAAGCAGTGAATTCCCTTGGCAAACTGTGGAGGGGGAGGCAGCATCTCCAAAACACATCCATTCAGAATGACGAGCAGATGGATTGGCAGAGATGCTGGGATGTGTTTCAATGACACCGTGTTATGCACTGCATGTTGAGAATGTTTCCCACTGACCTGCTTGGATATCCCAGCCCACAATCTGACATGTGGACTGGCAAATTCCACTTACTAGCATCTACAATGAACACAATGGGAAGGGGGGAGAAGTATAAACACGGTCAGTAATGGCAGCTATAGAAATATCTGGCCAGCCTTCCACTGCAAATGCGAAGTTCAGCTGGTGCAATCAAGCAACCCTTCACCAAACAACTTTGGCAAATTGTCGATTCGATAACTCAAGCTCGTCTTGTGGTAGCAAGCATGAATTGTCCCTTTTGCTAAGCAGGATCAACCCTGGTTTGCATTTGAATGGGAGACTACTTGTGAGCACTTTAAAATATTCCCCTTAGGGGATGGGGGTGCTCTGGGAAGAGCACCTGCCTGCTTGCATGCAGAAGCTTCCAAGTTCCCTCCCTGGCAGCATCTCCAAGAGAGGGATGGGAGAGACTCCTGCCTGCAACCTTGGAGAAGCTGCTGCCAGTCTGGGATGACAGTACTGAGATGGATAGACCAATGGTCTTCTGACTTCGTAGAAGGCAGGTTCCTATGTTCCTATGTACCCTAGTTCAATTCATATTTAACTATGGAAGTGTTGCAGTATGACTATAGGCAAAAGTGTTCACTCATTATGAGTTGCACTAGTGTGCTGGGTGAAACATTTCCCCTGCTTTTCATTGCTGATTGTGAGAGATAAAGATTTAGAGTTGAAAGCAACATTTCTCCAAAGTGAAATTCCAAAGAATTTATCCTTGCTGCAAGGAGAGACTAAAATTCAAAGTTGGCATCTCTGATCCATCTTCTTTAGCACGGCTTTTATCAGCAGAGACTGCATGTTCCTTGTTTGTGATGTGGATGATACTACTCCGTACTTTTATATTGTTCTTATTATTATGATACACACATTCTTATTTCTCCTATTATCGCTAATTTCCCAGGTAGATCCAATGAGTTTTTTAAAAATTTCTTTGCTTTTCTCAGACCAGAATCAATTAATTACCAAAAAAGTAGCAACATTCACTCCTCCTGAATTTTGGATTCATTGGAAGATGCTTGAATCATGTACATTTTGAGTTACGTCTCAAATATCTAGGGTTTCTGGCTTTTGTTTTTGGTATCTATTTCTGCTGGCCCATAGCCCATAATAATGACTGCTACCTATACACAGCTTCTCAACAAAGGTTCCAAAGAGATTTACATAGATAGATAGATAGATAGATAGATAGATAGATAGATAGATAGATAGACAGATCCCTGTCCCCAAAGGGCTCACAATCAATAAAGAAACATAGAGCAGACACCAGCAACAGTCCTTGAAAGGATGTTGTGCTGGGATTGGATAGGGCCAGTTGCCCCCCCCCTCAATATAAGAGATCCACCCCTTTAAAAGGTGCCTCTTTGCTCAGTTAGCAAGGTAATAAATTTCCAACTGACTGATGATAATACTGTGCTCTGTGTGTGTGGGACCGACCAACCAAAAGAACTAACAAGCACACATATGCATCTGGAGTACCTCAAGGGTACATTGCTGGTGTGCTGATGGTCCCCACTGAGCATGCCTTCCACACACTGTACATTTTATTAGTGTGCATATTCCCTCCATAGTAATAGCTCCAAGATATTATTTTTACGACACAGATGTTGGTGAGATAAGATCATCATGACTGCATTAACGGAGCACCTGCTGAATTAGCATTGCTCCGTAAGAGTGAAAATGGCAGAGAGATTTTTTCAGAGCAAGGCATTTACAGCAGTGAAGTTCATTTTGGAGGCAGCAAAAGAGGAGCAGCTAGGAAGACCTCCAAGAGCCATGCAAAATCATTTTGAGTCAGAAGCATTTAAATAACCCAGAGGGGCTACAAAATAGGATAAAATTTTGGGAAGACAGCAAGAGAGATATCCATGTGAAAGGCCCAGGCTTTTCAATGCCCTTCCCCTGTTTTGTTTTGACAGTAATGAGTACTTGCACGTATTTGCTTTTGTACGCATCTGTATACATGCCATCACAACATGGATATTTACATGAACTGGTAAATGAGAACTCTGGTTGCCGCGCACGCTGTTTTAAACTAGTTAGTCCCAGATGTGGCCTGAAAGTAGAGTATGTACTCTTGGAGATAGTGGAATTTACTTGCAAGACATGTTTCCGATCAACATATGAATTCCTAAAGATGCTGCTTGCCATAATGGTTTGTTATATCCCTGGCTATATTGTTTGTCACTTATATAGTCCCATAGACATGCCTGGTGCTGGCTGCTTTCCTGGGTCAGAAGCCAGCCATCCCTCGCCCTCTTTCTCCCAGTTAGTGTCGTCCTTCCACAACTTAAATAGTAGGGATGCACACAAAACGTGATTTGAGCTCCAAATGTACATTCCCTGCATCTTTAACTGAGAGGAGAGCAGGTCCATACCTGCTCCTCCTCTGCTCGCCACCACAGGAGGTTTGGCAGCACTCCCCCCAGGTAAGATTAGGCACCAGCTGTCCTCGTGCAATGCTGTCACACACAGGGCCTCTGTGCATTCGCCGTGGCCATTTGCATGGTCAGCAACGTCCTGTGGCAGCGAGCAGATGAGGAGCAGGTATGCACCTGCTCTCCTCGCTGTTAATGGTGTGGGGACTGTGCCATGATTCAGAGCTTGAATTGCATTTCGTGCACATTCCTGGGGAGCTAATCTTGTGGTAGGAAGCATGACTTGTCCTCTCAGCTAAGCAGGGACTGCCCTGGTCACATATGAATGGGAGACTAGAAGTGTGAGCACTGGAAAATATTCCCCTCGGGGATGGAGCCGCTCTGTTGCAGAAGTTTCCAAGTTCCCTCCCTCCCTGGCAGCATCTCCAAGATAGGGCTGAGAGAGATTCCTGCCTACAACCTTGGAAAAGCCGCTGCCAGTCTATGAAGACAATACTGAGCTAGATAGACCAATGGTCTGACTCAGTATATGGCAGCTTCCTATATTCCTATGCTCCTGTTACATAGCCCTTCTCCACATCCTGCACCCCCACCCTGGTTTGCTCCATCTCTGCTTCTGAAAAGATCTGCCTAAATCAGCATGGCAAACGGCTTTGCTTGCGTTTCCTTGCTCTGCCGGACATGTGTGGTGGCTTTGGCCTAATTTCCAGTCTGCTCGGGCAGCCCCTCTCAGCCATCCAGATGCCTTCACGGGGCTGGGCATGGCCTCAGCTGGCTGGGATGGAGCAGTTCAGTGTTGAAACTCTCAACATATACATAAGACTTGTTCACATGACTATTAAGTGGGTGGAACAAGCATCCAGTTTTTCGTGTATGAGGTAAAAGCTACATCGGAGGTGGGCAAAATGATCATGTGGGAGGCAAGCAGAGACTCCGATGGCTTTGTCCCACCGAGCTCTCTTACTCAGCATATTACTAAGGCAAGAAGAAATGCCGTTGGAGCCTGCGCTCCACATGATCACTTCCCATTCTCAACTCACGCACAGCCAAAAATTGGGTGCATGCCCAGTTCCTGGAGGTTTAACATTTAACAGTTGTGTGAATTCTGCAGAGCTGGTATTGGATGAAAGTACAGTGGATTGACCACACACCCTGTCCTAGAACACCCCACTAACGTATCCTCCTTCGTACAATATATGCAAAGGCCATTGCTTGGGTTATTTTTATTTATTTTATTTTATTTAAATTTTTTGCATTTATAACCCACTTTTCCTTCAAGGAACTCAGAGCAGTATACATGGCTATTTTTATCCTCACGACAACCCTGTGAGGTAGGCTAGGCTGAGAGATACACGACTGGCCCAGAGTCACCCAGTGAGTTTCATGGTTGAATGGGGATTCGAACTCGGGTCTTCCCGGTCCTAGTCCAACACTCTAGCCACTATGCTATGCCGGCTTTAAACAAGACACTTTGGCTACATCCCTCTCCAACCTCAAGGGCATTGAAATCTTTCTGATTTCAGTAGGAAAGATGTGCCATCTGGCCCTGTGCAGGGTCAGGTCTATGTCCATGGATTTCAATGACCTTAAAATAATCTAAGTCTGCCTAGGATTGGGTTGTTAACTATCTGCTAATTCTGCTGTTGAAATCAGACTGAAAAGTGGTTATCTTGTCAACTGCAACCTTCAAATGCTTCTGCAGTATATGATTTAATTCTGACACCCTTAGCAAATTTCAACTTTAACAAATTTCCACACAAAGGTGCATGCATGTTTTTATAACTTAACATACCATTAATTCCAATACAGTTGAACACATATACATATAACATAATAATCAATCCAAATTATGTTAAGCACTTCTAAAATCCAGCATCCTGCTTCCCACAGTCCCTCAGCTAGATGCCTCTGGGAATCTCACTAGCAGCACATGAAGGGAAATGCCTCTTCACTGCAGCTCCCTACCAACCAGGATTCAGTGGCATACTGGTAGATGAACAGGTCTGTTTCACTGATGTAAATGGATTAAAGACGATGGAAAGTACTTACTCCCCCCATTAGTGCTAAAATTCTAGGAGAATAGGAAGAGAGGGGCTAATGAAATAAGAAAATAAGAAGAATGTTAGAGTGGATGGGACCTTAGAGATCCTCTAGACAAACCCCCTTCTCGGTTCAGGAAACTCCTGCAGCCTCTGTTTGGAAACCTCCAGTGAAGCAGAGTCCATCAAGGTAAGAGGCAGACTGCTAACTGGGCAAAGAGGCACCTTTTAAAAGTGGCAATTCTCTTTATTGAGCAGGAGGAGAGCAACTGGCCCTATCCAGCCCCAGCACAGTGTCCCTCCAGTGGCTGTTGCTGGTTTTTATTTTTAGACTGTGAGCCCTTTGGGGACAGAGAGCTATCTTTTTTCATTCATTCATTGATATCTATGTAAACTGCTTTTGGTAACTTTTGTTGAAAAGCAGTATACTAATGTCTGTAGTACATAAGAACAGCCTTGCTGGATCAGGCTCAAGGCCCATCTAGTCCAGCATCCTGATTCACACTGTGGCCCACCAGATGCCTTCAAGAAGCCCACGGGCAGGGGGTGAGGGTTTCCCCCCTCTCCTGCTGTTACTCCCTTGCAACTGCTATTGAGCGGCATCTTGCCTCTGAAGCTGTATAGCCACCAGACTAGAAGCCATTGATAGACCTGTCCTTCATAATTCTGTCTAAGACCCTTTTAAATCCATCCGAGCTAGTGGCCATCATCACATCCTGTGGCAGAGAATTCCATAGATGAATTAAGTGCTTCATTTTGTCAATCCTCAGTTTCCCGACCTTCTGTTTCATGGGATGACCCCTGGTTCTAGTGTTGTGAGAGAGCGAGAAAAAATTCTCTCTGACCACTCTCTCTACTCCATGCATAATTTTATAGACCTCTATCATGTCTCCCCTTAGTTGCCTCTTTTCCAGACTGAAGAGTCCCAGATGCTGTAGCCTTGCCTCATAAGGAAGGTGCTCCAGGGCCCTGATCATCTTGGTCACCCTCTTCTGCAGCTTTTCAAGTTCTACAATATCCTTCTTAAGATATGGTGACCATAATTGAACACAGTACTCCAAATGTGGCTGCACCATGAATTTGTATAAGGGCATTATAATACTAGCATTTTGATTTCCAATCCCCTTCCTAATGATCCCTGCATGGAATCATGCTAGCAGCAGCCGCCTGTTGACCTGTCAAGCAGTTCTTACAGTTAAGAAATCCTTCTTAATGTCTAGCCCAAATCTGCTTCCTTGACATTTCAACCCATTGGAACACAGGAACATAGGAAGAACTGAGCCACATCATTGGTCCATCTAGCTCAGTATTGTCAACACGGAGTTCCCGCAGCTCTCCAAGGTTTGAGGCAGGAGTCACTCCCAGCCCTACCTCAAATGGCCAGGGAACAAGCTTGGGACTTCAGCTGATGCTATCCCACTGCATTATGACCCACCCACCCCGTCCCTAACGGGAATATATTACAGCCCTCACATGTCTCCCATCCAGATGCAAACCAAGGGGGATCCTGCTTAACAAAGGGGACAATCCAAGCTCTCCTCCCTCAAGACCAGCTCTCATTGATTCTAGCCCTGTCCTCAGGAAGAACAGAGAACAAATCCACCCTTCCTTCTGTCTGATATCCTTTAAAATATTTGAAGACTGCTATCATATTCCCCCTTAACGTTCTCTTTTCCAGGCTATACATAAAGTCCTCGATCCACCCTCATATAGCCACATCTTCCTCCATCTGTAGCCATTTAAAAACAGTTGCTAAGGGGACCCGGAACAAGAGGTTAGGGGGCTCGTGGGCCCCTGCCCCTACACTGTAAACAGAGCATGGTCTCACTGAAATTAGTGGGACTTCAAAGTATACAATTAAATATCCATTAGTCTTCTAAATAAGTGTTCATCTTCCTTTTCGTAAGATATGTGAGACCCAACTCCCATCTTTTATAGACTTTCTCAAAAGTTAGAAGAGCCCTAGGAGAGAATTACTCTCTTGCAAAGATTTATCTAGAGGTAGTTTAGTGTTTCAGCTAAACAGTTGGTTAATCTTCAGCAGGAAGGAAACTTAACGGGTTGCCCAATTCTTCAGCATTAGTGTACCTGCCTGGCTCCTGCATGACCTGGGGCTTTTATTTTTTGAAAAATAGCTTAGTTACTCCATGCCTCTAAAATACAGCAGGAGGCACTTTCCCCGATTCCTTGCTTATGGAATGGTGTATGCATAATGTAACAGCCTGTTTAAAAGGTAGTCAGCAAGGGTACACGTCACCCTGCCTCGGGACTCCATGCAAGGAAAGAGCCTGGCAACACAATGCATATGAAAATAAATCAAATTATTTATAAGCAAGATTGAAGACAAATAATTCACCACAGCTCTTGACCATCCGTCATTCTGCTGCAGCAACTGCCTTGAATTCAGGTCGGGAGCTCTGCACGCTTTTTAGTCTCGCTGCGATGTAGTTTTGCTTGCTGAACTGTGTTCACCCACACTCGCAGCCAGAGGCAGACGTGGTTCCACAGCACAGTTTTGTCTTGAGCAGCAGCAAATGACAGGCGAGGAAATAAAGTCTGCTGGCCTGGCCCATCTTTGGATAATCATAACCGAAAAAGCCATGAGCATAAATTAAACAAATCTCAAAGGTATATTGGTATTATATGATGATGTATTGTTTGGCCTTGGGGAGGGTAAGCTTCCTCTTCTAGTTGGTTCAGCTCCCAACCTGGCATTTACAGATCTACTTGATGAACCATGCTGTGGCTGGTGGTAGGGGTGTGCACAAAACTGGTTTGCCCTGTTCGGTTCAAATCTGAACTGGATTCAGACCAGAATGGGCATATTTGGTTTTGTGCACCCTGAACTCCCCCCTCTGCTTTGGCTCGGGTTCAAGCCAGTCCAGGGTTCAAAAAGTTACAAAACAATTTAATGCAGCACCGGGCCCGGGATAACTTTGCTGCCTCCGGCGGCATGCTGTCGCGGCCACTGGGGTGTGTGTTGCTGAAGCTTCCTCCCCTGCCCTCTGGCCTCCTCCTGGTGTTTTCAGGACCAGTTCAGCCCATTTGGGGGCCTTTCCAGCCCTCGCCCATCTTGTGGTGGCCATTTTGAAGGCTGCCACGCATGCATATGGGCTATTTGTGAGCTTAGGTCATGACTCATTTTCACTGCCATTTTTGAGTAGATAAGAAATGGCAGGAATCCCTTCTGAGCAGTAGGAGAAGCTCCTCCTGTTTCTTTGTATCTCCATCTCCCACTGCAAATGATGGAAGCCCCACTTCTCTCCTAAGCCCTCTGCCTGTGTGCCAGAAAAGGATCTGAGGGAAGAGAGGGGATTGGTGGTGACCACAAATAATATCTAGCTAGTCAGCTAAGGCTAAATTTGTGGATCCCTGCTTCCAACATGGTCCTTCATGACTAATGTATACTAAAAAATGAGGGAGGGGTGTGTGTGACATTGCCAAATCTATATAGAGGAGGAGTTCTCAAGCTTGGGTCTCAAAATGTTGTTGGACTACAACTCCCATCATCCTCAACCCCAATGGCCTTTGGCCATTGGGGCCAGGGATGAGGAGAATTGTAGTCAAACAACATTTGGAGACCTAAGTTCGAGCACCCCCGATATAGAGGATCAGTGTCAGCTGAGATAGTCATAGCAACAAAAAAAGAAAAATCAGCTGGAGAAGAGAAGATTAATTCCATCACGCTGTGATTGATATAGTTTTCAAGGAATATTTTCACTGAACTGCCTGGAAGAGATACTTGCTTGGAAGAACCCTAGGCAGGATGAGGAGATTCCTCTATTCTGCAGCTGCTTTTTGTTGTGTTGTGTTTCACAGTGCCTGGGGTTATTTTTTAGACATGTGGCTTCTTATTGTCATGGTTATTAGGCAGCAGTAGGTTGCTGGGCAAAGCTTTGCAGTGGCCTTGCATGGTGTTTCCCCCCCTGCCCCATACCTCTAAGGGGCTCTGCCCTCCCTGCCACCCCACTTCACCCTCATCTCATCTGAATGGGGGGGAGCGAAAGAGACATGATGGTGTCTGGGTGATAGTGACTGGCAGCTGGCCTATTTCTGAACGGCTGCTTCTTCCCACCTCGCCCTTGGTGAACCTCACCCTATTCCTCTTCTGCATTCTCGGAACTGCCTATTCCCCCCTCCCCATTAGTCAAGAGGGAGGAGAGGAGAAGCCAGGAAAGGCCTTCCATGCAAAAAGTCTGGCCCTGACAGTAGAGTTTGAGACAGCCCTAGAACTGAGCCTGAGCTTCCCAAAGCGACTCTCAGAACCTGAGCACCCTGAGGAGCCAGCCCTTCCCACACCACCCTACTGCACCACACATCAGTGCTGGCAACAGGCTAGGCAGGACTGGATAGAGAGGAGGAGTAGGAGTGCCAGACTCCAAGCCAGAAGGCTACCCCTTTAAGGCTTCCACTCTCCAGGCAAGGGGTTGGAGCTGAACTACAACTCTCATCATCCCCAGCTACAATTTATTATGGCTGGGGATTATGGGCATTGTAGTTCAGCAACATCTGGAGTCCCACCAGCCGGGAACCCCTGATTTAAGAGCACAGTCTACCTCTGACTGCTGTCAGAGCCACTGGTCCCATGGACCTGTCCATGGTGCTGCAACTTGCCCTGCCTCGCCCCACCAGCTTCCAGAGCTGGTAGGCTCTTGTCCCTGGTGTTATAACAATGTATGCACTTGAAGAATGTACACATGTTCCACCGGTGAACAGTTGGCATGTGTATGAGGGACAAATCCATGGAGGACAGGTCTATCAACAGCTACTAGCCTTGATGGCTATAGGCTATCTCCAGGTTCAGAGGCAGGATGTCTGGACTAGCATGCTGGATTAGACAGGTCTTGGGCCAGATCCAGGAAGGCTCATCTTATGTTCCTAAATGGGAGGAGCAGGACTCCATCCCTGCAATGCATGTTTAGCCTAATGTAAACTCACAATTCACTTACATTCAAACATGGAGGGTTTCCACACAGCCAAAAACTGGATAGGACAAGTGCCCTACCCAGGTTTTGGAGTTGTGCGTGCTCCCAATTTTTGGTTGTGTGGGAGCAAACAACTAGGTAGGAGGATGGAGAAGTGATTGCATGGGAGACAGGAGTTGGATAGGAGAACACCATCCTACCCAGCTTTCATACCCAGCACTTGACCAAAGTAGGAGGAAGAGCTGTCCTACCCAACTCCTGTCTCCCACACAATCACTTCTCCCTCCTCCTACCTAGCTGTTTGCTCCCACACAACCAAAAACTGAGAAGCCATGTTAGGACACTTGTCCTACCCAGTTTTTGGTTGTGTGAACAACCTCACTGTGTATTTAGGCTCTGGTACCACAATCAGGGACTCTGCTTCTTGCTCTTTGGATTGGGCTTCATTGCTTTAATATGAGACATCCCAAATTAATAACCAAAGGGGCAATACCATAATGGACCACACTGATCTCTGTGTACATGTTTTTTTCTCAAAAGATTGAGGAATCCCACAGTGGTACTTAATTTGTTCAGCTAGCTTCAGGGATTTATTAGGGCATCCGGACAAATTGTGTCAAAGAAAGAACATAGATTTTGCCTTGCCACTGATGTTTGACCAGTGTTTGTTTCTTAGTCCAGGCTCTTATAAGATGAGTGAGTCAACTCAGAGCCTTGGGTTCTGCGAGGAATTAATTTTTAAAGTTTACAAGCTGAGCTTCTTGTGCAATATCTTCCTCCACTTATAACTCCAGCAGAGTGCGAAAAGGGGAATGATTTTCAGTCATTGCTGGACTTAAAAAAACAAATGTTTCCTAGTAGTCAAGGAGTAATAGTGCTTCAATAAACCACTGTAATAATATATTTCACCATTATTATACTTTTTTAACGTCTTGCAGTTCACAGTAATTTGGATATAAAATGATTAAAGGCAATTAAAGGCTATTATGCTAAGGATTAGTTTGCACTAATGACACAGAGAGAAACTTGCCTCAAGGAAGAATTTATGCTAAAGTCACTTAAGAACCCTGCAATCTGATTATTACAGGAACTCTAGGGCAAGAATGGAAGCAAGGTGGGGAGAAGCGAATATGTTTGATGGTCTGAGTTGCTTTCTAACACTGCTGCAAGCTTTCCAAACCATTAAAAACGTTGGTTTCTAAGAGGGGAAATAAGGCAGTGTGCCACACAACTTCCAAGAAACAAAACAGCACTTTCAAGGAAATTATTGTTTTTATGACCACCCTATTATATTTTAGATCAATAATAATACTGTTTCCAGTTTGGCACCAATGTAAAATGTTTCAGAGTAATGAGATTAAAAAAAAAAAAAACCCATCTGCTGCTGAAACAGAACTTTTAAGGGAGGAAAGCTTGTGGCTAAATGGGAGAAAAGGCTCTACTTTATTACTTACCTTGTGATCATCCCAATTAAGCCAGGACAGCTATGATTTTGAGAACCCTGGTGTGGAAGCACCAACAGACAGAGATTTCTAAATGCTTTGGGCAGGGTGGTCACCACACAAAGGCCATTCCCAGTGCTCTGTGCATGAACTGTATTGTGCAGATCAGATCAGATCAACATTAGAAGCTGTCATATGCCAAATCAGAACCTTGGTGCATCTCTTGTCTATTCAGACTGGTAGTGACTCTCTGAGGTTTCAGGCAGGAGTCTCTCTCAGTCCTACCTGGAGATGCTGCCAGGGATTGCACCTGGGACCTCTTGCATGCAAAGTACATAGGAACATAGGAAGCTGCCATATACTGAGTCAGGCCACTGGTCCATCTAGCTCAGTATTGTCTACCCAGACTGGCAGTGGCTTCTCCAAGCTTGCAGGCAGGAATCTCTCTCAGCCCTATCTTGGAGATGCTACCAGGGAGGGAACTTGGAACCTTCTGCTTTTCCCAGAGTGGCTCCATCCCCTAAGGGGAATATCTTACCGTGCTCACACTTTAGTCTCCCTTTCATATGCAACCAGGGTGGACCCTGCTTAGCTAAGGGGACAAGTCATACTTGCTCCCACAAGACCAGCTCTCCTACAATAAGTAGATGCCCCACCACTCTGAGCTACAGTCCCATACCCAAACTTTCAGGCAAGGGTCTTTCTCAGCCCTTTCTGGAGATGCTGGGGGTTGAACCTGGGACCTTCTGCTTGCAGACTGTGTGCTCTACCACTGAGCTATGGCCTCATCCCAAGAAATTGTCCCATCTTAAGAAAGACAGATGCAAAACTGCTAAAGGTTACTTCACCATCTCATAAGCTAAAGCATTGATTTATGTAACAATTATAATATTTAATTTAAACAGTAGATGCTACATTATAATTAGACTTAGTATTAGGAATATAGGAAGCTGCCTTATACTGAGTCAGACCACTGGTCCGTCTAGCTCAGTATAGTCTACACGGACTGGCAGCGGCTTTCCAAGCTTTCAGCAGGAATCTTTCTCAGCTCTACCTGGTGATGCTGCCAGAGATTGAACCTGGGGCCTTCTGCATGCAAGGCAGGTGCTCTTCCACTGAGCTATGGCCCCGTCCCTCATACATGTTTGGCCTGTGAACCTGTATGGCCACATTCCGCCATTTTGCAATAGACTCTGTAGCTGGGCCTGGAGAAGAGCCACCATATTGTAGTTGAGTGTTGAGAAAATGGACTATTGTGACCAAAGACATTTGTAAACCTTGCATCACACAAGTAATAAGTACACATTTGTTGTGCTACACACTGCATGCCTAGAAAGGCAGTGAGATCTCGAGATGAATCTGAAACAGGCAATATGCTTTCAATTATTCATCTGCTACACTGACGGTGGGATAATGGATAGATTAGGTTGGAGATTTCAAAAATGTTCAATCAGTTATAAGTAATTACAAGTAATTTGTGTGTTTGTGTTCATTATCATGACTTGCATTGCATTGCAGTCATGAATGCTGCCAAGGCAATGATTATTGATTGGAGTGGACGTGTCACTAAAAGTTTAAAAAATAATAATAATTGGGTAGGACATAGCTCAGAATCCCAATGGAGAACCTCTGCTGGGCCTCCCAAAATTTATCATGCTTTCACTGGATTAGTAACACTACAGCTGGGGAAAGTGCAGAAAAGGGCAACCAACGTGATCAGGGAGTTGGAGAACATCACCAACAAGTAAAGGCTGTGGCGCTTGGGGCTTCTCCAGCGTTCTCATGAGGTGGGGGAAATCCCACTCAAAAGTGTGCATGTGTGATTAAGTTTGAATTCTTGTGAAGATTAATTTCATTTCTATTGGGTTTGCTTGTTGCAGGCAGAGTGAAGAGCACAGGGGCAGAAGCTGCATACAAACAGCAGTGGAGCTTTCATGTCTACCTTTATTTTTTGTTTAAAATAAAACAAAATCTCTTTTGCACTCTCTTTCAGGTCACAAGACATCATGGGCTGACACTGTGCAAGCCAAAATTACATAGGTACATAGGAAGCTGCCTTAGTCAGAATCAGACCCTTGGTCCATCTAGCTTGGTACTGTATACAGTGACTGGCAGCAGCTCCCCAAGGTTGCAGGCAGGAGTCTCTGCCAGCCCTACCTGGAGATGCTGCCCGGGAGTGAATCTGGGGCCTTTGGCATGCAAATCAGATGCTCTTCCACTGAGTTATAACCTCTGCAACCTAACCAGACACGCAACCTAACATAGCTGCCCCAGTACTATCCAGTTTAGCTCTACAAGAGCCAAGACCAGGCCCGCCCTTAGGGCAGGGCTACTGGTGCAATCACCCTGGGCCCCGTATTTGGAGGGACCCTGCAGTGGCAGTGCCATGGTGGTGCAAGCAGCAAGTAGCCGCTCGCTCAGCAGCCTCGCTCACGCCACACACCTGCCTTGGAACCAGCCGCCATCATGCGTGCTTGGGGCTGGGCAGGGGAGGGGGAGGTGCACCGGTGCATGTCAGTGACGGCACCAGCAGTGGCCGAGAGCGATTGGTGAGGAGCCTGCCTCACCGCTTGCACTCAGCTCTCCAGCCTCCAAATGGCCACACCCTCCTGGGGGGAGGGTAGCAGGAGGTGGCTGAGTCAGTGAGTGGTGAGCAGCCTGCTCCGCCCACCTCGGCTCTGCCACGTCCCCGCCTTGGTTCCTGGCAGTGCAGCCAGAGGGCTGGGCACACTTTATGTGAGAAATATACTGCCCTTATTGTGTCTGATAAATTGTTCTTGACCAAATTAATCAAAGCAGATCATTTTGTGCATCAAACTGAAGGGGATAAAAATCAACATGAAAAGGAGGCAAAAATATCCAGAAGGGAATGGCCATTACAAACGATGTGTGCATTATAGAAAATTTCACTTCTATACCATCAGTAGACATGACTACTGATTTGAGTGCAGTGCATAAACAATGGAGTTGTGAAATAGCCCGGCCGTCATGTGTGCTGGGGGCGGGGGGCAAGCATCGGTGGCCATCAATGGGGTGGGGGAGCCAACGAGCGGTGGCTGAGGCAGCAAGGCCCCACACATGCTGATTCACTCCCAGCCCCACACAACCCTAGGGATAGCCCTGGCCAAGGCAAAGTGTCTTCTTGTTTTCACTTTGAACTAGTCCAAATACTGAGCCATTTGACCATCCTTCTTTAACTTTTTTTTAGATCAGGTTATACACAGTCTGCTCATCTTTCCTCACAGCTCAAAAGCACAGGAAACAGTAAGACAGTGCACACAATTGGTACTTGAGCAGGAGGACACGTTCTACCCAAGTTTTTCTGATTGTGCATGAGTGTAAAACCAGGTCGGAGGCAGGGAGCATGATTTACAACTGGGATGATTCTCCTCCCTCATTCTGAAGCTGAGGATGGAATCTGGGTAGGGGATGCTCACCCTGCTGGAGCTTTGTGGATAGGCCACATTCACATGTAATGTGGAACCATGGGTCTTATAGACCCGTGGTTTCACACCCCTCCCCCCACTCTCTTGTCCACATTTGGACATACTGGAGAACGTCCTCTCTGCAATCAGTGAGACTGCAGAGATGCAGGGGAGCTTCCTTCTCACTTCTCTCTGAGCTTCCTTCATACTTAAAGGACGGCCCACACAGCCAATCAGGGAGGGGGAGAGGAAGGAGATTCCTCCCTCAACTCCAGTCCGACTGCATGCAGCCTCCGGTGCTGCATTCAGATGGCTCCCTGGGCCCTTGGTTTAGAGCAGCGAAATTCACTAAAGACCAAGGGTTCAATTGGAATCTCCGCAGTACAACCTCAGGTTCTGCTATGGTTGGGACCCGAGTTGCACATATTCAGATGTAACAATAAGGAAACTATGGGTCCCTGCAACTCTGGTCCCCCGTTATGTGCAAATGCAGCCTCACAATCAAACTGCTAACCTCCTATCTTATTTTAGACTCACATACGATCCCAAACATGCCTCCTATCCAAGTACTGATCATGTGTGCTGCCCTAGTGTCCCAAGTTGTAATGCAGCAAACCAAATCCTCATGGCCAGTTCTTACAAAAACAAAAAAACCACCCATGAAGCATGATAAGCAATCCTCCCCCATGAAAATCCCCTGCCTTTTCACAAGGAGTACACGATACTTTGTCTCTGTCTGCATTAGTGCATCCTCCAGTGAAAAAGAATTATATATTTTTTCCAATTAAAATGCAAATAACTTTGAATGAACTCTACCATATACTGATGTCAAAGGAAGTAAGCCTTATAAAGCACGGGCGCTCGGAAACTGCCTAAGTCAATAAAACTGTTAGCCCATGAAGAATTCAAGTGTTAACATGATTTTATGTGAGGCATAAAGGCAAACTTGCTTAACATTTTATTTAAATATGACTCCTTATGTGAAAATAAGCAATTTTGTTTGTGATTTTCTTTGCAGCTACATTAAAACAAAGTGATTACCTCTCCTCTGAGATGGTGTTTCTGAGCTTCCGCTGTTAATTGCTAATCCCCCAAAACTGGGAATAATTGCAAATTTCATACAGCACTTTTGTGGCAAATACAAAAAAAAAAAGATGCTTGATTGACGGGAAGAAAATGGAAAAGAGATTAACTGTGACTTTTATTACTGTACAAAGAAAGATGGTTAGAATCCCACTTATCCGTTGCTTTCTGAGAATCCATTGCTGCTCCACATTTGATTCTTTGTCTGCAATGATAGCATATTTTAAAACTTTAAGAGGAAGAAAGCTGTTTTAATATGAGGAGAATAATTATAGATTTATAGATACCGTGTGCCTTTACTTAAAGACAACTCATTATTTTTAACATTTGTGGAGAGGAGACAGTAAAGGAAGAAAGTTGCATTGAAGGAAGGCTTGCTGTGAGTCTGGGGAGATGTTGTTTTGGCTGTGGGGCATCTTGCAGACTGCAGGCATCAGAACCAAAGTTTGATGTGTGGCAAATTATGTGTTTGTGTTTGTGCATACAACAGATACCTCGGCGTTGAATCAATCGGCACAATAAACCAGGAAGGTTGCAGTCTTTAAGGGGTTGTATTTGATGTTTAGGATATCTAGGGAAGAGATGGGTGATTCATTTTAAAGTGCTGGAGATCTTTGCCCTGACACTGTGCAAAAGACCTTAGAAACCACTGGGCTACAAAGGTCCTTCCCCTCACTGTTAAAAGATTTTTATTTATTTATTTAACACGTTCATACACTGCCAAAAACGTATGTCTCTGGACGGTTTACACTAAAATAATACACAGTAAATCAAAATTAAAATATTAAAACATTAAAATAATTTAAAACCATGTTAGAATCTGCAAGTCTAATTAAAAGCCTGGGTTTCTTAACTGCCATCTTAAAAATTATCAGAGATGGGGACAGGAAGTGCAATGAAGGAGGCCCCTCCTTGAGTCACCACCAGACGAACTGGTGGCAATTGCAGATGATCTTAATAGACAGCAGGGCTCAGAACAAAGTAGGCATTGGACTGGGTCTCACAATCCATGAGACCCGGTTTGGGGCGGTGAGCAGGAAGAGCAGGCTAAGCCCGCTCTCCCCACTCATGAGCAGGGAGGGAGCCCTGGGCGACCGGATCGGCCGCCCACATGATTGTCGGCTCTGAGCTGGAGCCGGCGGGGGCTGGGGAGCTCAGGGGCCATGCAGCCCCCGCAAGCCCCAGTATGCCCTGTGCAAGCACGCAGAGCATACTGGGGAGACCCCCGGACATGGGAGGTGGCTTTTCGTCTCCTGGTTGGGGATCTACTTGCGAGGAGCCACGCCGCGGAGCCACGCCGTGGCTACTCACGAGCAGTTAGCCCGGGTTTGCGGAGCACTTGCTCTGCAAACCCGGGCTAAGGGCAGGGGTTCTTGAGCGGGTTACCCACTCTAGAACCACCGGACTCGCAGCTGAGCCCGGTGGTTCTGACAATCAACAAAAATCGGGCTAGGCTTTCCTAGCCTGATTTTTGTGATCGTCAGAATAGCCCCATTGAGTCTATTCTCATGAGCAGAGAAAGGGCTCCGACCGAAAGCTTACCTCCGCTGCAGACAAGCAGGTCCTTGCCTCTGGGTGAGCTGATCACTGGGAGATCCTATCTGCCTTGCCTCTAGGTGGGCTGCTGTTGGTTGCTCTGAAGGTCAGGGTATCGGGACACGTCACCCCATGTCTCCCCAACCCCGGAACATCAATAATGCACCACACAAGTACACAGTGCATTATGGGGATCCTGCCTCCCTTCCCCGAGTCTGCTAACCATAGCTGCTTGCAGCCATGGCTGATGGACAATCCACAAAATGAGGTTAGGAAGCGCTCGCTCCCCTAACCTCATTTTGGAGGGAGGCTCCAGAAGCGGGTTTGCCGCTGCAATGCCGCTGAGTTCGGGCCCAATCCCAGTGGTTGACATGCATGTGCAAAACCGGGCTGGACTCCTTTAGCCTGGTTTTGCACGTGCATGTGAATAGCTTCTTTCTCTTAAATACCCTGGATCTAAGCTGATTAGGGCAATCGAGGTTATCACCAGCACTTTGTATTCTACCAGGAATCATATTGGCAGTCAGTACAATTCTTTTAGCACAGGTGTAAGGTGATCTCTTTGAGATGACCTGGAGACCAACCTGTCTGTCATATTTTGCAACAATTATAATCAAGTCTGGAAGTTATCAGCAGATGTACTACTATTCTGAGGCTGTTTTATCTCAAAAAATGGATGCAGCTGGCATATCAGCCAGAGCTAGTAGAAAGCACCTCTGGCCACTGCCTCAGCCTGAGACACCAGAGAGAAGTTTGGATCTAGAAGCACCCCCAGACTGCATACCTCTTACTTCTGGGGGAGTATAACCCCATCCAAGATAGGCAGGTCAAAGTTTTCTCCTGAGTTCCGATCCTGCACAACAAATAAGAGGGCTATTCTTACGATCACAAAAATTGGGTTAGGAAAATCCTGGCTCAATTTTTGTGATCATTAGAATCACCGGGCTGACAGCCAAGCCCAGTGGTTCCGGAGCGGCTAACCCGCTCCTGTAGCCCACCTCTTAGCCCGGGTTTGTGGAGCGAGCACTCCGCAAACCTGGGCTAACTGCTCGTGAGTAGCTGTGGTGCGGCTACTCACGAATAGACCCCCAGCCTGGAGGCTTAAAAGCAGTCGCCCAGCTTGGGGGTCTCCCCAGTATGCCCTGCGCACTTGCGCAGGGCATACTGGGGCTTCCGGGGGTCACATGGCCCCCGAGCTCCCCAGCCCCTGCCAGCTCCGTCTCAGAGCCAGCCATCATGTGGGCGGCCGATCCAGCCGCCCAGGGGACCCTGTGCGCTCATCTGCGGGGAGAGCAGGCTTAGTGAGACCCAGCTCAAGGTTTGTGCCGTTGAGTCAGTGTTGACGCCTGGCGACAACAGACCCCTGTGGTTGTCTTTGGCAGAATACAGGAGGGGTTTAACATTGTCTCCTCCCGTGCAGTATGAGATGATGTCTTTCAGCCTCTTCCTATAATGCTGCTTCCCAATAGAGGTGTTTCCCATTTGGATTCAGTCTGTTATTCCTCATCCAGCCCCTCACCAGGCATCACCAGTCCATCACCAGGCAGACATTTAGGGAGGTTATGCCTTTTCCTGATGATGTTGACATGGAGAAATAGATCTGGGTGTCATCAGCATACTGATAACACCCTGCACCAAATCTCCTGAAGATCTCTCCCAGTGGTTTCATGTAGGTGTTAAAAAGCATTGGAGACAGTATGGAGCCTTGTGAGAGGTTGTTTTGCTCTTGTTTTGAAGAGCAACAGTCTCCAAATGACACCATCAGGGATTTTTCTGAGAGGTAGGAATGGAACCACTGCAAAGCGGTGCTTCCCACTATCAACACTCTCAGATGCTCCAGAAGGATACCATGGTTGATCGTATTCAAAGGTGCTGAGAGATCCAAAAAGGACCAACAGTTACACTCCCTCTGTCAATACCTAATAGGAGATTATCCATGAGGCTGACCAAGGCAGTCTCCACCCCATAGCCCACCCAAAAAACCATTTGAAATTGATTGAGACAATCTGTTTCACCCCAAACCATCTAGAACTGAGAAGCCATCACTCTCTCAATTAGGAACATAGGAAGCTGCCTTATACCAAGTCAGACCCTTGGTCCATCTAGCTCAGTATTGTCTACATAGACTGGCAACGGCTTCTCCAAGGTTGCAGGCAGGAGTCTCTCTCAGCCCTATCTTGGAGATGCCAGGGAGGAACTTGTAACCTTCTGCATGCAAGCATGCAGGTGCTCCTCCCAGAGCAGCTCCATCCCCTGAGGGGAATATTTCACAGGGCTCACACATGCAGTCTCTTATTCAAATGCAAACCAGGGCGGACCCTGCTAAGCAAAGGGGACAATTTATGATTGGTACCACAAGATCAGCTCTCTTTGCCCAACCATGGAAGGTTGGAGATGGGCCTATAATGGCTTAGCTCTGAGGGGCCCAATGTAGGCTTCTTCAAAAGAGGTCTAATAACTGCTCCTCAAGACAGGAAGACATCCTGCCCTCCCACAGTGAAGATTCGTAGAAATCTTCACAGGAACATAAGAAACCCAGGAAGCTGCCTAATACCAAGTCAGACCCTTGCTCCATCTAGCTCAGTGTTGTGTACACCAGGGCTACACAACTTTGGCCCTCCAGCTGTTGTTGGACTACAACTCCCATCATCTCTGACTATTGGCCACTGTGGTTGGGGATGTTGGAAGCTGTAATCCAAAAACTTCTGGAGGGGTGAAGTTGTGCAACACTGGTCAACACTGACTGGCAGCAGCTCTCCAAAGTTTCAGGCAGGAGTTTTCCCCTGCCCTACCTGGAGATGCTGCCAGGGATTGAACATGGTACCTTCTGCATGCAAAGCAGACGCTCTACCACTGAGCTACAGTCCTATTACTATGAGTCAGACCATTCATCCATCTATCTCAGTACTTGTTTGCCTTCTTCAGTTTCCCCTGTGTAGTAGCTAGCTTGCATTTAGAGCTAGCCTCACGGTGATCTGTCCATGGTCCTGATAATCAGCAACCAATCCTAGACTTTTGCTGGGTTTGGTCGGTAATATGCCCTGTGTGAACTCTACTCCGAAACAAGAGAAAAGGAAGCTTATGCTGAAGCTAAAACCACCACAAATCTAAACCAACATAGAAGACCATAAAATTGTCAGATAAAACAAACAGGGCTAGCAAATAAAAACAAAGATAGAACAGAACAGTATAACTTTAAAAGGCTCACGGATACTCAGCAGCCATCGGGCTGGTTCAGATGATACATCTTGGAATGGGCTCCTTAGAATCACTTGGGTTTGGGAGTGTGATTCTGCATTAGCTGTAAATCAGTAATTCACTGCCACGGTACATGCCATAGAAATGACTGAAGGTTCCCTAACTTCGACCATAAGTAAGGGTGCAGCAGAGGTCATCATGGGCTGATTTAACCAGGAATCTCAGAAGTGTATTTTGAAATATTTTTAATTCCTGGACATTTATTTCTTTGATTTCTATACTGCCCTTCCAAAAATGGCTCAGAGCGGTTTACACAGAGAAATAATAAATAAATAAGATGGATCCCTGTCCCCAAAGGGCTCACAATCTAAAAAGAAACATAAGATAGACACCAGCAACAGCCACTGGAGGTACTGTGCTGGGGGTGGATAGGGCCAGTTACTCTCCCCCTGCCAAATAAAAGAAAATCACCATGTTAAAAGGTGCCTCTTTGCCAAGTTAGCAGGGGTTAGACATTGCCAAGTTAGACATGGTTGAAGTTCCAGATTTCTGCATCCTATCAGAACTGTGCATGCATTTTTACATTAACTATGTTTAGGGCAGAACAGATGAGATTGCCTCCTGCCTGTAAAATACATGAGGAATGCAAATGAGTATTCCAACAGTGACTCAAAGTGAAACGGATGCCCAAATATTGATCGGTTTCTTGTCTGTGCAGTGACCCACTGCAGCAACTAAACGAACCAGAGGAAATGGCCAAAATGGCAACATAAAACAAATGAAAAGGCATCTAGCAGAAGTCTAAAATGTTTATGGGTTACCGCTATCATGTGCTCAGTTTCCATGATTTAATACAGAAATTACCAGGTTGGGTACTTAGCAGCATCAAACATCAGTCATGGGATTTGCAAGCATACCAGCTGTGACTCTGGTTTGTCAAATAACTTGAAAATGACTTGCTTAAAGTCATTTTTCAATTCGGTTCTACAGCTGTAGATATGGGCTGGCTATCATAAAATATTGATCCATCCTCCTGGGTTCTGGAGCAACTGGGTAGCAGTGTTGGGTCCAGCCTCGCAATGGGGGACACATGAAGGGTTAATCAATAGGGAAGGGTGTCATGTACATCGCCCAGCTACACCTCCTTCACCCTCTTTGGCAGGGCTGTTTCAGGCAGCAGATTTGGCATTGGTCATACTTACTTATTTGAGTGAACTTGCTCAATATCTGTGTGTACAGAGAGAACCAGTTGGAATTCTATAATTTCATGTTCATCCCCCTACACGGGATGATTTCACAGAAAATGAAGGAAACGGGAAGGAGATTTGAAGAAAGAATGTGATTTTAATAAAAAGGCAGAGAAAGTAGGAAAGAGAGTCGGCACTATTTGTAATTTACTTCAGGAAGCAAAATTCCCTGGGTTGGCACTGGCCACTTTAGGTGAGCCCTCTAGCCCAGGGATTCTCAACATTGGGTCCCCAGATGTTATTGGACTTCAGCTCCCCTAATCCCCAGCGGCCTTTGGTTGGGGATTATAGGAGTTGAAGTCCAATAGCATCTGAGGACCCAGTGTAGAGAATCCCTGCTTTAGCCTATCAGGTAGGGGTGTGCACAGAACCGTTCTGGGTGGTTCTGTTTGAATTTGAACTGAATTTGAACCAAATCGCCCATCCACAAATGAGTTTGTTAGAACTGGCCAGTAGTTTGGTTCGTGCAGTGGAAGTGGGTCGAACCGGTTCAGCCCAATTCATGATGCTTGTAAAGAGGAATCTGGGAAGGATTCCCCTTTACAAGCAAAGAGGGCTCCTAACTCTAAAAAGGGGTTGAAAGGGCGGGCAAGAGTGTACCTTACACACAGTGGCATGATGGTGGCCCTGCCATTGCTCCCTGCCCCCAGCAGCGTGGAGGCTATTTGCTTGGGGTGGGGGTCGGTTTGAATTCGAACTGGTTCTGCACACACCTACCATCAAGACTCACCTCAGTACAGGATTTCCTAGATGCATGAAGGGTCCAAACTGGATTCCTCCCCTGCTTTGACCCAGGTTAGAAGGGAGGTTGATTTTTTTCCACCTATCCTGCACTCTGGCATCTATAGTGTCTCATGGATGTTAGGAAAGCAGTACCTTGATGACAATGGCCAGTGAATGTGGGTACAGAGGGCTTACTGTACAGCGGACATTGGTGAGCATAAGTTAAGTGAAAAAGGGATTCCCGTGGTCAGCCTCTTTGTTGACTGGGAATGGAATCTGTTTTGGGGGATTGTCTGCAATATCCATTTAGAGCCTTTCTTAGCTCTTCATCTCATCTCTTATTTGCAACTTATTTGCAACTTATTTGCAACCGAAGAGCACCCAAAATGTTTGCAGCATGGAGGACATCAGAATGCACCCTCTCTTTTGTTCTCATCCTAAAATAAATCAAAAATATGAAGATCTGATCTCAGTCAAACATTATTAAATTCCTGGCTTTGTACGTGGAAGACTGACTGCACCCAAATAAGAGCCAAGGCATGCAGAATGGGTTTTTAATTCAGGCCACACTATTAACAGCACAGATCTGCAACATCACGAACAAACTAAAGTGCAGGCAGGAAACCTATGGGGAAAGGCTGATTACAGCCTCCCCCAATATTGATTGAGTCAATGGGGTTCCGAGGCTGGTAACAGCCACATGTTGCTAAGCAGGGTCCACCCTGCTTTGCATTTGAATGGGAGACTACATGTGTGCACACTGCAAGACCTTCCCCTTAGGGGATGGAGCTGCTCTGGGAAGAGCATATGCATGCTTGTTTGCAGAAGGTTCCAAGTTCCCTCTCTGGCATCTCCAGCTGTGGCTTAGAGGAAATCCTACCTGAAACTTTGGAGAAGCTGCTGCCAATCTGTGTAGACAATACTGAGCTAGGTGGACCAATGGGCTGAATTGGTAGAAGGCAGCTTCCTGTGTTCCTACGGTATGTTCCCCTTCACTATAACAGTGTATAGAGTGACAAAGCTAGCCCCCTGTCCTTCAGTCACCTTTCAGTGTGACCAGGGACTATACTATTTAAAAGCAACCACTTCCAAGGATCAAACACTGTCCATCAATGTGATGGAGGCAAAAAAAAAAAAAAATTACAGAATTAAGTACAATGATTGTAAAAACCTTTACCTCCTTAAAAAGACAGGGTAGTGTTTGAAGCAGAGTTCTGTATTATGCTTTTGATTTTCCTTAATAAGGGTTACAAGCTGGGTAGAAAGCCGGGGAAATACCCTGTTGGGCCACCAGTTAGAGCTGCCTAGCAACTGACAGGTAGAAAATACCTTGAATGAATAATTTTCATTCCTTGTGGGCCCCTTAGGACTGCCTTGTAAAGGATTCTGTCTGCTCCAGATAAAAGTCATGGTGCAGTAGAGACTGCCAATCAGTTGTGCTCGATAGCACCAAATTGTTACCCTGAGTTTATTGAAGAGTTTCAGGCCATATGCTTGGAAGGAAGGGAGATGGAAGAGCCATCACAGACCGTCCCCTTGAAAGGAGGAGGGTAGCGTTAATGATGCTAATGAAAGAGGAGGGAGAAGTGACTGGAATATGGGAGATCTGAGTACCAACGTGTCATGAAGATTGACACACAGACACACACAACACACCATGGTTGCTGTTAGGAATTTCGCAGTGGTCAGGATAGAGATCTTTTAAAATCAGCGGAAGTTTCATCAAGAGAACTTGCAGAAAGAGAAGTGTCAGTGGGCACCATCCACGGAAGGGCAACAGCTACACTAACTCCAGTGAAAGCTAGTGGGGGAGGCTGTAATCCCCTGATTACTTACCTGATTACAGCCTCTTCCCTTAGACTTCCTGCCTGCGCTTTAATTTATTTGCTACGCGGCAGATCCTTGCTGTTAATAAAGTATAGCTAGGGCTTTAGTGGCGGGCGGGGTGGGGTGGGAAAGGGGGAATGGCCATACATGGAGGGGGACCCCATCCAAATTATGGAGCAGTATTTGAAACCAGTGGTGGCCAGTGTAGGTGCCACCTGGTGGGAGGGAGGCAGGGATTGGCTCTGCCACTCAGCTGGCCTCTGCACATGCATGGAGGCCATTTGCTAGCCACGCAAATGGCCTCCGCCAGCTGAGTGGTGGAGCTGATCCCCTGCCGCAGTGGGTGCTGGGCAGCATGCCACTGCTCAAAGCCACTTTCAGGTGCAGCGGTAGCGGGGGTAAGCACCTACACCCACCTCTGTTTGAAGCTGTCAGATCCATCCTTTTCATTCAAGACAATAAATGTACTCAGTTAAAATATAACCCCAGGATCAAGAGGTATTTTTGCATTTCTTGGTTGTTGCATCGCAGTGGGGAAATGCTTGACTAACAAACAGAAGGTTGCCAGTTCGAATCCCCACTGGTACTATATCGGGCAGCAGCAGTATAGGAAGGTGCTGAAAGGCATTAGCTCATACTGTGTGGGAGGAGGCAGTGGTAAGCTCCTCCTGTATTGTACCAAAGACAACCACAGGGCTCTGTGGGCGCCAGGAGTCGAAATCGACTTGACGGCACACTTTACCTTTACCTTTAGGTTGTTGCATTGGCAAAGGGTGTGGTGGTTGACGTGCAGCACAACGGTAAACACTGCTGGAACATAAGGCTTGTGCTGTTATTCAAAAGAGCTGTTGTGCAAGCACAAAAAATGCACAAATGATAGCAAGCCAAAGCTGCATTGTATATCAAGGAGGCTATTCTCATGAAGGGGGGAAACTGGGCTAAAGGAGCCAAGCCTGGTTTCCCCCCATCGTGAGAATCACCGGGCTCGCGGGCGAGCCCAGTGGTTCTCTGGCGGCTAGCCTGCCAAAGAAGCCTTCCCCTTAAATGGTGAGCACTCCGCCAGCCCCATTTTCCAGATCGTGAGTCACCACGGCGTGGCTCTGCATCGCGGCAACTTGTGAGTAGACCCCCACCAGGAGGCTAAAATGAGACTCCTGGTGCCATGGGTCTCCCCAGGATGCACGGGGCATTTGCACTTGCATGGGGCATCCTGGGACTTCCAGGGGCCGGGCGGCCCTAGATCCCTGCAGCCGCTTCCAGATCCATGATGGAGCCAGTAGTCATGTGGGTGGCTGATCCGGCCACCCGGCAATGAGCAGCTGCTCATCCACAGGGAGAGTGGGCCCGCACTCCCTGCAGAACCCTCCCAGGCTCTACACACGGATGGTGTGTAGAACCTCATGGTCACACTATCCCCCACCTCCATTTGTGCATTTTTAACACTTTCACAACAGCTCTCTTGTGCAAGTGGGCTAAGGTGATGTTCCATCACATGTGTGACATTGTGCAGGTATGTCAGTCAGAGAGAAGAATGAACTCTCTCTGGTAAGAAGGTTGGAAGGACATGTGATGGAAGGTGAACAGACTCACCCCTTGGAATGAATGGTTTCCTGCTCTCTAGGAAGACCCCGGTTTGGTGGTGCAAAACAGAGAGAGGCAGCAGGCCTAAACTGCCAGGCTGAAAAGGCTGTTCCTGAGTATGGATTTCAAGTTTTCTTTTAAACTTTTAGCTAGAATGTATTTTAACTTCGGCTAGCAAAATACAAGAAAACCTGTTAGAGATCTGTTGCAGATGGAATAATCTTTTGCCCCAGGTTCTCTTCTGTGATCAACAATGGGGACATGATTGGTATGGATTCAAACGGGTTAGCACTTCAGTATTATTTCTAGGAAATAAAGAACAGCGGCTTCCAGCCATCATAAAAGAGTATGGTGCTGCATGCTATCAAGATGGTTGAGAAATTGTATGGATTTCCTGCCGCCAGATTTTTAACACAGCCCCTGGCATTTATTCGTGGCCAGGCCTTTCAGCAATCTCTTTGCATGGGGTGGAAGGATTTTCAGTTATCTCAGTGACTGACATGGAGATCAAGCAATGTCACAGATGCAGAGCCTTCCTTTTAAAGCAGTGTGGTTATTCGATAGCCCTAGGATAGCTTAGGAGAAGAAGCTGATGTTGTTTTTTCCTCCACCCTGGCATGTGATTCTTCAGCAGTGTTTGTTTTGCATTCAGACCAAATTAATATTTTAAAACATTGGGCATCCATGAAAAATAGCTGCACTGAGTTTTATCTTGCATGCTGAGGAACTAAATTAGTAAATGCCCATTTCAAATGAATGCAGTATCCTGATTAATGACTGTGTGGTTCTAGATAGGAATGGGTGAGGCCATATTAGGGATCCCGGCAGTCCAGGAATTGGCATCAATCTCCAGGGAGAGGAAAAAAGCATTCCTGGATATTTTCATGGCTGGATATTATGAAAAAGAAAATATTGGGCAGAAAAATCTATTTCTTGAAAATGCAATAAAAACTATTTAGGGTAGTGAAGTCCAAAAAGAGATTGTGAGGAGCTCCAAAAGGATCTCTCCAAACTGAGTGAGTTGGCAGCAAAATGGCAAATTTGGTTCAATGTAGGTGTAAAGAGATCCACATTGGGGTAAAAACCCCAATTTCACAAATGTGCTGATGGGGTCAGAGCTGTTTGTGACTGACTGGGAGAGGGATCTTAGAGTTGTGATGGACAGCTTGTAGAAAGTGCCAATTCAGTGTGTAGCAGCTGTCAAAAAAGGCATATTTTGGTTATCTCTAGGAATAGCTTAAATCAGAGCTGGAAGTCCATGCCAGGGGAGGAGAGCTGGTGGTGATAATTGCCCTCCTTGCTAATAAAGCTCTGCTTTGGTTTGCATTTGGATGGGTGAGAGTGCTGTAAGATATTCCCTTTAGGGGATGGGGCTGAGCTCAGTGGCAGAACACCTTCATGCTTGCATGCAGAAGGCTCCAAGTTCCCTCCCTGGCAACATCTCCAAGATACGGCTGAGAGAGACTCCTGCCTGCAACCTTGGAGAAGCCGCTGCCAGTCTGTGTAGATAATACTGAGCTAGACAGACCTATGGTCTAACTTGATAATATGGCGGCTTCCTGTGTCCCTGTGTGCACACCCCTTCCAGTTACTTTGATTTCTGTAATCAAACCTATTTGTTCTCTTTAAACAAACCACTAAAAACCTATTTATAATTATAAAACTGTCTCGGTATCAACAGCCAAACACACACACACACACACACACACACACAGACATCTTACCAGAATCCTTTTTTCTTTTTCAACTTGCTTAACACATTCAGTCTTAAATGGCCTTCATTTATTGAGAAATGACAGTGGAGTGGAGTTCTCTAAAAGTGTGTCCTGTGTGGACAAGAGGCCCCTTGGAAAATTAAATCCTCCTGATCAGGAAAGTAATAGCAGCCAACTCAAATACATGAAAAAGGCTGATTCTGGCAGACAAAGCCTGGGAATTGAAATTCTTGAAACCAACGCTTGCATGTTGAATTTGTAGATGTGCCTACATTTTCTCTCATACGACACAGGTTTTTAGGGATGTAGTTTTGATGCTCAAGAAAGAGCCTCTCACTGCATTTGTACTGTCTTTTCCTCTTCCAAAATATTATTTATCGTTTGAGAAGAATAACACATACTAGTTGGAAAGTACAAGTTTCACAGATACCCAACAAAGTATACAAGCAATATAAAGTTTAAAAACAGCAACAGCAGCTGCTGCTACTATTACTACTAATTATTGTTATCATTATTAATTTATTTATTTATTATTATTATTAATACTAATAAATACAACTCTTTGAGGCTATTCTCATGAGGCGGGGCAAGCAGGTGGGTAGGAGGAAGTCTGCACAAGCCTTACCTTACCTCCAGACAAGCTCAGCAGCCGGTGGGAGGTACGGACCACTCTCCCACACGATCCATGCTCAGGATGCAGCACAATTCTCTGGAGACCAGGGCGCTACATCCTGGCCTCCACGCAACCCACAATGCAGCACACGATGAGTGCAGTGCATTGGGGGATACCCATGTGAGACGGGTGCTCTAGGCACCCATCTCTGTGTACACTCGGGCTGCAAGCAGTCCAAGAGCACACACGATCCCAGCGCCAAGGTTAAGGGCATGCTCACACGCTTAACCTCAGCAAAAGGCTGGGCTTTGGAGTCAGGTCAGGCTGGGCAGGTGCGCCAAGATCCGCGAAGGTCCTGGCGCTCCACACGAGCAGCCTAGTCCAGGCTAGATTGCTCGCAAGACCAGCCTTTTTGAGTTTTCAGAGCACTTGACATCCATTATGTTGTTGTAAAACTTGCAATGCCCCTGTTAAGACCAGTCAGTATTATAATATAACTAGTGTTTTCAAGCCCGTTAAAATAACGGGCGGTAGTAGGGGAGAGTTCCGCCGCTGCAGCAAAGAGTGCCCTGCTCCCTCTTTCCATTCCCCCTCCCCCTGCCCCACTTCCTCTTGCCCTTTCCCCTCCCACCTGGCCCACTTCCTCTTGCCCTTTCCCCTCCCCCCCGGCCCACTTCCTCTTGCCCTTCCCCCTGCCCCACTCCCTCTTGCCCTTGCCCCTCCCCCTGCCTCACTCCCTCTTGCCCTCGCCCCTCCCCCCTGCCCCACTCCCTCTTGCCCTTGCCCCTCACCCCTGCCCCACTCCCTCTTGCCCTTGCCCCTCCCCCCTGCCCCACTCCCTCTTGCCCTTGCCCCTCACCCCTGCCCCACTCCCTCTTGCCCTCCCCCCCTCCCCCCTGCCCCACTCCCTCTTGCCCTTGCCCCTCCCCCCTGCCCCACTCCCTCTTGCCCTTGCCCCTCCCCCCTGCCCCACTCCCTCTTGCCCTTCCCCCCTCCCCCTGCCCCACTCCCTCTTGCCCTCCCCCCCTCCCCCCTGCCCCCTCCCTCTTGCCCTTGCCCCTCCCCCCTGCCCCACTCCCTCTTGCCCTCCCCCCCTCCCCCCTGCCCCACTCCCCCCTGCCCCACTCCCTCTTGCCCTTGCCCCTCCCCCCTGCCCCACTCCCTCTTGCCCTTGCCCCTCCCCCCTGCCCCACTCCCTCTTGCCCTCCCCCCCTCCCCCCTGCCCCCTCCCTCTTGCCCTTCCCCCCTCCCCCCCTGCCCCACTCCCTCTTGCCCTTGCCCCTCCCCCCTGCCCCACTCCCTCTTGCCCTTGCCCCTCCCCCCTGCCCCACTCCCTCTTGCCCTTCCCCCCTCCCCCTGCCCCACTCCCTCTTGCCCTCCCCCCCTCCCCCCTGCCCCACTCCCTCTTGCCCTTGCCCCTCCCCCCTGCCCCACTCCCTCTTGCCCTTGCCCCTCACCCCTGCCCCACTCCCTCTTGCCCTCCCCCCTCCCCCCTGCCCCCTCCCTCTTGCCCTTCCCCCCTCCCCCCTGCCCCACTCCCTCTTGCCCTTGCCCCTCCCCCCTGCCCCACTCCCTCTTGCCCTTGCCCCTCCCCCCTGCCCCACTCCCTCTTGCCCTTCCCCCCTCCCCCTGCCCCCTCCCTCTTGCCCTTCCCCCTCTCCCCTGCCCCACTCCCTCTTGCCCCTCCCCCCTGCCCTTCCCCCCCTGCATTTTTAAATTTTTATCTTACCGGCCCTCCGCTCCTCCTCCCGGGCGGCAAAGAGTTAACAGTTAATAGTTTTGGAAGTGACAGCGAAGCAGCAGCAGGAGGCGGAGACTGGGTCTGATGCTGGCCGCGGCGGGCCCACCACACCACGTGGCCTGCCGTGGCCGCTGCCACTGCTTGTCCATTGTTGCAGCCGGCTGCCGGACAGCCACCGCTCCCCCCATTTCCACCTTATGCCCCTGGTATCGGGGCCCACTGTGGGCTGTCCGTCCGCTGCCAGGCCGGCCCCGCAACCACCAACTGTCGCCGCCGCCGCCATGGGCCCCACTCACCGCCGCCATTGCTTCCCCATCCGGCACCGCTTCCCCACACTGCTTCCCCACCGCCGCTTCCCCACCGCTGCTTCCCCACTGCCGCTTCCCCACCGCCGCTTCCCCGGCATCGCTTCCCCGCACCGCTTCCCTGGCACCACTTCCCCGGCACCGCTTCCCCGGCGCCGCCATCGCTTCCCCGTCCAGCATCGCTTCCCCGTCCGGCAGCGCTTCCCCGTCCGGCAGCACTTCCCCGGCACCACTTCCCCGGCCGGCATTGGCCCCAGTCGCCGCCGCCTCCTGCTGCTGCTTCCCCTCGCCGCTTACCGGGACCCAACATGGCCTGCGGCCGTATCTTTCTCAGACATTCATAACGGCCGAGAAAGACACGGGCAGGGACATGGGCGCACACTTTAGCTCTTTATTATAGAGGATAATTGCATCGATTATAATTGCACCATTCAAAAGAAATGTCTGCCCCTATATTCATTGGTTTTTGCTTCATGAATCATGACCTTGCTTTGCACGTTTTGCAGGACCCCCAGTTGTGGGTAGTCTTGCATTAGTGAGCATGAATTGTCCCCTTTGCTAAGCAGGGTCTGCCCCAGTTTGCATTTGAATGAGAGACTACATGTGAGCACTGTAAGAGATTCCCCTTAGCAGATGGGAAGAGCATCTGCCTGCTTGCATGCAGAAGGTTCCAAGTTCCCTCCCTGTCATCTCCAGGTAGGGCTGGGAGAGACTCTTACCTGCAACTTTGGAGAAGCCACTGCCGGTCTGTGTAGACAATACTGAGCTAGATAGACCAAGGGTCTGATGCAGTATATGGCAGCTTCCTTTGCATGGATAGAGCCGGTGCATGTGCAAAGTGTATGTGCTTAGGCTTTGTGATGACATGATGTTGAACAAGCACAGTGGCATGACCAGAAGGTTCAGCCCTGCTCTCCCTATGTGTGCTGCTCAGCACACACATCTTCACAGGACTATGGTGGATTCACAATGTAGATTTCCTTTCTTCAGGGCACACGTTCCAACCCTTGCCTTGGTTGTGTTTGCACCCAGCTGTAGAATCAGTTCACGTAAAAGACGTTTTTAATGAGGCATAAGCAGGATAGGGTGAAGCTTGCCTACGAAGCCCATATTCCCTCCGGTGGGAATCAGTTTCATAAGCCCAAACCCACAAGATCGCCAGCATTTTGAAATTTGACACTACACTACTGAGTATGAAGTCCCATTCCACTGTTGTCCTGATTATGGGAGGTGGTTGGCTTGTGCTGTGCTTAAGAAACAAATTCTTCAGTGTAAACTAAAGCCAAAAAAAAGAGCATGCATGGACATAAACCATACTATCACAAGCAAATGTCATAAAAATATAAATTACCTTTCCCTAAACAAGGCGACTCAGGCATGAATAATATGTACTAAACATGAATAATAGGTAGTAAATAACTTGTTGCAATGAATCATCCACAATAAAAGGATTTTTTGAAAGCTTCTGATAAAATATTCAGTTCTAAACATTCATAAACACAGATTTCAAAGCCATTTTAAAGTGCCCTTTTGCACTAAATAGCAGTCAAACCCACCATTTTATATGGTGAAGAACTCAGTGAGGGGATTCTCACGATCGGGCAAAAGCGGGCTAAGGGAGCCTAGCCTGCTCTGTCCGGTCGTCTGCTGCCACGGGAGCCATGTGGATCCCGGCAGCAAACCCTCCTAATTCCCCCTCCCCTTAGATGAGGTTAGCGGAGCAAGCGCTCTGCTAAACCCGTCTTTTCAATCATGTGTTGCCGCAGCACAAGGAGACCCCTGCTGGGAGGCTGAAACAAGCCTCCTGGCCCTGGGGGTCTCTCCGGGATGCCCCATGTGCTCATGCGGGGCATCCTGGAACTTCCAGGGGCCACATGGCCCCTGATCCCAGCAGCCCCCACCGGGTCCGTGACGAAGCCGGCAGCCGTGTGGGCGGCCAATCCGGCCACCCAAGGCTGCTTTCCTGCTCGTCTGCGGGGAGAGCGAGCTAAGCCCGCTCTCCCTACAAACCCCTTCCCAGTGAGTCTCACTGATTGTGAGACTCGCCTCAGTGTTTCCCCCCTATTCAAAGTCTTAAACTAAAGCACTGAGGCTATTGTACCCTCTGCCCCAATGAAGACAGGACACACTGAGTTGGAGTAAAATAGGGCCACTATATTAATGTACAGCAGAATAAGACTTGCAACAATGTACCTAACTAACCAGAGTGCAGGTACTCCTCCCATGTGGGGCTGCCTCCTAGGGAGAGCCATCCCACACCAGGGTGAAGCGCCAGGTGAATGGAGGCAGCCAGGACCCAATCGGCCCACCTCCTTCCCTCATTGGCTGGCCCCTACCATGGGGAGGGGGAGGCAATATGGCCCCGTGCCTGCCTCATGTCACAGGGACACAACCCTGCACCCCACTTCGTCACTCTGGCATGGCGGCAGGGACCGGCATTCTCACGAGCAGCAGGAACTGGGCTAAGGGAACCCTAGAACTGGGCTAAGGGAACCCTGGGCTAAGGGAACCCTGAGTACCCAGAATGTTGGGGGCAATATGCTAAATCATTGTAAACCGCTTAGAGAGCTCCGGCTATAGAGCGGTATATAAATGTAAGTGCTATTGCTATTGCTATTGCTATTGTGTCCAGCAATGGGAGCCATGTGGCAGCTCGGTGGCAAGCCTGCTTACGAAGCCCACCGCTTAACCTGGGTTTCAGGCTTGAGAGTGCCCGAAAAGCGGGTCAAAAGATGGTGTGTCGCTGCCGCGTGTCTCCGTGCCACAACAACTCATGAGTAATCTCCTGACCAGGAGGCTACAACAAGCCTCCCGGCATTGGGGGGCTCCCCACAAGGCACTGCACACCCTCCGAACCCAGAACCCCTGCACACCTCCGAACCCCGACGTGACGGATCCAGTAATCGTGACGGAGCCAGTAACGTGACGGAGCCAGTAATCGTCTGGGTGGCCGATCCAGCCACCCAGGAAGTGCTGCCTGATCATTTGCGGGGAGAGGGGGTCAAAATCGCTCTCCTCACAGACCCTGTTTTGGCTCTACACACAAACCGTATGTAGAGCCTTATAGTTTTCCATGTTTCAAAGCAAATCCCATGAGATGCTCAGAATAAACACTTCAGGGAAAACGTACAGTTTGAGCATAGGAACATAGGAAGCTGCAAGTCAGACCATTGGTCCATCTAGCTCAGTATTGTCTACACAGACTGGCAGCGGCTTATCCAAGGTTACAGGCAGGAGTCACTCTTAGCCTGATCTTGGAGATGCTACCAGGGAGGGATCTTGGAACCTTCTCCATGAAAGCCTGCAGGTGCTCTATCCAAGGCAGCCCCATCCCCTCAGAGGAATATTGTACAGTGCACACATGTAGTCTCCCATTCAAATGCAAACCAGGGTGGACCCTGCTAAGCAAAGGGGACAATTCATGCTTGCTACCACAAGCCCAGCTCTTCTCCTGTGAATTGTTGTCTAGTGAAATACAGCAGTTTAATCAGTCCAGCAGCTCCAAGGCCATAAAACCAAGTTCGCCTGTAAAATTCAGCAAGCAAAAGACCTGAGAAATTTACTAAAACTATAACTCAGCAAGGGAGCTCTCTGAAAAGGTTACTTGACTGGTCGCCATCTTGGACCCCCTCTCTCCTGTGAACTAGCCCAAGGTGTCCAATCGGTAGCACAGGGCAGGGCAAGTCTGCTCTGATGTGATCTGGTTCAGTTGAACAGCCAGGGTCAGGTCGGGTCCAGTCACATCAGGTCAGGTCGAGATCATTCCTGTGGCCAAGCAGTATTGAGATCAGGAGTTGGAGAGCTCCCAGACTGGATGTTGCTTCAGCTGCAGTGTACTCAGACTGAGACCTTAAATCAGGGGTGGGCAAACTTGGCCCTCCAGCTGTTGTTGCACTACAACTTCCATTGTCCCCAGCCACAATAATTTGTTATCGTGGCTGTTATTGTGGCTTGGGGTGATGGGAATTGTAGTTCAACAACAGATGGAGGACCAAGTCTGCCCACTCCTGCCTTAAATATTTCTGAGGCAAGACTCCTGCACCAGACCTCCCCACTGTCCTCCAGGAGCTGCTGAAGCTTAAAGAGTCAGGGTCCTATTCCATAGGTGTAGTCTCATGTGTGTGTATCTTTGCTGTTGAGGTTTGTGGGAGTCCTCAGACCTGGAAGACCAAGGAAAAGGTGCACAATCTGGACATAGCTGAGGTGGCAGATCCAAGAGATCCCCATACATGGAGGACAAGTGAATCCTTGGGAGGTAGCAGTGGAGGTATCTCCAAGGAATCGTAGTCCCACTGTTATGGGCATGAATGAATGGTTCATGCTGAACTGGTTTGCCTTGAACTGGGGGCAGTTTGGTCCATGATTGAACCAAACCAGGCCCAGTTCTGGTGAAAAGGTTCAGCACGATAAGGTGGCAGCTGGGCGGGGGTGGTAAGAGGGGGAATAAGGTCCGTACCCCACTGCCAGCACTGCCGCTCACTGCCGTTCACCCTCCCTGCAGCCCCAAGCACATTCCTCGCCTCCATTACCAAGCCGCTGGCTCAGCGGTGACTTTTATCTGGCCTTCGTGCATACTATTTCCATGGCATCCACATATATACTTGTAAAGGGGAATCCTCACTGGATTATCCTTTACAAGTATATCCCACGAACTGGTTTGGCCCAGTTTGATGTCTGAACTGGACCGGACCCAGTTTGTCCAGACTTGGAACCAGACTGGGTCAGGTCAGTTCGAGTCCGGTTCAGATTCGAACTGAACTGGCAAAACTGGTTCCATACACACCCTTACCCACTGTGCCACCTCATCGTCAGAGCTCTCCTCATCTGACCCGGCACCTGTGCCTGCCCAGTCGGGTTCATGACAACCATCCATGCAAATCTTGCTTTCGTTCATCATTTTACACGGAGGTTTTTTTCTGTTTTCTTGTCTAGCTATTTACCTGGTGTGTGTGGGTGTGGGTATGTGTGTGTCCCCATGCCAATTCTCCTTTAGCAATTTACTCTTTCCAAGCAATGCTTCAATTTCTGGCCCTTAACTTAGAAATTGCACCAGGACATATGATAATTTAAGAAATCATATAAGCTTAAAAAAAAAAACCACCTATTTCAAAGTGCCAGTTTAAAGCATTTTACTGAATGCATGTTGGTGTTGCTACTTAACATCATTTGCTGTGACTTTGCAGCCCTCCTGGTATGGTAGAATTACATTCCTGGAATGAGGCTAGAGATGAGTTCTTCATTTTACTTGAGCAGGAAATGTTTGCACTTCACTTTGGGAAAATTAAAGAGAGGAAATAAAGGCAGAGCAGATTCACATTTAAAGTGCTTTCTAAAAAAAGCGTAAAGTCTGTGGGAGGCTACAGTAACAGTCAATCATGTATGTCACCTCCATTACACCATGTGTAAAGTCACTTTAAAAAGTTTTTAATCTTCTATATTGCCACCTCAATCACTGGTTCCAACAGTTCCCCTTCAGTCAGAAATGTTATGATGGCTAATATAACACTTCCATTAGCAATCAAGCTTCAAAAAAACATGTCAGGGAAAGATTCTCAGGTTGCAGTCCTTGCTCAGAGAAATCACTGTGGACAGGATCATGCCCTTTCCTTGCTTAAGTTGTGAATTTATATCCACAGACAACAGGGGAGTATCATGAGCATAGCTATGATTGAGCAGGTGGGGGACCATGTCCCTAGGCTCCCGAGGGAGTGGTGGGGGGATTCACTGGCTGAGCAACAGCTCACTCCTTACTTTCCCCCTCCCACCTCCCCAATGGTGGGCATGAACGGTTTGTGCAGAACCGGTTCGCCTTGAACCATGGCTGATTTGATGCCTTCGATGAACTGGTTCTCCATGGCAAGGGGGGGCAGGGAGGGTGTAAAAAGCTGCTTATCCTGCTGACGTGGCTGCCGGCATCAGCGCTGGCCTCACCAACCTCACTCCCCCTCCTTTTACCAAACCGCTGCCAAGGGAGGAGTGTGTTCTGCTTGCAGATAAGAGGGAGGAGAGCTGGTCTTGTGGAAGCAAACAGGAATTGTCCTCTTTGCTGCCTTGGATGATAAACTTGGATGTGAGCACTGTAAGACATTTCCCTTAGGGGATGGAACTGTGGTTCAGTGGTATAGCATCTGCTTTGCATGCAGAAGGTCCCAAGTTCAATCTCCCAGTTAGGACTTGGAAAGAATCCTGCCTGAAACTTTGGAGAGCTTTGGAGAGAGAGGGCATGCCCTCAATTCCTGCCTGTGGCTTCCAGCGGCATCTGGTGGGCCACCGTGTGAAACAGGATGCTGGACTAGATGGGCCTCCTTGGGCCTGATCCAGCAGGGCTGTTCTTATGTTCTTATGTTCATGTGAGCCGTTGCCAGTCAGTGTAAGTAATACTGAGCTAGAGGGACCAATGGTCCATATGAATCATCTTCCTCTGTTTCTTTGTTGAGGTGAAGCTTCATTCATCCAGACAGCTAAACATTACAGAGCATGTGGTGTCCTTAATTTGTCAGGTAAACATATCATGTTGTCATCCCTCCTAGGACCAGCATCTCCAGGCTAAGCTTATCTTAAAATTGTGGAGAACACTCACACTGCTGCCATATTCCAGTTTTGCTAGCTGGGTACTGTTTGAGGGGTTTTGCTAACAATTTACTTCTCTCACCATTGGCCTGTGTGACTGTTGGGTTGACAAATTGCCCTTGTTACATACAAGAGAGGTCCAAATTCATTGATATTCATGAAGTGCTTGTCAAAGGAGCTAGCATTGGCTTTTGTCACGATGAAGGAATATGTTCCCCCCTCAGTAATGGAATGGGCAGAGAAGATTTGAAACCAAGGAGTCGTGAGCAATTTATTAGAGCAAATCTCAACTCCTGTTGCTTAACCTGATTTTCTCCCACATAAAGGGCCTTCCCCATGCAGATGCAAACTTCTGTGCATTTCGAGAAAGTTGCACAATGGGCCAATAAGCCTCTTAACAAGATTGAATTTGCTATTGTGCATGTTACAAGCTGAACAAACAGAGATTGGGCAAGTTTCTGTTCGTTCATGTGCCGCTTTAAAAAAAACAACAAATACCGGTTTAATATAAATGGAAATGAGGGCAATATTCGTGTGAACATAAATCTTGATCTATTGTAACCTAATAATGAAAGCCATACTTTTAAAGAGCCTGGATAAATGACTAGAGCCATCATTCTGAGAAGCTGGATCACTGCTATTTCTATCAAAGAATAAAAAGGTGCCGTGCCGTCCCCCGTTACTTACTGGGACCTCAAAAAATGGCTGTAATTACAGAGAAGGTGTGGCAGCAAAGTCTCAAAAATGTGGCAAACTAGCTTTCCTCTGTTAGCTGTCACGCATTACTGTGGCTATTGTTGTCCTAGTCAAAGAACAATAAGGAGTAATAATACTGAAGATTTATAAAGAGGGGAACACATTTTGTTGTCATGGCTGATTGTCTGTAACTTTATATTTTTATAACCTTTAAGTGCTCATAGACGATAGCTAATGATAGCCATCTAGTCATTTGACCTTTTCGGTTTGGCAAAATGCCAACCCTGTTACAGTACTTCCTCCCCACTGTGATTTCATACTGATTTTGCAAGTTATTCATGTAAAGTGAATACATTAAAATTCATTCTGGGTTTGGGGAGTTCATTCCCATTTAGCAAGCACTCAGCTGCGAGGTTTGGAGAGTTATGATTTGTCATGTAATCAGTCGTATTTAAACTGTTTTGGAGAGTCTTCACAAATGGTTTCATACAGCAGGTCAGCTTGATGGGCCAAAATGCTTAGGACAGGGTATAATTCACCTGTGTGTGTGGTTTCAGAACTATATATATATATACTCGGGGAGACCTGAGTTCAAATCCCCATTCAGCCATGAGACTTGCTGGGTGACTCTGGGCCAGTCACTTCTCTCTCAGCTTAACCTACTTCACAGAGTTGTTGTGAGAATAAACCTAAGTATGTAGTACACCGCTCTGGGCTCCTTGGAGGAAGAGTGGGATATAAAATGTTAATAATAATAATAATAATAATAATAATAATAATAATAGAGTGAGTGAGAGAGTGGGGAGAGAGGGACAGGGAGAGGGGATTTTTAAAGCTGCAAATAGAACTCCATACAAGTATTATCTGGATCTCAGAAGGATGCTATTAATAATTAAGAATAATATAAATCAACCTGTGGTACTCCAAATGTTGCTGAACTACAACTCCCATCATCCGCAGCCACATTAATTAAATTAAATTAAATTATTTATTTATTATTGTGACATTTATATCTCACCTTTCATACAATCATATGGCCACCTTAAGTGGCTCAGCAGTGAAATGCTTGACTAATAAGCAGAAGGTTGCCAGTTCGAATCCCTGCTGGTATGATTCCCAGACTATGGGAAACACCTGTATCAGACAGCAGTGATATAGGAAGGTATTAAAAGGCACCATCTTATACAGGGCGGGAGATGGCAATGGTAAACCCCTCCTGTATTCTACCAAAGAAAGCCATGGGGCTCTGTGGGTGCCAGGAATAAAAATCGACTCAGCAGCACACTTTACCTTTACCTTTCATATAAATTATGCCAAGGTGGTGTGTGTACGTGTGTGTGTGTGTGCACGCGTGTGTGTATATATCTATATATCTATATCTCTATCTATCTCTATCTATCTATATTTTTCCCCAACCTCTGTCCCATTTAACTGCAGATTTACGTTACATGCGAATGCGGCCTGGTTGGTCTAATATTTTTTGTTATAATTGTAGACTTGTGGTTACAGAAGCATGTACATATTACAGGTCATTTGCCACCTGACCCACATACTGGATTTGCATCCTGGTCGTTTGCACTCAGTCAGGTAGATCACGTTACAGGATCTGCAGTTCATGTTCTGTTTGATTTGATAGTTTTACATTCTTTCTCTTAAGGGGTGCAAAGTCTGCTCTCTTTTAGGGGTGTGCACAAAACCACCTGGCCCAATTCGGTTTGAGTTTGAACCAGACCCAGACCAGACCAGTTTGGTTTTTCCCATTGAAAGCCCCCCCCCCCCAGTTTGGTCTGGTTTGTGTAGGATCACTGAACTTAAAAAACCCAACAACTTTAACTTATCCCCTTTGGGGGCTTCTTTGAAGTGGCAGGGGCTGTCCGCAGAGCTTCCCCCCATGGCTTTCCTTTTTCTAAAAAATCGCCTGGTTTGGGTGCATTTGGCCCTTTCCGGGTCTATACCCTGGCACGGTGGACATTTTGGAGGCCGCTGCCCCTTTAAAATGGGACCTTGAGTGGCCTGAGTCAGGGCCAGGCCATGCAGGGTCCCACTGCACAGGCTGCCGCTTTGGGGAATAGGCCGGGGAAAAGCCAAAGACGACTGAACCAGGTGATTTTTACAAAAAGGAAGGCTGGCAGGGGGAGGGGTACCTCCACCGGCACCCCACCCCCCCTCAGAGCAGAAACCCCCCAGAGGAGGTAAGTTAAAAAAGAAAGAATTTTTTTTAAGGGCTAGATGAACCTCCGAACTGGGGTGTGTGTGTTTGGTCTGGGGTTGAGCCGAACCAGGGGTGGTTTGGCTCGACCACAAACCTTCGAAACGAACCAGTTCAATATCAAACTGGTTCAATATCAAACCAGTTTGGATTCAAAACTATATGCACACCCCTACTCTCTTTTTGTGGGGCCCCCAAAAGTAAGCTGTTTATTGAAGACAATGGAAACACAGACTGAATAGGGAAAAGAAAAGTGACTACCAGAATAATTTAAAGGGTGGAGACTGTAGCTCCTTCCCATATGCTGAATTCTAAATGTTTAACACTACAAATCCTTTTCATAAATTATTACATAGGAATATAGGAAGCTGCCATATACTGAGTCAGACCATTGCTCTATCTAGCTCAGTATTGTCCTCACAGACTGGCAGCGGCTTCTCCAAGGTGGCAGGCAGGAGTCTCTCTCAGCCGTATCTTGGAGATGCTGCCAGGGAGGGAACTTGGAACCTTCTGCTCTTCCCAGAGTGACTCCATCCCCTGAGAGGAATACCTTTCAGTGCTCACACTTCTAGTCTCCCTTTCATATGCAACCAGGGCAGAGCCTGCTTAGCTAAGGGGATAAGTCACGCTTGCTCCCACCAGACCAGTTCTCCTCTCCTCATGTTCATACATTATTACAGATTACTACAGATTCTATCTGTCTGTCTATACACACACACACACACACACACACACACACACACACACACACACGGCCCTCATTATTCATGGGTGTTCCATTCTCTGCCTTCACGGGTGTTCTGTTCTCCATGGGAATCCAGGGCTTAGGTTCCTGACTTTTTTCTTTTGCCAAAGATCATAAAAAACATGGGAGGCAAGCCGACATAAAAGTACAGCACATTCTCTACAGCACTCCCTCCGCTGCCCCACAATCAGCCGATTCATGCAGGCCTTTTTTAGTTTTTGTAAACATGAGCCACGAAATGCCTCTGCATTGCATCCAAAGCAGAAATGCCACTGGAAGTGACATCAGAAGGCACTTCTGGTGGTCCAGAAACCATGGATGGGGGGGCAGAGGAATATTTTTTTTTAAGTAAAGAAACTGAGTCTCTCTAAGACCCACCTGTGGATGCAAGACCTGTGAATCCATGGATAACGAGGGCTTCCTGTATATATATTTAAAACAAAGTTGAGAAGGAACTTATCAGTAGGCTTGCCTGGAGGCGCTGGATCCTAGAAAGACACTGTATCTATAAAATCTTGTTTATTTGACAAGCAGTCTTGTTGCTTCTTCATGCAAGAGGTGCTTCAACAATCTCTTTGAGTGTGCTTTGGATATCAGTTGCTTGTCATTGTGAACTCTTTAATCAAATTCATCTTCAAATCACAGAACCCTACAGCCAGAAGGGACCAAAATTAATCTAATCCAACTCTCTGCTCTGAGACTGAACAGACATAGTCAGGAAGATCAGCACCCACAGTGCAGATTTTTGTATGCTAAAAGCACATAGAAAGAAGTTTGCAACATTTGACAGTAATTCTGGCGGTGGAAGTGTTAGAAAATAGAATGAGAACATGAAAATTCATTGTATCAAATGTATCAAAGTTATCGCTTTATTAATCCAGTTTAAATTGCTAAATATCTCCCACTCGTGCATACACAAGCCACCTAATGGTGCAGTGGGGAAGTAACCTGCCTAAAGAGCAGGAGGCTGTTGGTTCAAATCCCCGCTGTTATGTTTCCTAGAATATGGGTAACTCCTATATCAGGAAGCAGCGATATAGGAAGGTGCTGAAAGGCATCATCTCATACTGCACGGGAGAAGGCAGTGGTAAAGAGCCAGCATGGTGTAGTGGTTAGAGTGTTGGACTAGGACCTGGGAGACCCGAGTTCAAATTCCCATTCAGCCATGATACTTGCTGGGTGCCTCTGGGCCAGTCACTTCTCTATCAGCCTAACCTACTTCACAGGGTTGTTGTGAGGAGAAATCTAACTATGTACACTGCTCTGGGCTCCTTGGAGGAGGAGCGGAATATAAATGTTATATATATTAAATAATATATTTAATATATATATTAAAACACCACTCCTGTATTCTACCAAGAAAACCACATGGCTCTGTGGTCACCAGGAGTCAACACCAACTTGACAGCACAACCAACTGTACATACACACAGAAACTTTCAAACAGTACTTTCTCTCTCTTCTCTTCTCCCCTATCATCTGCTTTCCCTGCTTTTTAAATTCCATCTCCCCCATTCCCAACTCTTCAAATGTCTACCTTTTCATTTTTTTAAAAAAAGTGCACTAACTTGGGAGCGGAGGAGAAAACAACTTACCCTCTTCCAGATGAATGTCAGAAAGGAGAAACTGAAGTGTCAAGAAATGCTTCCAGAAGTAAGAAGCTTCCTGACTCGTCTTAAGAATCCTCTCTTATGGCCCTTGGGCAACAGACCCATCTCGGTTTACAGACAACCTCCTATTTTTCAAAGGATGCTCAACCTGTATCATTGAAACACAAACACAGAACTCAGCCTTTGCAAAAATAAAAATAAAAATGATACCAACTCTGTCCTCATATCTATTCAAGCAATGATGAAGAAGAAGAAGAAGAAGAAGAAGAAGAAGAAGAAGAAGAAGAAGAAGAAGAAGAAGAAGAAGAAGAAGAAGAAGAAGAAGAAGAAGAAAAAGAAGAAGAAGAAGAACTTCATTTGTTAGCTGCCCTATAACAAATTGTTCTCTAGGCGGCTCACAACACATTATTAAAACATGAAATAAAAATCAACACCATTAGAGAAATCCATAATGTCGTCTATACTATCAGGAACTCATTCACTGGCTTATCCTCCAATATGCTTTTTATCTGCCAACATTTCCTTTCTGGACAAACATTTCCTTTCTAGAATAAACAGGTCAATTTCAATGCAGAATAATAAACTGACAAATATTTGGCACACAGTTCATTTAGCATCATGTTGCAACTTTAGGCTATTTTCATTTCTAATCTATTATTTTTTACTTTTCTAGTTAGTGATAATATTTACATTTGAAAAATCCAAAATGAAATCATTCAACATTAAAATGGCATTTGAAGAGTGCATTATGCCTCATGAGTCTGCTATCTTAATAGGCATGCTTTTTCAAATTTGGTTATGCATTGTATGATTATGATGTTTCATTTCTATTATTTGTTTATTTGTTTGTTTGTTTATTGACACCAAAGGGGGAAAAAGTGCTGAATTATAACCAAGGCTGGCTACACAAATTGACATCCCTTACAAAAGGTGAGGGAGGGTTCTTCAAATGCATTTCACCCCAATGAAATGCCATCCCATCCCAGTGTTACACCATAATCCTTTCAATTTTATGACTCCTGACATTTCTGTAGTCGGCTATGCACTTAAAGACACCAGGGAGAGCAGATTCCCAGTACTGAGGACTCTGTTAACGTGAAATCCCCCCCCCCACTTTACACTTATTAAAATGAACTAGAAGCCAGAGCACTTTCAAGACCTGAGAAAGGATTATGAAGGAGCTGATTAAGTCAATTAGGTGGCTTGGGGACTCCTCTCTGCTGTGGTATTGTTAGCTAGGAAGCCTAATAGGACAATTAGGATTAATTAAAATCAGCCTGATTGATTAGGACATAACAACTCCAACGTCAGGCACACAAGAGAGGTTATGGGAACTTTCAGGTGGCATGCGCCATCCAATGCCTTCAATTAAGCTGTAAAATTCAGGGCTTTGGCCACCTGTAAGCAGTTCCATCTTGATAGCCATTCAAATGGTCCTGAGAGCCACCATTTCGCACCCCAAACCACCACCAAACTGCTAGATAAATTACTTTCCAGCAGCCTGCGCAGGGGCGTAACTATAATAGGGCAAGGGGAGACAGTTGTCTGGGGGCCCACAGCCTGGGGGGCCCCCCACAGGCAAGTCACATGACTGACTCCCTCAGCTGCACACCCACCCAGGTTTCCTCCAGTTGGATTCATCCTCCGAAATTGATGAGAGTTTTAAGACCTGGAGCTACCAGAACAGGATGTCTTTCTCTAGTACCATGAAATGACTTGCATCGTCCACAATTTACAAAACCTTTTAAAAAATAATTTAGGAGTGTGTGTGTGTGTGTGTGTGTGTGTGTGTGTATACACACAAACACACTATGCTTTTTGTTACCACTCTTCAGCCTCATTTAAGATTTCTTTACTTCATGAGCTTAGCTTCAGTGGTGGGGGGGGCGCATTTTAAAATCTTGTCTCTGGGCCCACTCCAACCTTGCTATGCCCCTGAGCCTGTGATTTTCTTCAATTGCATTTCTCTATAGGGCTATCCACTCATTCAGGCTTTTCTCACGCACACCCTGACTCAGCTAGGGAAGCCCAAACTGTGTTAGGCTGTGTGGGAGAACTGCTAGGATCAGGCCCGATCCTGGCAGGGCAGCGCCACTTAGCCCCACTTTGAAACCCAAGTCTTAGCCAGGGTTAAGTGCTCGAGTGTACTTAACCCATAATAGCCTTAACCAATAATAGCCTGTACTTTTGCACACCCATAATAGCCTGATTCAAACATTATGCTGTACACCCGTACATGTGTTTGTGTGAATGACTGTACCTGTATTCATTTTAAAAGTGAACAACCTGGATACAGGCCCTTCAAATGCATGGTACGGATAGAAATCATACTTCTGTACCTGCATTCAATATAACATGTGAATGACTGGACCTGTAAATAGATCTGTACCTGTGTACATGGTACTCTCATTGTATGAGTGTTGAACATAACATGTGAATGGGCCTAATGTCTGAATAGAGTTATTATCATTTTTCTTTCAGGTATCTAACATATGGGACAAAGTTTGCCCCCCTTCCAGAAATTTAATTTGCCTATAGAAACTCCTCTTTTCCCCCAGGTACTGTCTCTAGCTGGATATACCCGGGATTGAACCTGGAGCCTTTTACAGATGAAACACAGGCTCTACTAGTAAGCCATGTCTATTCCTTCTGAGTAGATTTGCCACCCAGATTCACCTGGAATTGCATTTCAGAAGAAACCTTAGGTTCCTCCTAGAAGAAACCTAGGAAATTCGAAAGGCATCAATAATAGTAAATAAATCAATCCACCCCATACACTTTCTTCGCCATGAGCCCCACCACCCATTGAGATACAAATATGACACATATTTATATACCACATTTCAAAAAAAGTTCCCAAAGTGGCTTACAAATAAATAAATAAATAAATAAATAAAATGGCTCCCTATCCCCAAAGGGCTCACATTCTAAAGCTGAAACATAAAATCGACACTAGCAACAGCCATTGGATAGGGCCAGTTGCTCTCCCCCTGCTCAGTAAAGAGAATCACCACTTTAAAAAGGTGCCTCTTTTGCTCAGTTAGTAGGGGTCCAGAGAGGTTCATCTGCAGTTGCCACCAGCTTGTCTGGTGGCTATGCGGGGACTGGCCTTCTCTGTGTCTGCCCCGAGACTCTGGAATGTGCTCCCTGCAGAAATAAGAGCCTCCCCATCTCTGACAACTTTTAAAAAGTCCATAAAGACTTGGTTTTTTTCACTCAAGCTTTTTAATTTGACTGTAGTTTTTAATTGTTTTAAGGTTCTCATTTTAATGTTGTTGTAAGCTGCCCAGAGGTGAAAGTTTGGGGCAGTCTACAAATTTGAGAAATAAACTGCCACTAGGTTTTACCAAAAGCGAAGTCAGATGATGGAAGAGAGTTGGGAGACCTGCAACCTGAGCCAATGTATTTTTTACATCAAAATGTCCCTGTGATTCAATGTGATTTACCCCCGAGTAAATGTGCATCAGACTGCAGCCCTTAAAAGTAAGGATATGAAGCTTAAAATGAATATGGAACAGATGAGCAAGCCTGTGAATGTGGAGCGGGTGAGTGGGAGTGATATTTGCTTCTTTGCTGGTGTAGCTCTGCAGTATTTTTAAAACTACTTTTTGTGCCAAAACCAGTGAGTCCACATGTTATCTCAGCAGCACTGTTGGCCAGTAGGCTTCCGAAGCTCAAACCCATGTCCATCCATGTCCATAGAATGATTATTCTATGTAGCCACTAGCCCAGGGCTGCTAAATAAATAGGATACAGCAAAAGAAGGCCACCTTAAAATTTCACTGGCAACAGTCAATTGCAAGAGTACCCTGCCTAGGACACTTCAGCTGTTGTTGGACTACAGCTCCCATCACTGCTGGCCACAGTGTCTGGGGATAATGCAAGTTATAGTCTAAGAATAGCTGGATAGCCTCCTGTCTACTGGGAAAGCCTTCGGTCTACATTCCAGACGTGCAGAGTACAGATTAATCGGGTACCCACACACAATCCTCAAGCAAAAGGAGCTATGTGTAGTTAGAACATAAGAACAGCCCTGCTGAATCAGGCCCAAGGCCCATCTAGTCCAGCATCCTGTTTCACACAGTGGCCCACCAGATGCTGCTGGAAGCCTACATGGAGGAGTTGAGGGCATGCCCTCCCTCCTTCTGTTACTCCCCTGTAACTGGTAGTCAGAGGCATCCTGCCTCTGAGACGGGAGGTGGCCTATAGCCCTCCGACTAGTAGCCGTTGAAAGACTTCTCCTCCATGAAGTTATCCAAAACCTTCTTTAAGCAATCCAGGTTGTTGGCTGTCACCACATCCTGTGGCAGAGAATTCCACCAGTTGCTTATGCATTGTGTGAAAAAGTACCTCCGTTTGCTGGTCCTAAATTTCCTGTCAATCAATTTCATAGGATGACCCCTTGTTCTAGTGTTGTGTGTAAGAGAGAAGAATTTCTCTCTATCCATTTTCTCCACACCATGCATGATTTTATAGACTTCTATCATGTCTCCCTGCAGTAATCTTTTTTTCTAAACTAAATAGCCCCAGGTGTTGTTGCCTTGCCTCATAAGAAAGGTGCTCCAGGCTCCTGATCATGTTGGTTGCCCTCTTCTGCACTTTTTCCAGGTCAACAATGTCCTTTTTTAGATGTGGTGACCAGAATTGTATGCAGTGCTCCAGATGTGGCCACAAGTTATACAAGATGGCTGTCCTTCTCTTAGTTTTTCTCCCTCAAAATGGCACCTACATTTTCACTGCCCAGTGGCAGTTGGTGAGAAAAAACATGGAACTATTGTGGCAGCTTTGGTCTGAAAAGGCAAAATTGGTGTGGAGATAAATCATGGGCCAGCAATTGCTATCTTTCCTCCCAGAAGCCCTTGAGAACAATGTTGTGTGATGACATAGTGTTACTCTTATGGGGGCTTCTGAAAAAAAAAGATTAAAAGTCGGCAAAAGTAACCTTTTTCTTCCCCCCTCTCTTCTTTTTTTCTTCTTTCTCTTTTCACCATGTACTTTCCTACTGGTTTTATTGCCTTCCTCAGTTGTAAATTGAGACCAAAAACAAAGGGGGATAAGGGATTTGGAAGAATTGCAGGAGGGAGGTCTGAACCCCAGGGTAGGTTTGTATCTAGGGATGTGCATAAAACCGGTTCTCCCGGTTTGGTTTGGATCCAAACCAGGTCTGAACCGGACCGGGGTGGTTCGGTTTTGGTTTTGCTGAACCACCCCCCGGTCCGGTTCCAATCCGAACCAGTTCAGATCTGAACTGAACTGGTTCGGATCTCAAAAAGTAGCTGGTTTTGAAGGGGACATTGTGTTCTACCTGCCACCCAAATTTCAAGTCGATTGGACCTTCCTCTGATTTTTTACATTTTTTTAAAAAAAATTCAATTTTTGCCCATAACTCCCAATGTGGAGCACTTAGGGGCAAAAAGCTGGAGTGGGTGGTAGCCACCCATGGGTGTCCTCCACCCCAAAAATCCCAAGGCAATTGGTTGCTCCTAGTATTATTGGTGAATTTTTGAAAATAAATTTTTTTCCATTGGCTAGAATGGGGGTTTGGGGCTGCCCCAGACCCACCTCTGTGGGGTGGCAGCACCCCCAAAGTGGGTCCGGGGCCATGGCAAAAATGGCCTCAGTCCTTCCCAGCAATCCCCGGAGAGATAGGAGTGATGGGTTTTTTTATTAAGATTTTCGAAGGCATTAAATAATATCTAATTGGAAAGAATAGAATGTGTGTCACTGGGTGATAGGTGATAAAAAGCCACATAGAGAGACAGTTATTCATTTAATGCCTTAGGAAATCCTAATTAAAAAAACCATCACTCCTATCTCTCCGGGGATTGCTGGGAGGGACTGAGGCCATTTTTGTCATGGCCCCAGACCTACTTTGGGGGTGCTGCCACCCCACAGAGGCGGGTCTGGGGCAGCCCCAAACCCCCATTCTAGCCAATGGGAAATTTTCTCTTCTTTTCAAGAAATCCACCAACAATGCTGGGACAACCCAACAATTGCCACCCCAGCTTTTTTGCCCCTCTCTCTGGGCACCCTAACACATAACACCCAGTCAGTCCACCTTAATGCCTACCTACTACCACCACACCTATCCAAGCAATGAAGAGGACACTCAGAGAGACAACACCAACTCTCTGATCTAACAAAAAGGCCACTGCTGTTGCTGCCTGCCAGCACAGCAGCAGCAGCAGTGGAGCAGCACACTAAGCACAACAGCACACACAGAGAGAAGAAGCAGGAGGCGGAGCAGCAGAGCAGCAGACCTGCTGCTCTGCATGATGGGTGATGTGATGCCCAAAGAAACCACCGCCTCACTCAGTGCCTGCCACTGACTAGGCCCGGCAGACAGAAGCCAGCCAACCTGCTCTGCTCTGCTCTGCTGCTCCCCATGGATGATGCACACATACCCTACATCTTCATCCAAACCAGACCAAGTGCGCAGAGTCAGCACAGGCCAGCAGCCACCAGCCCAGCAACAACAACAACTACTGCTACCACCACATCCAGTGTTGCTAACTAACATTCCCATTCCAGTCACGTGCGCCACAGCCTGAGCCTAGCACACAGCCAACAGCTGCTGCCAGCCAGTGCCTAGCAAGCCAAGCCAACATGAGGAGGAGACCTAAGTAGACGGCGCACGCACACCAACCCATCACGACGCAACTGCAAGGGGAGAGGGCGCAATTACAGGCAGGAGGAGGAGGCGAGGCAATCCTAGCACAGATTTGAAAGTTTAAAATCCACCAGGACAGGACATCTTCTTCTTTCTACCACCACCAGCTGTAGTGTCTAGTTAGTGAGTGCTGTGCAGAAGGTCAGCTGAGCTGCATGTGAGGATGATAGTAGCTAGTTTAGTTTCAGCAGACTGAGCATTGAGCATGGGCAGTGGCATTGGGAAGCAACACAATTACACAACACTTACCTGCTGCTGGTGGTTCTAGAAGTTGCCTCTTCTCATCTTTTCACCTCTTCTTCGTGTGTGTGTGTGTGTGTGTGCAGTGAGTGCATGTCTTTTGCCTTACTTGAAAGAAATGCTTCTCTGGTCCACCACCACATATTTGCTCAAGGACACAGAGAGGCCCAAGGCAAGTGGTGGTGGCACCAGTGTGAGTGCATGTGTGCTGGTGGTGTTTGCCACCACAGGTGTTTTGTGTGTGTATGTGTGCACTGCTTAGCTAGGAGGGGGGAGGGAGGGAGGGAGGGAATGGGGGAGGAAAGGGGAGGGGGAGAGGGATGTGGCAGAGGGGATTGAAGGGTCCGGCTCAGAGTTGGGTCAGCCAAATATTATGCACACACGTGATCACGTGTGTGCTTCGGTGGGAGACCAGATTCTCATCATCTGCCAGGCCGGGGTTTGGGGGCAGGTGAGGTGGTGGTGGGCTGGAAGGGAGGATGGAGGGTGGTGAAGAGGAAGTGGGGAGGATGAGGGGAGGGATGGAGGGAGGCATGGGGGGGAGGGAAAAAAAGGTAGACAGACACACAGCACAGACACAGAAGACAGCACACTACACAGAAAGCATCCACACACAGAGACAGTGCTAGGCATCCATTCACACAGACAGACAGACACAGAACAGGAAGAGACAGACTGAGCCTGCACCACACACACACACACACACACACACACACACACACACACACAGACCCAATTCCCCCCCTGCATAGCTATCAATCAATATGTTGTGTTGGCAGCCAGTTCATTGCTATTCTGATGGTTTGGGGGTTGTTGTTTTTTTGCCATCAGCCAACATCAACAGTGACCACAATCAAGATGAACATAAGATAATAATTCATTTGTTTCATTACAAAAAATCATCAAATTATTTTCTCCATGTAAACCAAGCCCCCCCCCCCCCACACACACACATGATTTCTGGTAACATTTTCAATAAAATCAATTCATTTAGCATTCATCAATCATTTTCTTCTCCCTTTGTTACCTCTTTTTTTCTTCTTTTGCATAATTTTGAGGGTTGGTTTTAACATGGGGTTTTAAAGAAAAAAATATTTACATGTTTATTTACATACAAGTATTTACAATATTTACACTGCATTAGAACGTATACCCGCCGCTGCCGCTGAGTCTAGTACTATTTGGGCTGTGCTACTTTTGGGGTGTGTGCCATGCCCACGCCAGGTCCCCAAATGCTGACAGGTGGAGAGATAAGGGCCTGTACTGGTCAGCATTGGGTTTCTTTTTAGGTGGGCGTGGGCATTGTAAATGTCTGGCCAGTCGCAGCACTACAACTACTACTACCAATGCATCTCTGTGTGGGCACACTACACGCTGCGACTGGCTGGCACGGCTCAGCATCTGGCACATCAGCTCAGCTAGAGGTGGATGTGGGGATGTGGGGAGGGGAGGGATAAGCACAGAGGTCGAGCCAGGCAGGTGACCAACCATAGGGCAACCCATGGTAATCACTCGCCCGGCTCAAACTCCAGCTTGGGGTAGCCCAACAGGGGGAGGTTCACCTTAAGGAAGACCAGCTGCTCCACCAGACCAGGGTCCAAGTGGGAGCGAGAGGGTGTCACCACGTCCCCAGCACGTGAAAACACCCGCTCGCTCTGGACACTGGTTGGGGGGCAGGAGAGGAGGTGCACAGCCACCACCGCCAGGTCCAGCCAGACTTGGCGGCAGCTTGCCCAGAACTGTGCGCAGTCCACGCTGTCTTCCTCCACAGGTTCCTCCAAGTACTGCGCAACGCATTGCTCAGCACTGGAGGGGGGCCTGGCAGGTCAAGCCTCCCGCATACCAGGCATGGCGCCATAGCAGAACCGCTGAAACCACTGGGCGGATTTCGAGTCAGTAGCAATTGGCTGCTGTGATGGCGCCACCTGGGGGGGAGGGTGACCTTTTAAAATTTGGGTGTCAAGCCAATTGGGGAGATGGGGCTGGGTTGTTGTTGTTTTTTTTTAATGGGGATTAAAGGGTGGACCCCTGGTGTGGGTGGCACGGGCAGTTGGGTGGAGTGGTTGTGGTGTGGGTGGCAGGTATTTCTATTATTTTGGGGGATGGGGAGAATGGATGCGGGGAGGGCACAGCACCTATCGGGGGGGGGGAGGGACGCAGTCAAAGCTTGGGAACCTGCAGATCAAAGGAGGAAACCCTTATTTAGTGAACTGAAACACAGTGTGTGGCAGCATCATGGATTGAACATCATCATCATATGTGTGTATTGGCCCAGCATGTAGTGGCAGCATCAGATCCCATGACCCCACTCTGCCCCAGAGGCAAGGACACACTCTGGAAGGCACCTGTTCAAAGATCAACTGCAAGACGCATGCAATGCAACGCAGCACACAGCAGCAATTTCTTCACTGAGCAAGAAGACACAAGTTACAACAGTACATCTCCGCTCCAAGGCTCCCTCCCTCCTCCCCACACCCAAATGCATTTCAAAATAGGGGTGTCCCTATTTAAAACCGCCAGCTAGGGAGAGAAAGGGGGCAACAAAAGGTGCACAATTGCACACACACTAACCCCTCTTCTTCCGGTCCTTCTCCTGCCTCTCACTGCTGGTCATGGATGCGCCGCCGCCAGCCAGTCACCCTGGTTTGGGACACAGGCAGGGTGGCCGCACGAGGCACAGGCAACCGGGGTAGTTCAATGATGGAGGGGCAGAAGTGAGGAGACAACACTATTTATGTGTTGTTGCTCAACTCACCCCCAAGCAGAGACAAATGAAATGAACAAACAACTTTCAAAAGAAAAAAATACCGATGGCGGGGACCTCCAGGTGAGGTCAGAGGTAGGCTACTGTGTGGCTGCAGCTGTGGGAGGAAGAAGAAGTGAAGGGATGAGGAGAGAGAAAGAGAGAGAGAGAGGAAGAAGAGAGGAGGAGCTGTAATGTAGCAGCAGGGAGAGGGATTCGGGGGTGGGAGGACAGCAGCAGCAGCGGTCCCAAGAGGAGAGAACAGAGGGTGTTTGGGGGGGGGTGTTTCAGGGGGTCTGGGGTATGTAGCAGGGTGTCAGGGGGGCAAGAGGGGGAGAGACCAGAGGGTGTTTGGGGGGTGGGGGGTGTTTCAGGGGGTCTGGGGTATGTAGCAGGGAGTCAGGGGGGCAAGAGGGGGAGAGACCAGAGGGTGTTTGGGGGGTGGGGGTGTTTCAGGGGGTCTGGGGTATGTAGCAGGGAGTCAGGGGGGCAAGAGGGGGAGAGACCAGAGGGCAGGGTGTGTTTTGGGGGGATTAGTGTGCGTCAAGTGGGCAGAATCTGGGTGGGAGGGGGCAGTGCAGGAGTGGAGGAGGTGGCGGTGGGGGGAAGCTAGGAGCAGAGGGCCACACAGAGGGGAACAATCAATGAATCAAACCAAACCAATCAATATGGAAAAAAGTCCAAAAAAGAAAACCTGGGACCAAACTGGGCAGAAAGTTGGGGGGGGGGGGAGGAACCAACAACAACCAGCAGGGAGGAAGGGAGTGGGACACACACAGCAAAACCAGAACCAAAAGAAGCTAATTTCACAACAAAATCCAAAGGAAGACAGGACTCAACAGGCAGCAGCACCAGGGAGGATGGGGAACACTCAGTCTGGGTGGGAGGGGGCAGGGCATGAGTGGAGGAGGTGGCGGTGGGGGGAGTGGGTTTCTGGAGGGGAGGGAGGAGGGAAGCTAGGAGCAGGACCACACACAGAGGGGAACAATCAAATTTGAATCAAAACAATCTATATGCAAAGTAAAAAAAAAGGAAACCTTGGACAAAAGGCAGCCAGAAAGTCTTGGTGTGGGGGGGGGGGCAACAACTACCAGGGAGGGACTGGGGAGTGGGTGGGACACACACAGCGAGCAAAACCAAAACCAGAAGAACCTAATTCCACAACAAAATCCAAAGGAATGCAAGACTCAACAGACAGCAGCACCAGCGAGGAGGGAAACAATCTTATCTGGGTGGGAGGGGGGGGGAGCTAGGAGCAGGGCCAGAGGGGAACAAATTAACAATCAAAATCAGAACCCAAGGAATCAATTGCAGCAATAATATAAACTAAATCCTCAGAAACAGAACTCAGGCGGCCAGCAATAACAATGGCACAAGTTATTAATTAAAAACCAAAAGCAGCAAATATATAAATTTACACAGAAGCAATAAACAATCAAATTGAATGAAAGTCGAAAAGTGGAACAAAAGTCAGGCAAGGCACAAAAACAGCAAAGCAATGCAGAAGATGGGTGGGGGTGGGGGGGAGGGCAAGCCAAAACTTTGGGAGGAATGAGTGAGGGAGAGAGAGAAAGGGTAAAGGGAGAAGAGAACAGAAGAAAACACAACAGGAAAAGTTGGGGAAAGTTGAGGGAAAAGTAAAGAGGTAACTTTGGACAGATGAGACAGACACAGAGGGCAGATGGACAAAAGGTGGCACACAATAACACACAGAGAGAGCAGAGAGACAGACACACACTAATATGACACACAGTCAGGGACTCACAGCAGACACCAGCAGCAAAAGAGCAAGGTCTCAGAGATGATCCCACAACTGCAGCCAAGAGAAGTTTCTAGGCAAGAGGCTTGGGTTTATATAGGTTTGAAATTCCCTCCTTTGGAAGCCCCCACCTTTGCACTCCCCCCACAGCCAAAAGGGTGCCAGCTCTCAACAGTGCAACAGCCAAGCAGCCTACCAGACCAAAGGACTCATTCTGGCCAATCAAAGGATCAATAGCGCAGCCAATACAATGCCTGAAAATAGCATCACAAAATGGATGCCAGGAGCAAAAGTTTCAGGAATGAGCCACAAAATGGAGGACACACTTCAAACTTCACAGAGACAATGAAAACAGTCCATAGAAGCCTCTGGCACACCCGAACCGGTTCGGAAAATCTGAAACGGTTCGGATCCGAACCGGCTTGGATTCGGTCCGGATCGAACCGCTGAATCCGAACCGGTTTGGATCTGAACCGAACCGCACATCCCTATTTGTATCCCTTGTGGCGCTGCATGTTGCAAAGCCAATGAGGTCATTCACACAATCAAAAACTGTGCTCTACCCGGGTTTGGGAGCTGAGTATGCTCCCAATGTTTGGTTGGGTAGAAGCAAGGTAGGAGGAAAACCTGGGTAGCTTCTCCTCCTCCCTTGCTTCCACAGAATCACTTCTACCCAGGTTTTCCTCCTTGCTTGCTTACACACAACTGGAAACTGGGAGCACACACAGCTCTCAAACCTGGGGAGAACACAGTTTTTGACTGTGTGAGTAACCTCTATAAACCTTTTTTTTTTTAAAAAAAAGGAAACTGGTTTCACCCCCTTCCACCCCACCCCACACATTAATGCTGAACATTCTCAGTTGAAACCTCTTGGCTAGACTCTGAGGCTGTTCACATGGGCAGCCAAGACCAGACTAGGGCAGCTAAGCCTGGGGTTGGCTGTCCATGGACATCACCGGGAGCCGACCAGCACCTGGCAGTGCCCGAGCAACAAACCCACCTAGGGAGTCTACCCCTTAAATGCGTTTAAAGGAGTGAGCATGTTTACTTGACTGTGTGTCAGCACTGGTTGCTCACACACTGACAGGAACCCTCCATTGCTGGCGAGATCCCCACAATACATCATACACTTGCACAGTGCATTGTGGGATTTCCGGGGGCTGGGACTCATAATCCCAGCCTCCGAGCTGCAGGCACACAGCGCTGCTCATCTGGGAGCGCGTTTTGTGCTCCCAGTTGGACTACTTGGTCATCTGAGGGAAGGACATTTACCAAACCTCTCCCCCATGCCCACCCCCTGCCCTGCCCACCAGGTCATGAGGATGATCTCCCTGTCATGACCTATGTTATGTAAGTGGACCTTCACCAATTGCCTTCAGGTGTGAAAAAAAGACATTTTGCCCCTTACCAGCCTTATTAGCTTTGAAAAGACCTTTCAACCCTATTTTTCAGTATGTTGCTGAGGTTTCTAATTGCCTGACTTAGCATGCAAATTTGCCCAGCTGATAATACTCAGTTGCATAACAAGCTAAGCATCATTTTCCTCCAAAATTCTTCTCCAGCTTGGAATGTCAAACAGGATTTTTGCATATCTACACTCGACATTTAAGCCATGGCTCAACCAAGAAACTAAACAGGGGAAGTGCAATTCTCTGAAGGGCAAGTGATCTCTTCCAAAAGGTCAGAATTATCTTAGAAAACACAAATACCCAGGATTCTTTGCTGAAGCCTTGACAATTAAAACTAGTTTCAAACTAGTTTAAGTTTATAGTCTAGATGTGCCCACTGCTTCCAGATTTTATTCTACCATGAACACCAATTGTTATAGGGGGTTTTAAGGTTGTTTTTTAGCTCTGGTTTTCCCCACTTGCATCTGTCGCCAGCCTAAATGTACTTCACTGCTAAGTATATGTTCCCCTTGAAAGATGTGAAATAGAGTGTTATTACTTCATTGATCCCAGAGTTATTTTGCACTTTGAAAGATGTCTTCAGCCAGTATCTTCCTACATAAAACGTACCCATGCAAGTGAGGCGAATGCTTCCTTCTCTTAGCTCAGATATTTAACTCATCATTTGGGAGCTTCAATATATTTTGATCACCTGTTCAAAGGAATACTCACCCCGGTCTCTCCAGTGCCTCTTTTGAAGATACAGGATGTTCTCCTTCAAGGAAAAAAGAGCTATATAGTGCAGGGATTTAACCCAGGCATGTGACTCAGTGTGCTGGAAACCTACTATTACCTTTAAAGCCCTTAATGATTTGGGCTCTGGATATCTGATAGATTGCCTGCTTCCAAGAGTTTCTGACTGTCCAAGGTAGGCTTGCTAATTTAGGACCCACAGCTATTTTTGGACTACAACTCCCATAATCCCCAGCCACAGTGGCCAATGGTTTAGGATTACGGGAGTTGTAGGTCAACATCTGCAGGAGGGCCAAGGCTGAGCAGGCCTGGTCCATGGTCATCGGAGGGGCCTTTGCTCTATGTCAGTGGTTCCCCACCTGGGTTCCTCCAGATGTTGTTGAACTACAACTCCCATCATCCCCAGCTAGTTCAGCAACATCTGGAGGAACCCAGGTGGGGAACCACTGCTCTATGTGCTGACATTGATGGAGGCTCGATTGGCGTGCCCGCGGGACAGGGCCTTCTCTTTTGTTGCCCCCAGTCTCTGGAATGCTCTCCCAGGGGGTGTCCATTCTCTGCTCTCTGTGGCTGTTCTTAAAAAACAGCTAAGCACTATTTTATTTGTTCAGGCTTTTACGCCCTCGGAAAAGCAGTCTCTCTGCTTTCTGCTCACTCTATCTTTTTCATTTTATAGCTGATGCTTTTTGATATTTCTGTGGGTTTTTTAATGGTTTTAATTGGTTTTAATAGTTTGATGCGATTTTATAAAATTGAACAATGAAATAAATAAATCTTGCATGCCACCTGTAGTTCTTTGTTTTAAGCATATTCTTTGTTTAGTCTTCATTCTTTTTGTAATTCTGTTTATTCAAAGCATGTTCTTTGTTTTAAGCATATTAAAATCTAGCAAGAATCTTTGCTCATTTTGTATATCATTCTTAGCTTGAGTTCTCTGTAATCTATCCCTGAGCAATTTATGACTGCTAGCTGATTCCACTGTAAAGCATTGTTTTTGTGCCGCTGGGGGTGCTGTATTTACGAGATATAATTCACTCACATTGCTCATCACTTGGGCTGAAGCCATCAAGTGATGAGTTTTATGTGTAGCATTTTGGCCATGTGTGGAGGGGTTTGGATGAAACATACCCCCATTACACTACTACTACACAATTAAGGAACTGCCTACTAGAGGGTGAGATATTAATGCTCACAGCACATTTGCGTCTTTATCAAGTGAGGTGGGTCAGTCAGTCAAAGGGGTCACTCACATGATTGGGTGGGCTAGTGGGGGCAGGCTGGTGCAACTCAACCTCCCTCCAAGACGAGTGCTGAAATGTTGCTGGGAGCACGGATTGCGCTTGTAGACAATCCGCTTTGCATGGTTCAATGTGAAACTCAGGAGGCTAGCCTCCATATATCCCACAATGCACTGCACGACATGTGTGCTGCATTGGGGGATTCCCCCAGGAGACGGGCACTCTAGGCACCCATCTCTGTGTCCGCTGAACGCAACCCCAACAAACACACAATCCCGGATCCCAGGTTTAGGGCTTGCTCAAGCCTTAAACCCTGTCTAAAAGCCGGGTTAGGGTGCGTGTGAGAACAGCCTCAAAGTGTTGTTCAGGCCATCCTAGTAGACCCTGACATTTTAGAAAATGGAACCTGCCCATCTTCCCAAGTCCTTGGTCTCCTAGGTGGGGGCAGAGAAGGGGAAGAGAAGGAGAGCCAGCTGCTCACTCAACTGTTTTTGCACCTTACATTTTGGGGAAGCCACCTTCAGCAACAGACTGTTATCCAAGCCTGCACACGGCTTAAGTCTTAAGTTTTAAAAGGAGTCCAGTCCTAGCTCTCCTGGATGCTATCATAATTCCCTTTACTGTATGTGGCTCAGTATATGCCCTCTCTCCAAGCTTAAGAAGTTGACTATCCCTGCTGTTAAAAAAGTGCACTCTAGAGATCTGTGAGCTGAGCTGCCCGCTCCAATAACTCTTAAGCTTGTTTTTAAGGGTGCTACAGGCAGACAAAAAGAACTTGCTAGCATGGCACTGCACACACTTGATATTTAATTTAAAGTGCAGCCCCAAATTCCACTTATATCTTTTTGGATACAAAGCAGTACATGAGGAGCATCTCCAAGATAGGGCCGAGAGAGACTCAAGCCTGCAATCTTGGAGAAGCTGCTGCCAGTCTGTGTAAATAGGTTTCATGGGAGGAGATCTGGTCTTGTGGTAGCAAGCATGAAACAAAGATCTACAAATTGAAATTGAAAGGCTGTGGCAGAAAAAGACCAAAATAATCCCAGTGGTAATTGGCGCCCTGGGTGCAGTTCCAAAAGACCTTGAAGAGCACCTCAACACCATAGGGGCCACAGAAATCACCATCAGCCAATTACAAAAACCAACTTTACTGGGAACAGCCTATATTCTGCGATGATATCTATAACAACAGCAACAACATTGACAATAAAATTCAACCATCCCAGGTCCTTGGGAAGGACTCGATGTCTGGATAAAACAAACCAGTCAGTAACACCTGTCTGACTGTGTAAACAAGAAATAATGTTAAACATAATAATAATAAATTAATAATTCTTGTAATTATGGTTTCCACTGTTTCCACCGGAACCTTTGCAAGAATTACAAATTGCCATCAAGCAAGAATTGGTGGAATCATCCGATTGAGAAGGTCACAGAAAATGAGGAGGCAAAAATCCTTTGGTATTTTCTAATACAAACTGATAGGCATTTAATGCACCATCTTGACACCTTGGGCATCGAAAAAATTACAACACATCAACTAAAGAAGGCCACACTACTTGGGACAGCATGAATACTACAATGCCATCTTCAATTTTTCTTTAGTTATCCTAGACCCTTGGAAAGGGCTCGATAATTAAAGTACCAAATCCAGTCAATAACATCTGGTACTCTGTGTAAATATCATCATCATCATCATCATCATCATCATCATCATCATCTTTATTTGTTAGCCGTCCCATAACAAATTGTTCTCTGGGTGGCTCGCAACAGAGGATTAACATATACAATAAAAACACATAACACATTAAATCATAACAGACAAAAAACGCAAAAAGAAAACACAAAATAGAATGCTAAACAGGTTAAAAACTCATTTTAAAATTAGTTAAAAACAAATTTGAAAACCCGAATTTGAAAACCCGAATTTAGAAGTCCTGAGTGAACAAAAAGTTATTTACCTGGCATCTAAAAGTACAAAGTGATGAAGCCAGGTGAACCTCACTGGGGAGGCTGTTCCATAAACAGTGCCACCACCAAAAAGGCCCTCTCCCTGGTAGCCACCTGCCTCACCTCATTTGGCAGGAGCACCCGGAGGAGGGCCTGCTAAGAGGATCTTAAGGTATGGGTAGGGACATATGGGGCAAGGTGCTCTCTCAAGTAAACCAGTCTCAAAGCCATTTAGGGCTTTAAAGGTTAAATTCAGCAATTTGAATTGGGTCTGGAACTGGACTGGGAGCCAGTGCAGCTGACGAAGCACTGGTATTATATGAGCAAAATGTCCAGCTCTATTTTGTACCATCTGCAGTTTCTGGACCGTTATTAAAGGCAGCCCAATGTACGACGCATTGCAGTAATCTAAGCAAGAGGTTACCAGAGCGTGAATAACTGTGGCCAAGCTACAGGCTTTGCTAAGCAGGGTCCACCCTGGTTGGCATTTGAATGGGAGAATATGAGCACTGTAAGATACTCCCCTTAGAGGATGAGGTTACTCTGGAAAGAGCACCCGCAGGCTTGCATGGAGAAGGTTCCAAGTTCCCTCCCTGGCATCTCCAGATAGGGCTGAGAGAGACTTCTGCCTGGAACCCTGGAGAAGCTGCTGCCAGTCTGTGAAGACAATACTGAGCTAAATGGGCCAATGGTCTGACTTGGTAGAAGGCAGCTTCCTATGTTCCTAGTGCAGTACCCACATGGGCTACAAATGGCATGCCAACAATTATTTGGAATATATTGCTTTTCACCAAAAAAAAAGTTATCAAAGTGATTTACATAGCAACAGGAATGGGAAAGTGATTCCCTGCCCCAAAGAGGCTACAACTGAAACAGAAACACAAGGAAGACACCAGCAACAGTCAACAGAAATGACACAGTAGGTCAGGGCTGCACAGCTTTTGCCCTTCAGCTGTTTTTGAAGTATGACCCCCACCATTGGAGAAGCCGCTGGAGAAGCCACTGCCAGTCTGTGTAGACAATACTGAGCTAGATGGACCTATGCTCTGACTCAATATATGGCAGCTTCCTATGTTCCAATGTTCGTTCCCAGCCACAGTGACCTACAGGTGAAACTCGGAAAATTAGAATATCGTGCAAAAGTCCATTAATTAATAACAAGGATTGAAGAATAGAACAGTATCGGACCTCTGAAAAGAATAAGCATGTATATGTATTCAGTACTTGGTTTGGGCCCCTTTTGCAGCAATTACTGCCTCAATGCGGCGTGGCATGGATGCTATCAGCCTGTGGCACTGATGAGGTATTATGGAAGACCAGGATGCTTCATTAGCGGCCTTCAGCAATTCTGCATTGTTTGGTCTCATGTCTCTCAACCTTCTCTTGGCAATGCCCCATAGATTCTCTATGGGGTCAGGTCAGGTGAGTTTGCTGGCCAATCAAGCACAGTACACTGTATACTTTTCAGAGGTCCGATATTGTTCTATTCTTCAATCCTTGTCTTATTGGTTCCATGTAATATTCTAATTTTCTGAGATTGTGGATTTGGGGTTTTCATGAGCTGTACGCCATGATCATCACAATTATAACAAATTAAGGCTTGACTTATCTCGCTTTGCATGTAATGCGTCTGTCTCATATATCAGTTTCACCTTTTAATTTGCATTACTGAAATTAATGGACTTTTGCACGATATTCTAATTTTCCAAGTTTCACCTGTATAGTCAGGGATGATGGGAGTTGTAGTCCAACATATGCAGAAGGCGGAAGTTGTTCAGCCCAGTGCTAGATCAAATAGGGACAGTTGATTGATTGATTAATTGATTGATTGATTGAGTGCCGTCAAGTCGGTGTCGACTCTTAGCGACCACCTAGATAGATTCTCTCCAGGATGATCTATCTTCCACTTGGCCTTCAAGTCTCTCAGTGGTGCATTCATGGCTGTCGTAATCGAATCTATCCACCTTGCTGCTGGTCGTCCTCTTCTTCTCTTTCCTTCAACTTTCCCCCAGCATTATGGACTTCTCAAGGGAGCTGGGTCTTCACATAATGTGTCCGAAGTATGATAGTTTGAGCCTGTTCCTTTGTGCCTCGAGTGAAAATTCTGGATTGATCTGTTCTATGATCCATTGTTGGTTTGTTTTCCTGGCTGTCCATGGTATCCTCAAAAGTCTTCTCTAGCACCAAAGTTCAAAAGCCTCAATGCTTTTTCTCTCTTGCTTCTTCAGAGTCCAGCTTTCGCATCCATAGAGTGACACAGGAAAAACCATTGTCCGATTCTAATCTTTGTAGGTATAGACACGTCATAGCATTTAAATATCCTTTCCAAGGCCTTCCTTGAAACCCTACCAAGTGCTAGTCTGCGGTGTATTTCTTGACTGCTGGAATATGACTGTGGCATATTCCTTGACTATTAATGGTTGATCCTAAAAGGCAGGCAGTATCCACCACTTCAATGTCTTCATTATTAATTCTGAAGCTGGTTGCTGTACCTGTTGTCATTAGAGACAGTGGCTTCCCCCTAAATATAAGATAATCTTTTCCCATTTAGCACAGGCAGGAGCTGAGGTTTGTAAATAAGACACCGACTCTGTGCGGCATTACATAGTCAGTTCTTCTTCCTGCCCAGGCATATCACACTGAAATTTGGTTTAGTTTCATGGGGTCCCTTTTTATAAAGCATCATAGAAATATGTACAGAGGCACGAAAACACATAACAAGAGATAATCATGGCTACGCTGCAAGAACCTCATTCTGAGACTTGGAAAAGATTTATTATATGACAAGGGCTAATACGCCACCACATGTCAAAAAAAAAAATCTCTCAGGCTTAATAAGGCTGCCTTATCTCAATAATCTAAGAATCACAAAGCAATCAGACAATGATGGCTTTCTCGGAAATTATTTGGGGCCGATCTTTCAAGAATAGTGCCAGTTGCAGATGCTAAAAAGCAACTATTTATCATCTTCTGATTCATCCTTGTTATTTTAAACCCTCTTTTATTTGGAGGATTTTGTGCGTATTGTCATGAAGCTCCTGAAAAGTCATAAATCTTTCCAGCAGTTTTAATAGGAGACTTTCAGGCAATCATTTTTAAAAGGCTTTGAAAGCTTTAAGCAACTACAAAAAGTGGGGGGAGCGGGAGTGGGGAGCTCAGAGAAGGCGGGATAGACTGTGTGTCTGGCTCCCAGCTTTACTTCACTAGTGCCCAAAGTGATTATACATATATTTAGCTCTTCGCTTTTCAATCTGAACGTTATATTTTTAAAAATCCATCTTGGCTTTCTTTGTGTGAGATACGACTCACGTGTTCTGGATGAACAAGGCAGAGAAGATGTCTTATAAGTTTTGCATTATGTCAACATTCAGACCAAATTTGGTGCTTGCTCCTCAGGGGAAACATCTGAGGCTTCTATCAACACATGAAATCCACCCCCACCAGATGTGATGATGGCCACTAGCTTAGGCAGCTTTAAAAACCATAAAAGAAATTCATTGAGGATTGGTCCATCCGTGGCTTTTATCCATGACAGCTTGATGGCACCCTCATATGTCGCACAGCTGCATCCCTGTTGACTTTTAGGAAACAGCTGAAGACACATCTCTTCAGCCAAGCTTTTCAGTTAGTTGGTGTTTTATGGATATTTTAATCTGGGGTTTTTATGTTTTAACTGTTAGATTCTTGGTTTGTTTTATGCTGTAAACTGCCTAGAGACTTTGGTAGTGGATGGTATACAAATTTAAGAAAGAGAAGGAAGGAAGGAAGGAAGGAAGGAAGGAAGGAAGGAAGGAAGGAAGGAAGGAAGGAAGGGTGAGTGTGGAGACAGTTTGCTGTTGCCTGTACGCCCCACATGGGAGCTACCAATGACATTTGGCCAGTCATTGGTGTACAGAGGAAGATAGGAGGCTGTCTTATACTGAGTCAGACCATTAGTCCATCAGTATTGTCTACACCGTCTGGCAGCAGCTTCACCAAGGTTTCAGGCAGGAGGTTTTCCCTGGGGATTCCAAGGACAGAACCTGGGACCGCTAAGCAGGACTATATATTCTAAGAACTATAGGGATTAGACCATAGCTCAGTGGTGGAGCATCTGCTTTGCATGCAGAAGGTCCCAGGTTCAGTTGCTGGCAGCATCTCCAAGTAGGGCTGGGATTGACTCCTGCCTGAGGTCTTGGAGAACTGCTGCCAGTCAGTGAGTGTAGACAGTACTGGGCTGGATGGACCAATAAGGCATAAGGCAGCTTCCTGTGTTCCTATGTTCCTCCTAGAGGGGGTGGGGCCATGGCTTAGAATATCTGCTTTGCATGATAAGATGTCAGGTTCAATCCCTGGCATATCCAGGTACGTCTCCTGCCTGAAACCTTGGAGAGCCTGCTGCCAGTCATTGTGGACAATAGATGGACCAATGATCTGACTAAGTGTAAGGCAGCTTCCGATGTTCCTGTGACTTGATAGACTTATTATGATAGACTTCTAATTGCAGTAGTTGGGTGGATTTATTTTACTGTGGGATATTATGGTTCAGAGGCCAACGCATGAGCCATTTCTCACGCTTTGGAATGACTGGATCCGAATCAAGTCTGGTAGTAAAGATGAGGTGGGAACTTTTGGTTAAGATGTAGTAGTCTCCCTCCCCCATTTTTGGTTTGGTTTGTTTAGTCAGAATTCCCTCTAAGTGAGCAATCAGAAGTTGAAAATATTTCAAACAGCTGAATGAACACTTTAAAATATGCCCACAGGAAGGAGCACCATTTTTAATTTGGCCTTCTACTGCCTCACTGCTGTCTGCCTGTGGAGATGTGACACAAAGACTCCTCCATGCTAAATAAAGCAGTCAGAGCAGAAGATCCACTGATTGTATCGCTCTTTCCCCCACTATCTCAGGCCGTCTTGCTTGCCTGCTCTTCTGTGCCGCTGCACTCTCTCGCCAAAAGGGAAAAGATAATGCATGATTGGCAGCCGGCAGCTCCAAGTGAGAATTGCCACTTGTCACACAGCAGCTACTGGAGAGAGAGAAAGAGAGAGAAGTTGGATTGGTGGCAGGGGGACAGGTGCTTTCAGAAAGACTCAAACCCCCTAAAATGGCCTGGGCTTCAATTCTAAACCTTGCCTTTTAGATGCAGATCTAACACATTAACCTGAAAAGCAAAGCATAAAATGCTATCGCATATACTCTAAGTGTTTGAATGGTGTGGTCTGGCTCGTATTTCATGACTCTCTTTGCCTTTTGGATTTGGCTTCTATGGATTAGAGGGTCGCTATTCTGATCTGTAAGGTGCTGGAGGGTATGTCCGCCCAAAGCAGCAAAGAAGAATGCCACCAATGTTCCCAAAAAGAGGGATGTCCCAGTTGCTTTGTCTGTTTGTACCTTCTGTCCTAGTGACCGAGGGGCATTAGGAGTAGACATAGAGGCTCTTCTCATGATTACGGAGAAGAGTCTCTGGGGGGGTTGTGGTGGCCACCATTACTTAGCCCGCTCTCCCCACACACAAGCAGCAGTCTGCTCTAGGCGGCTGCAGTGGCCGCCCACACGACTGCCAGCTCTGTCATGGAGCCGGCCGGGGCAGGGGAGTTCGGGGGCTGTGTGGCCCCCGGTAGCTCATGACCTGCACAAGTGCGCAGGGCATACTGAAGAGACCCCCGAGCCAGGAGGCTGCTTTTAAGTCTCCTGGTCAGAGGTCTACTCATGAGTTGCTGTGGTGTGGAGCCACGCTGTGGCAACTCACGATTAGAAAAACTGGGTTTGCGGAGCACTCGATCCACAAAACCGGTTTAAAGAGAGGGGTAGTTTGGAGAGTTAACCGCCAGAAAGCTGCCGGGCTTGCCTGCGAGCCCGGTGGCTCCCATGAACAGGTGAAATTGAGCTAGGCTCCCCTAGCCCGATTTCTCCCGATCGTGGGAATAGCCCCATAGTGAGGAAGGATTCTGCAGCAATTAAATTAGTAAAAAAAAGATAGCTTGCCAAGTAATGGTGGCCACCAATATCATCTGTCTTTGGGGAATCGTGACTATATTAGTTAAGTTTGGATTTGAGACTGCTTAAGCTTCTTAAGTGGAGCAGTGGGGAAATGGCTTGACTAGCAAGCCAGAGGTTGCTGGTTCGAACCCCTGCTGTTATATTTCCCAGACTATGGGAAACACCTATATCGGGCATCTCAGACTGTGTTGGAGGAGACAATGGTAAGCCCCTCCTGTATTTTACCAAAAGAAAACGACATGACTCTGTGGTCGCCAGGAGTCGAAATCGACTTGATGGCACACTTTACCTTAACTTTATGCATCTGTATCTAGTATTCTGCCACTTACTTACTTACTTGTTTTATTTACACTGCCCCAAGCATACATCTTGTTGTCTATCCCTCTGCTCTGGCTTTCTCTGACTGATTGACTCTCAGGGGTCTCTCCCTTCCTCTTCCTCCTCCTCCTCCTCAGTCTGCATTCTCCATTGGCCTTACAGCTTCTTTCTCTCCCCCTCCGCTTTGCTCTATGCCTAAGAGAAACAGGCTTTTCTCTCCAAGTATGTAACTTCTCCAGTAAACCTTACTTGCTTTTGAGCCTTAAGCGTTGGTCTCAAGATACTCTTTGGGGGGCTTGCTCTTCTCGCACACACTTGCTCTGCTGTAATTGGGGTGAATTAAACTTCTTCCCCTCCAACAAGGAATATTTTTCCTGTGCTCCTGAATTGTTTGTCTATGTGAGTATTAGTAGAATGTGGCCTGTAGAAAGTGGGTTAGAACACAACTCTATTTATACGGAGATTCACTGGCAAATTAGGTCTTAAGAGAAAGAACCAGGATGACTACAGCTGCAAGTATTAATGCTCATACTTGGAGAAATGAATACATCATAAATGCATGAGTGTGTAAGGTTTGGGACTGAAATGGGGAGGACAGCTAGCCTTGAGTTAGCAAGCATGAATTGCCCCCTTGGCTAAGCAGGTTCTGCCTTGATTTACATTTGGATAGGGGACTCCATGTGAGCATTGTATGATATTCCCCTTAGGGGATGGGGCCAGAACTCAGTGGAACAGCATCTGCTTTGTGTGCAGAAGGTCTCCGGGATTATCTCCCTGGCAGCATTTCCAGCTAGGGCTGAGAGAGAAGCCTACCTGAAAACTTGGAGAGATGCTGCTAGTCAGTGTAGACAATACTGAGCTAGATAGACGAATGGTCTGACTCGGTATAAGGCAGCTCCCAATGTTCCTAAATTTCACAGAGGCCACATTCACATGCAATGCAGAACTGTGGGTCCAATGGACCCACATTTCCACTCCCTCCCACCCCCACTCTCCTGTCCACATTCGGACGAAATTGAGAGCAGCCTCTCTGCAGTCAGGGAGACTGCAGAGAGCAGGGAAACTGGCTGTGCAGGCTTCCTTCTTGCTTGAAGGACAGCCCGCACAGCCAATCATGCATGGAGAGAAGGAGGAGCTTCTTCCCTCAAATCAGGTCCAGCCAAATGCAGCCTCCAGTGCTGCATTTGGACATAATGGCAGCAGACTGGAAACCCGGTTATGAGCAGTGAAACTCACTTCAAACTGAGGGTTAAAATTGGAGTCTGCAGAGCACAACCTCAGTTCACTGGACAAATGGGACTGGAGTTGCACACATTCAGAGGTAACGTTTGGGAAACCTCTGTCCCCTGAAACCCTACTTCTATGTTAAGTGTGAATTTGGTGAGAGTGAATTTCAGGTTCCTCCCAAGGGAAAACCTCTGAGAAGTTTCAAGGGAGTTCAAACAAGTTTCTGTAAGAAAGTGAAATTTATTCGGGGGGAGATTTGCATATCCCTACAGCTGTGATCTAATCATAGTCCAAATCCCATACTCCATTGTGGTTGAGTGGGAGAAGTGGATGAAGCAAGAGGCAGAGGGTGTGGTAGGGTGTGGTACTCCTCCATTGAGTTCAGTGGCTGCTTTTGGTTACATTACCCCTGGAGTTGACAGCACAACACATAGTGGAATGCAAAGTTGTGTAAGTGCAAAAATTTGCACTTTTGTGTATGTGCAAATTTGCACTTATGAATTTGCACAGTTGCATAAGTGCAAAAATTGGGCAAACCAATTTGCACAGCCATGCAGCCATTAATGTCATGTAACTACATTTGCACAATTTTTTGCCCGTGCAACCTCGCTGTATAATGGTGCAAATGTTACATTCCACAGTATGTCAGCCACTGTTTAAAAATATTGTGCTCCTCTCCAGAACTGAGCAGGACAGATGCCATCAGCTGCCAGGAACTGAATAAAAAGTTATAATTAATTATAATGAACCTTTGTTTTCTCCCAAGCAAAGCATCTGTACTTAATTGACCATAGTTCTCCCTGGAATGCATCCCAGAAAATGTAATTTACCAGGGCTACTGAAATCCAACTTCACCTGTGACCTTTTGGGTGCCCCGCCACTACCGATGTTTTATTTCTAATGCATCTCGGATTTGCCTTCAAATACCTCATCATGTACTGTACAGAAGCACATTTGAGGATGGAATGAGTTACAAAGCAGACATGAATACTGTCTTGCATGTTCGAGTACATGCTATCATTTGCTTTCAATGCCTTTACATTTGCTATTCATAGTTTATGTATTATTGAAGGCATAAAAATTGAAATCCAAGTCATAAATGTTGATATATTTTTTTATAGTTCAGTACAACTGATGTAGCCTTGAACTTGTGGCATTTACTTGCCCAGACTTGCAACCCTCCTATTCCATATAAAAGGGATAGTATGATTTATCTGGCAGAACTCGCTTATTTGATGCATCAGGAAAGGAAATGCTGGCCATTTTAAATGCTGAAAATATGTTGTGTGAGCTAGTTCCATACTTCCTTTGTTGCACTAGTTCAGAGTCATTCTGCCTGTCAGCCAACATTGTTTTATTTCCATCCTTCTCTTTCCTTTTTTAATTCTCCAATTTCATCATTTGCAACACAAGTATGCCCTTTTCATTTGTTGAATATTTCTAAAAAAAAAATTCTACTGATTCTCCTCAAATGTTGTTCATTCTCTTGTTTTGTTCCAAATGGATTATTTTAATTTTCTTATAGTCTGACTTCCCTAGTTTCATTTTAAATCACTTCTTCCTGTTTTGCTTTTGCTACCAGCCCTATTTTTCCTGCACATAGATATGATCATGTTTCTCATCTTTTGATTTTGCTTCTTTTGGTAACCATTTCCTCTTTGCATATAATTTAAGATGCTAGTTGTTACTTTCAAAGGTATTAATTTTCAAACCCCTTCTTATCTTTCAACTCTGATTTCCTCCTCTTTGGTTTTCGAATTCTTCTGGTTCTTTGTTGCTTGTTGAACTCCATATGTCTTCCTCTATTTGGGGTATTTTGTGCTTTATTCCTCCATATCTATGGAACGTTCTCAATTAATCCTCTTTCTTTTGAAATAATAATATATGCATATAAGTCTCATTTATCTTTGCTAGCGCATGACTCATTGTTTTTTGCATTCTCTTCCAGTGTTTAGCTTTTCGGTGTTATTTTAGCTTTATTTCTGGTCTACATTAGTCTATAAGCCCATTGAGAAGGGTCTGTGTTTTTTGTGTGTTCTCTACAGTGCCAAGAGATTTAGATGATTCACAAATACTATGATGATGTGTAGTGTTGATGCCCATGAAGAGATTAATCTAACAGCTCTACAACCTCATCATCGTTTCCATCACAGCAGGAAATATATCCTCAAAATCTTTCTTTCCCCATTTTTTTGCTTTTGTAACCATTTGTTACATGTATAGTGTGCAGCAATTGAGCCCTTTCTCACGATCTCTTGAGAGGGCTTCTGGGTGGTCAGCGGGGAAGACAGCAGAAGCTTGCCTTTCCTGCAGACGATCCAGCTGCTGGGTCTGGGAAGATCAGGCTGTGTGATCCCGCACACCAGACACTCTGCGGCTTCCCCTGGCAGCACGGGGGTCAGGACACATCGTGGTTGGGACACATTGTCCTGACCCCTGGAACTCCCACAATGCACTTCACGAGTGTGCAGTGTATTGTGGAGATGCCCCCACAGATGGGCGGGTGCCTGTAAGCATTGCACCATCAGCTGAAAACATCCGGCACTGCACACAATGAAGAAAACATGCTATACATGGGGGAAAGTCATTTTGCAGAGCAGGTAGGCAACATTGCTTGAACACTACCAAGCCAGAAGCCCAAATTATGTGTCTTAAACATGATTATATATTATGGTGCACGTGCACACACACACACACACACACACACACACACACACACACACGTATTAAAAACATACTAAGGGGGGGGGGGAACCAGAAAAGATTATAGCGTAGTATAACACATGACAATCTGACTTCCTCTTTTAATCTTTTAAAAATCTTCTTCTTCTTCTTGGGGGGGTTGTGCTTCTGTTTGTAAATTGTGCTGGCCTGTGATCATAATAAAGGAATTGAATTGAATAGACTTCTTCAGGGTGCAGAATCCAGTAAAATAATCGACAAGGGTCCATTTGGATTTGAGTACATTAATCTCATCAGTAGGTCTGTTGAGCCTCATGCTCTCTCTGTCCCAAATAACTCGGCTATGGCAATAGTAAATCCACTCGCTTCTGAAATTTTGTACTAACAACTGGCTCCAGTTCTTTGTTTTGCCCTAAACAGCAAGTCAGTGCCTTTCTTCCATGTATAGAGCTTTAAAAGGTATGTAAGAGGTTAGCTCTGCAGGTGGGTTTGCAGCCAAAGCACCTCTGGGCAGGGGTGTAGCTAGGGGAGAGGGGGCCTGTGTTTGCCCTTCTCCCCGACGGCCCCTTGGAGTGAGGGTGATAATGATGAAAATAGGGAGGGGTGGAGCTGGGGGACCCTCTGGAGCTGGTTCTTTGAACCCATCCACTCAATTATAGCTACACGCCTGCCTCTGGGATTGGGTGCAATCCTGGCGGTTCTCACATGCAGCCAAAACCAGGCTTGGCTTTCTTTCGTAGCCCCGTCTTGGGTGCATGTGAGAACAGCCTCTTTTATCTTTTCTCTGCATCCACTATTACCAATCTCAAACTGGTAGGCCCAAATTTCCTCCTGGGAATGGGGATGGGCCAACATTTTCAGCTGGCATGGCACCAACACAAACTCTCAGTTTGCTTCCGAACACAACCCAAAGTGCTGACCAAGTTGACTTCTAAAGACCTATAGACAGCGCTCGGCATCCTTTGCTCCATATGAGTCCCTTGCCAGCTGATGCTCTCTGTGGAGGCCCAAGGTTATGGAATGTGCTTGCCAACTAGTTGTATAAATACCTACCCCTTCTTGACTTCAGTACTTCAATAAGAAAAAAACAAAACACCATTAGGGAGAGAGGCAGCTGTAGGTTGATCACTGAACAATCCATTTCCCCCCAGCTCTAAATTGCAGAGGAGCAACTTAATTGTTTGTCTTTAACCTTGGCTTTCACTGCAACATATATATAGCTCCAAAGTTTCCGATTATCGTTATACACTTACAAAGATGCATTTGTGCTTTCTTCCCTTGTGCAGAGGACACACATGGGATTGATAATGTAGCAATGAAAAATGCTCTGTCAATGTATACCACTGTCTTTTTGCCTTTAAAATGTTCAACTTGTCTCAATTGCATCATGTTATTAGGTAGTTTTGATAGTGATTGAATAAACGGTGTATGTGGAGAGCAGGGGCGTTCATCAGAATGGTCTCTCAACATGTACTGCAAATACTTTTAGGATGAACATAGGTATATATGTTAGGTATATAAGTTGGATAAATAAATATATAATAAATAAATGAACCGTCCCCAAACATGATCAACAGATGTCCCAAGAGGGTGTTAACTGTTTCCCCTGCTAACTGAGCAAAGAGGCACCTTTTCAAAGTGGCGATTCTCTTTATTTAGCAGGGGGAGAGCAACTGGCCCTGTCCATCCACAGCACAGCATCCCTCTAGTGTCTCTCTTATGTTTCTTTTCTTTAGACTGTGAGCCCTTTGGGGACAGGGAGCCATTCTATCTATCTATCTATCTATCTATCTTTCTATCTATCTATGTCAACCGCTTTATGGACTTTTGTTGAAAGCGGTATATAAATATTTGTCGCCATCATAATAGGGTATCCACGGAGGACATCCCAAAGGGCACATTCTTGGTGTGACTGCTCTTTCTTCACATGTGCTGGACTGGCATTGTTTGAATCAGCTACAATCAAGGGGGTGACTCTCTCCCCCCCTCCCCCACCCCAAGGTTAAATAGCTTTCTCAGTGGTCGCTGTGGCAGACTTAACTAGCTTTTCTTTTGAAAAACCCTGTGTTGGTTGGTCAGGCTCATTATTAGCTGCATAATTTGCTGAGAGGCAATTACAAATCATGCATGTTTGCTGGCAGGTCTCAGTGAGAAGCTCCCCATTTCCAGTCAGTGTGCAATTTATTTTCCGAACCTTCCTCGTGCACCAGCCCAGGGAAAGGAAATCGATACAGAGCCGCTGTCTGCTATCCTTTGCTCAGATTGTTTTCAGTGTAGACAATGGAAATCAAGACAGGTCGCCCTACTTACTCCCTATAATTTATGTCTTATTTGTAGACAGTGGTGGGAAGGGCAGGAGATGATTAGAAGTCTAGTTAAGGGGGGGGAACACACCCAGTGGAACTCAAGGGACTCGTTTTATTGTAAGTGAACTAATTTTTCAGTTCTCTGAAGCTGCCAATATCTCAAACCCCGGGCTGACAATACCCTTGGCAAGTATTAGTGTAGGCATAGGATTCAACCTTTTAAAATCAGGGTCTTGAAGTGAGTTGCAATGACACAACTAATGAAACATATATTAAAAGAAAATGCCAGGTAAAGGTGTTATATGATACTCTCGGGCAGGCAATCTGTGCACGGTACTGATTGGTGAGTGGTGCTGAGGCGCAGTGCCTCCCAGATTATAATATGATTTGCTTAATTCCAATGTACGAAGCGTCTCCAGCAGTTTGGATTTCTCTCTGTTGAAACATAGCTATCTAATACCTTTGGAGAAGGCATGGATACATGATTTGGTCTTTTCTTTGGGGCATGCAATCTTTGGGATTTTGTTACACTCTTATTGTTAGTTATTTATTTACACAGTCAGACAGGTGTTATTGACTGGTTTGTTTTATCCAGACATCGAGTCCTTCCCAAGGACCTGGGATGGCAGAATTTTATTGTCATCATCATTATGATTATGATTGTGATTTTATTACATTTATATCCCGCTCTTCCTCCAAGGAGCCCAGAGCGGTGTACTACTGTGTTATACTGAGTCAGACCATTGGTCCATCTAGCTGATATTGTGTACACAGACTAGCAACAGCTTCTCCAAGGTTGCAGGCAGATGTTTCTCTCAGCACTATCTTGGAGTAGGGATGTGCACAAAACTGGCTGCCCCTGTTCAGTTTGAGTCTGAACTGGACCTGAACAGGGCCGGGCCAGTTCGGGTTTGTCCCCCATCGAGCCCACCCCCCTGGGTTCAGTTCAGTTGGCCGGGGGTGGGGGTCACAAGTCATTTTTTTAAAAAGAACTTTAAAAAAATACTTACCCCCCTCCAGGGGCCTTCTCCGAGGCCGCAGGGGATCCATGCAGGTCCCCCCTTCCCCAACCGAACTGCCATGTGCCAAAAATCGCCTGGTTCAGGCGTTCTTCTGCCCTTTCTGGGCCTTTCCCCCTCGCAGCAGTCATTGTGGAGGTCTCCATGCATGCACAATGGGCCTCTGCATGGCTTGCGTCATGACCCGGCTGCTGTGATGAGGGAAAGGCCCGGAAAGGGCTGAAGAATGCTGTACTGGGTGATTTATGGCACAAGGGAGACTGGCTGGGGGAGGGGGAACCTGCAAGGACACCACCACCCTGCAGCCTTGGAGAAGTAATAATTTAAAAAAAAAAGACTCATGAACTCCTCAAACAGCTGGGGGAGGCGGCTGGTCCAGAGGCAGACCGAACAGGGGGTGGGTCAGTTCAACCCCAAAATGTCAAACCAAACTGGTTCAACATCAAACACGTTCGACATTGAACCTGTTTGCACATCCCTGTCTTGGAGATGCCAGGGTGGGAACCTGGAAGCATGCAGATGCTCTTCCTAGAGAGGCCCCATCCCCTAAAGGATGGTCTCTCATTCATATGCAACCAGGGTGGACCCTGCTTAGTAAAGGGGGCAATTCATGCTTGCTACCACAAGACCAGCTCTCTTCTCATAAGAGGAGAAGTAGATGAAGTAGAAATAGCTGAGCATTCCTACAAGCAGCAATAGGTTACATCAGATCAAAAAAAGATGACTGTGGACTGCAAGGATGCTTTGGTTCTCTGCCCATCTTTTCTATTCTAGACTCTCCAAAATTGAGTCCTCTCTCTCCCTCCCCCTCCCCCTCCATGTTCAGACATTATGGAAGTGGGGACTCTATGCATGGAGCCAGAATCCTAAGACGACGCCACTCAAACTCTGTCTCCCCAGTCTTCCCATCAGGGATGACCCTTTAGGAACACAGGAAGCTGCCTTATACCCAGAGACTATTGGTCCATCTAGCTAAGTATTGTCCACCCAGACTGGCAATGGCTTCTCCAAGATTACAGGCAGGAGTCTCTCCCAGCCCTAACTGGAGATGCTGCCAGGGAGGGAACTTGGAACTTTCTTCATGCAAGCACTCCGGTTGCATCAAGAGTGGCTCCATCCACTAAGAGGAATATCCTACAGTGCTCACATGTAGCCTCCCATCTGAATGCAAACCAAGGTGGACCCTGCTTAGCAAAGCAGACCATCCATTCTTACTACCACTAGACTAGCTCTGTTCCCTTCATTTGTCTTCCTTTTCCTGGGGCAGCATTAGCAGCAGTACAGTAAATTGCGCCCCCACCACCGACACCAGAGCAATCCTTCAGGATGGATTTGACCATTGCAAGATTTGTGAGTCTCCTCGCCAAGCTTTCAAGAAACACAAGGAGAGAAGAGGAAGCTGCCAGCAATCTGCCCTCCTCCCTGTCCCACTTCCAAAGTTTGCAAGGGTCGGTTTTGTAAGGTGGCTAGGCCCCACCAGGGGCTTCGGGCAAGGCAGCATTTGGCCCCCTGCTCTGGCACCAGAACAGCTCAAGTCACCCCCACCCCCATGATTAGAATCTCATGGGAAGAAGCTCCCCACAAGTACAGCTTTTGTCTCATGGAGAGCACATCTCATGAAGCACTGATACGCTCACACAGGGGAGGGAATTTTCATGGATCTTCTCTGCCCCCAGAAGTGCTGCTTGTTGACCCGGAAGTAGGTCCCTGAGAAGTGGTTTGTTAGCAAATGGGTTTTTGCAGGGGTGGGGGCTGGGCTCTCGGGGGGGGCTGAGCATAGTTGTCAATTGCAGAGGAAAAGATTTGAATGGAAGCACCCCAAAGGCATTCAAAAGATCAAAAGCTTTATTTCCCCTCTCAGAACAGAACTTTGCAGATGTCCTTCAAGATTTATATTCCCATGGAAGAAACTTTGTCACCATAGTGTGAGATGCTGTTAAGACCACTCGTGCCAAATGGCTCCTAGATGGAGAAAGAGTTGGTATGTAGTCTCACTGACTGCTCTTCTCAGGTCATCCAGGCTGTATGTTTTGAGACCTGAGCATTCTGAGAAGGTTGTATCAGATTAGAGGTCAGCTCTTCGTTAAAGGAATACTTTCTCTTCCTTTCAGTAGATTAGAGTGATAAAAACTGGACTCGCCTTTTGTACAGAAATAAAGATGTAGAATTCGTCCACCCCTCATTGTTCTGTAACTATCAGTGTTTATAACAGGTTCTTGTGAAAAGCCTGCTGTTAATAAACCCTGTGATGTTTCTGAATGTCGGATGAACTAGAATTCTTCTTTACAACCAACGCTAAGACTTTTATATTGAAAAGCAATTATCAGAGCTTAATACTTCAGCAAAACCTCGATTATTCATCTCCTGAAGATGATGGTAATGTGTTTTAATGAAAATGCTTCAAGATAGTTGGAGTTTTATATCCTAATGTATTATGTACATCCGAATTCTCGTTGGTAGTTATATGGAAACTCTGCTTTTATTGCTCGCTGTTATATGCAATCCAATTAATTATGTGACCATTTTCTACGTAACTGCAGGGAAACCCATTTTTATTTCTTCTCTAGAAGATGAGTGGTGAATGTTTCTGTTTTGGGTTCCCCTTTTAGAACAGTGGGGTTTATAGCAACTGTTTGTTCTGGATGAGACGTTTCCAGGTTAAGCAGGTTACGAACATAGGAACAAAGGAAGCTGCCATATACTTAGTCATTCCATTGGTCTATCTAGCTCAGTATTGTCTACACAGACTGGCAGCGGCTTCTCCAAGGTTGCAGGCAGGAATCTCTCTCAGCCCTATCTTGGAGATGCTGCCAAGAAGGGAACTTGGAACCTTCTGCTCTTCTGCTCCATCCCCTAAGGGGAATATCTTACAGTGCTCACACTTCTAGTCTGCCATTCATATGCAACCAGGGCAGACCCTGCTTAGCTAAGAGGACAAGTTGTGCTTGCTACAACAAGACCAGATCCCAAAAGAACAGGTTGCATGGGAATAGAATAATTAAATCATGTGGTTTTAGAGTTGGAAGGTTTTAGAGTTTGAAGTTAGAAGGCATTTTTTATGTAATTTTAGAGATGATTTTAGAGGTGCAGCCCCCTGCTCAACATGACAGCATCCCCGGCCGATGGCCATCCAGCCAGATTTATTTTAACATATTTTTCGTTAGTTGCTCCATTGCACTTCAGGAGGAAGACCGTTCCAGTGTTGGAACTTCTCTTCGGAAATTCCTCATAATGTCTAGCCTGGATTTGCTGCCTCAGAACTTCAGCCCATTGGGTCTATAATGGTTTACACTTGAACTTGAATCCTAACAGTATTGTACATTCTTAAAGGCAGATGAGAATTAATGGGGATCATTCAGAAATTGCACCCTCCACCCGCTCTCCATAGCCCCGTGGGCTGCAGTCTACAATGCCAGGATTCCACTACTTGATTGATTCTGCTGCCTGTGAGATACAATTACATTTAAAACAGGCCTGCACAACATAAGGCCCAGGGGCCAGATCTGGCCCACAGAAACCTTTTTGCTGGCCAGGCAGGAAGGGAGGCATTAAGAGCTCTTGGCCAGCCCCGTGACAAGTAGCAGCAGCTGAGTGCCTTTGTCCACTTGAGCAGAAGCGTAGCAAGGTTGGAGTGGGCCCAGAGACAAGAGTTTGAAATGCCCCCCCCCGAAGCTCAGCTCATGAAGTAAAGAAATCTTAAATGAGGCTGAATAGTAACAAAAAGCATATATATATACACACACACACACACACCCCACTATGTGCCACAATAGAACATCAAACCCTAAATTATTTTTTTAAGGTTTCGTAAATTGTGGACGATGCAAGTCATTGAATGGTACTAGAGAAAGACATGCTGTTCTGGTAGCTCCAGGTCTTATCAATTTGGGAGGATGAATGCAACTGAAGGAAGCCCGGGTGGGTGTGTGGCTGGGGGAGTCAGTCATGTGACTTACCTCTGAGGGGCCCCCAAGGCAGTGGGCCCCCAGACAACTGTCTCCCCTTGCCCTATTATAGTTACGTCCCTGAGTGTTCCCTCTAACAGGGATTTCCAGATGTTGTTGACTACAACTCCCATAATCCCCAGCCTTGAGACCAGACATTCCACACCTGCCTGGCTATTCCTTCCCTTGGGCCAGAGCCCACCAACACCACCCCTCACCCCTCTTTCCCTGACTCGAACCTCTGCCCCCTCACTTTCATTAATTCTTTAATAATTAATTTTAGCGTAATAATTAATATGCTGAAAACTGACCTTGGCTCCTGCACACTAAGTCATGGTTGCTTCCGGCCCACCAGGACGTTTGAGTTGCGCAACCTTGATTTAAAGCAGTGTTTTGTTTAAGCCATAAAATATATCCCTGTGAACTCATCACATATTTGACTTCCGTTAAGCTCATATTCTTAAGACCTATAATTATGCAGAATATCTTACGCACCATAACAAACAGATCTCTCAGCCAGTCAGATGTGGGTTTCCCCCCCAATGCTGTTGTTGTTTGTTAATATTAATGATAATAATGATAATAATGATAATGATAATAATAATTTGATTTCCATACCGCCCTTCCAAAAATGGCTCAGCGCAGTTTACATAGAGAAATAATAAATAAATAAGATGGCTCCCTGCCCCCAAAGGGCTCACAATCTAAAAGAAACATAAGATAGACACCAGCAACAGTCACTGGAGGTACTGTGCTGGGGGTGGATAGTTAAATACTTTAAGGGGGAAAGAATAGCAAGGAAGAAAAACTGCAGACTGGAGACCTTTTGCATTGCCATAAATAAGCAAACGCCTTTATACCGGTACAGATGAAAGCACAGTTTTGCAAAGTGTAAGGAGGAGAAGCAATTAAACACCTTGGAAAACATTTGAAAGTACCTCTTTTTCTTTCTTTTTTTCAATCACGGTCACTTGCAGTGACAGGTTAAAAAAAGATAAAGCTGAAGGTATTCATGCCGACATTAATTCATGCCCACATGAATGAGAGCATGCTGCTTTAAACAGTTGAAGGTGGACACATTCAGAAGAATAAAATGGCTGCATCTTGAAAAAAAGCATCTTTAAAAGTTCATTAACTGAAAAGAATACTTTTTAGTGTTAGGTTTAAGTCTTCTCATTTCCAGACTTAAAGTTTTATTTTGAAGGGTTTTAATGGCTTTGGTGTTCTGCCTGTGTTTGGTAATAAGCATTGGAAAACATTAGGTATTATGAATCTTTAAATTGCTTTTACTGTTTATCGTGTGCACTTGAGCAAAAGGCTGGAATGCTGATAAAGCACAATAGTGATCCAAACAGATTCTATCAGTTCCCTTATTTAGCACAGGCCTTATCAGATTCATCCTCATCGAAAGGAATTTAATATAGCGCAGAAAATATCTTTAAAATGGCCTTTTGTACTTATAGACCTGAGGGAGGAAATGAATGAGTAAAATAGAGTGGCGGTCGCTTAAAATTCAGCCTTTGTCAGCAGTCATCAAATACAGGTTGGTCACAAGCGATTGCAATTCTGTATCGTTAAGGCAGGGAATAATTGTGGTTGCCACCACAGAATCCTGACCCGATGGCCACCGTCTTGTCTAACACACTAGGAGGCTAATGCACAAGTTGCCAGTTTGAGGATGTGATTTACACAGGAATGTTGGGGTCCCTTTTTCAGGGAGTCCCACGCCCTCCCAGCTAGCCTGGCAAGGCTGACTCTTGTCCCCAGTTTAATACTTGCCAATCACCAGAGGCGAGAAAGGAGATCTTTTTCAGTTTCTTTATTCAGCTGTGCAAAGCAACCGGGCATCCTCTCTCTGCAATCATGCAAGAAGTGGCGCACCCAGGAAAATTTTACAGACATTTTTATACCCTTGGATAAACAAGCTCACCCCACTTCCCCATTCCCCATATAAGGTTGCCCCTCATATCAGAGTAGTTCTATTGGTCATTTTAAACAAGCTGTTCTCCTTATACATTATCATACACATATTTCATCAGGTTGTCCTTTTGCAAGGCCCCCAACTCCCTGTCCCTTCCTTGCAGTTTCTAGACTTGAGCAATTTGCACTTGTCAGCAGCCAACTGTCTGTTTGTGATTAGCACAGAAAAATCCCCTTCTCTGACCTTTTCCCAATTTAGCAGACTGTCTCTCTGTCTCTGTTTCCTAATAGCTGTAAGCAGATTTACAGAAGCAAAGATGGCGCTGGTTAGGCTAACTTAGCTTTTACGGAACCCTTCAGGAAGCTGTCTTATATGGAGTCCATCTAGCTCAGCATTGTTCGCACTGACTAGCAGATTCAAGAAGGAGTCTCTCCCAGCCTTACCTGGAGATACTGGCAGGGATTGAACCTGGGACCTTCTGCATGCAAAACAGATGCTCCACCATCAAGCTACAGCCTCAACCTAAAATTAATGACAGGAAGCACCCACTAAAATACCCTGGTTCCTCCCCAAAGGCCATAGGAATGCATGGGATTTCCAAATGGCTATTCAGAAACTAGATGTATTCCATGGCCATTTGGTTCACCTTGCTCAATATCTTCACTGACTTTTGGCAACTCTCCAAGACTTCAGGCAGGGCTCTCTCCCAGCCCTACCTGGAGATGCTGCCAAGGAGTGAACTTGGGACCTTCATCAGGAAAAGCAGATGCTCTACAACTGAGCAATGGTCCTTCCTGAGTATGCATTTGCAGCCTGGAATAAACCATTCAGTTAAATAATGGGGGTAGCTTTCAGGAAGGAAGACAGTGAATTTCACCTGCTCAGCACCACTTTCTTGCTTCAGAGGTGGGAATTGGTGAAGGTAGTGCCAAAGGGCCACACCAGAGAAGGCCAAGGGTGTCTGCTTGCATGGGGACATTATGACATTTCTGTCTGTGATCTATTGTGAATATTTCTTTGAACAGAACAGAACAGAACTTTATTACGGTCATAGACCAATATACAAGAAATACAAACAATGCATCGTGTAAATAAAATGAAAAAGAAAGAGAAACATATATACACTACTTATGAAATGCATTGTGAATGATCAGATCGAGTTTTGCAGATTATAAAACAAAACCTGGCCACTATATTAATATTTTTTTCATCTGGGTTAAGTAATAAAAACTTCAAATAAAAATCACCATAGCATCCTAAAAAATTAGACAATAAGGGGGAGATTAATCTCAAGCGGGCTTCCTTTAAAAAATCACAATATAAAATTGAATATGTACTGATCTCCACGTGCCAGAACCACAAGGGCAGAGGTGGGCAGGGAAAGGGGTGCCCTTGAACTTGCCCTCTAAAACGGCAGATGGAAGGGCATCCTTTCAGGCTAATGTCAATGCACGTCTGAATTTGGGGATAATAATAGACTACAGATAGCCTACTGGCTTGAGATTAAACAATTATGCCCCCAGATAGACGGCCTTAGTGATGGAAGCAGCTTGAATATTTCTTTGGGTGAGAATCATTGTAAGGCACTTTTGGGGGCCAAGGCCAAGGCCAAGGCCTCTTGGGTTCCAGGAAATAAGCCCCTGTATTGTATAGTGTATTAATATTACCAAAGCTCTTATTTTTGGAAATAGCACTTGCATTAAAAAAAGAATTATAAATTGTATTAATATTCCTAAAACCTCTGCATGATTGTAACTAGGATTTCTCTATATGTGTATCTGCCTTGCAAAGAAAACTGGCAGGGTCAGAAATTCATTCTTGTTTTTCTGTAGTTTCACATTTTGGCAGTTGATTTTTTTGGGGGGGGGAGATTATTTTAAATGGAGAGTATTTTTCTTTGTTCTGGTTGGCTGGACTGAGGAACTGTTGGGGCAAAAATGTACATATATAGAAAGAGTTTGAGAGAGTAGAGTCAGTCTGTTGGAGAGAGGCAGAGCATAAGCAACTGATGGAATTCTCTGCCACAAGATGTGGTGACAGCCAACAACCTGGATGGCTTTAAGAGGGGTTTGGATAACTTCATGGAGGAGAGGCCTATCAACAGCTACTAGTCGGAGGGCTATAGGCCACCTCCAGCCTCAAAGACAGGATGCCTCTGAGTACCAGTTGCAGGGGAGCAACAGAAAGGGAGAGGGCATGCCCTCAACTCCTGCCTGTGGGCTTCCAGCGGCATCTGGTGGGCCCCTGTGTGAAACAGGATGCTGGACTAGATGGGTCTTTTGGTGCCTGATCCAGCAGGGTTGTTCTTATGTTCTTATGAGATGGGGAAAGAGAGCCAGGAGATGAGCCACCAGTCAAGGGCTGGAGGACCCAATCAGACCAACCAAGAGTCAGTACATATTAACACAGTTGAGGCAAAGTCTCAACCTGATGAGGAAGTCTTTATAGCTTTTCCTGTTGAGGAGAACCAATGGTTGAGGAGAGCCCCTAATTGTGCCTTGGTGGGCAGAATCACTCCAGGACTTGGGAATTCTGTTGAGTCTTAACATATGGGGCAACTTGGCACATGTTACCAAAAAAACCTAGGGAATAATCTTTATCCAGAAAGTGATTGAAGTAATATAAAAGATCAGAAGTAACTATAATGTAGTCTAATAATAATAATAACAATAATAATAATTGCCGCCTCACAGAGGCCATTTGCGCATGTGTGGCGGCAGACAACATGACTGCCGCGCAAACATACAGAGGGTTGAATGGGCCGTGGCAGTGATGAGCGAGGCTGACGGGGGAGGGGGAACCTTCATGACACCCCCGTGGCCTAGAGGAAGCACCTGAAGGGGCTAAAGGTTAAAAAAAATTGTGAACCCCCCCTGACCGAACTGAACAGAGGAGGGGGTTCTAAGGGGTGCCGGACCAAACTGGTCCGGTCAGGTTCGAGTCCAGTCCAGACTTGAACCAAACTGGGCCAGCCGGTCCCATGCACATCCCTACCTGCAACTTCTGGGGGCCACACGGCTCCCAATCCCCACAGCCCCCACCAGCTCCATGACAGAGCTGGCAGCCATGTGGGCACTCGATTTGGCCACCAGCGGGTCATGTGAAGCACCTCACTCACTGAGGACATGACATAATCAAAAGCTGTGTTCTATCTGGGTTTGGGAGCTGTGTGCACTCCTAATTTTTGGTTGTGTGGAAACAAGGTTGTAGGAAAACCTGGGTAGATGTGACTGTGTGGAAGCAAAGTAGGAGGCAAACCTGGATAGCTTTGCTTCCACACAATCACTTCTACCTAGGTGTTCCTCTTACTTTACTTCCACACAACTGAAAATTGGGCACGCAAACAGATTCTCAGCTAGAACACAGTTTTTGATTATGTGAATGACCACACACACACTCACACAATCTAGTGTGTGTGTGTGGGGGGGGTAATTGTAAGCAGTGGAACCAAATGTTCATGAAACGCAAGAGGTACGGTTCATGAAACTTATATGCAAATATTAAGTGTTTACAAAGATAACACTTATAATTAGTGAATAGTTCTTCATACCTTCTCGTTGCTATTCTGATACACACTGTTGCAATTGTGTCAGACTACCCCCAATTAATTTGTGCACTTATCTCCCATGTTCATTTTGTTTAGGCTTAATAAGATGTTCTTAGACATATAGACTACAGTGCTTCCCTAGAATAAAACCCAGAGAATGCTCCCGGCCATAGCCTTGTGCTGGGGACGGCCTCTTTGTCCCACCTTCAGCACAGGAGCAAAGAGAGAGAGCCTCGATTGGTCAGTGTTAGGAAGGGGGCGGGGACCACACGCTCTTTGCGCAGTGGCGCCCGGCCTCCTTCCTCTTTCACACACTTTTTTCAATGATCTCAATATCTCATTATATGTAAAATCACTGTGCAATATCTAGATCAGATTTTTAAAATGTCTTGTTGCTTCTCCATTTCTCACTTCCTAGTGACACACAAATGGAGATCTTGAAAGTCTTTCTCTTTTTGTCTTCCGTGTTGTATAATCTGACTTAAGGTGAGCTGTCCTTTCTCCACATTTCACAATGTTCTGCAATATTTTCAGAATTTTGATTTTCTGTATTCTGTATGTAGGTTATACCTAATTCAGGAGCCTTCAGTTATCATGGGCTCACTCACAGGAATGCCATGAGAAATGCCCCCTCTCTAACTGCTCTGCCTTCCATAGTTTTATTGCATCAACAAAGCCCTGCCTGCAACCTTGGAGAAGCCACTGCCCATCTGTGAAGACAATACTGAGTTAGATAGACCAATGGTCTGACTCAATATACGGCAGTTTCCCATGTTCCCATGTTTCCTGTGGTAAAAGAATTGGCATGACCTGGCTCAATCTGAATACAAATTGTCAATTTTTTTTAATGTGAGGCTAATTACACAAATAGAAAAAGACTCAAATGACTTCCAGAAAACTCAGATACATAATGGAGCTATTTACACAGCCTCCTGGACAGGCGGGTGCGGGGAAGGCTGAGCAAACCTGACCTTCCCTCCAGGCAATCAGTAAAGGTGTGCTCCCAGATGATCACGCTCAGGAGGGCCAGGGTGACCTGTCCCAGCCTCTAGCTATCCCACAATGCACTGTGTGACAAGCAGTGTTCCCTCTAAGAGGGATTCCCAGATGTGTTTGACTACAACTCCAAGAATCTCCAGCTGCAACGCCTTTTGCTTGGGGATTATGGGAGTTGTAGTCAACAACATCTGGGAATCCCTTTTAGAGGGAACACTGGCGCCAAGCGCAGTGCATTGGGGGATTCCCCCAGGAGATGGGCGCTCTAGGCACTGATCTCTATGTTTCCTCAGGCTGCAGGCACACAGTCCCAGAACCCAGGTTAAGGGCATACTCAGTCCCTTAACCCTGACTAAGAGCCGGATTAAGAAGCTGATTTAGGTGACACTGCCCCTCCAGGATCGGGCCTTATCAAGGTGGCTCTCACACGCAGCCTAACCCATGCTGGGCTTCACTAGTCTGGATTAGGCTGTGCGTGAGAACAGTTTCACTGGCTGGCGAACAAAGTGCTTGTGCACGAGTGTAAGGCTGTTAAGCTCGCTAATTGTGCTTAATCTGGTGTTCACATTCCAGATTAGGGTTGCACTACCAGAAATATGTTTGCACAAGGAGTGCTACCTGCAGGATGCCTCATTTGTCGTGCAGGGGCCTTGTTTTTAATTTCAAGCCTCCCCACGACTTCACATGGTTGTGCGTTCTTGCACTAGCACAACTCTGTTGTGCAAGCCCACCAATCTTGATGTCAGCCAGTAAGACTAGATCTCCCCAAGCAGGACAGTCTGTATGACTTCAAATGACAAGAACAAATGGGGACCGAAGAGAGGGGAGGGGGAAACAGGAGAAGTTAGGAAGATCCGCAAGCCCCGTTCCTTGACTCCTGCCCCATACAAGCCCCATACAAGCCAAACCAGCTTCCCTATGGCCTTCAAAAACATCAGCAAAGGGGATGGTCTCATCTCCCCCCACCTCAGTAATTACTTCACCTAAAAAGTCAGAACCTATGTCGTGGAACATAGGAAGACAGGAAATGGCCTTCTATAGAGTCAGACCATTGGTCCTTCTAGCTCAGAATTGTCTACACCTACTGACAGAAGCTCTCGAAAGTTACAGGCAAGAGTCTCCCCCAGCCCTACCTGGAGATGCTGGCAGGGAATGGACTTGTGACCTTCTGCATGCAGGATGCTCTTCCAGTAAGCTATGACCCTCTCCCCTAAAGATAATACGTTACACTGCTCACCCATGTAGTTTCTCATCCAAATGCAAAGCAAGGTGGACCCTGCTTAGCCAAGGGGGCACTTCATGCTCACAACCACAAGACCAGCTCTCCTCCCCTCCAGTGGAGAATTCCATTTCTCAACCTGTGTCTGAGAGTCACACTCTTCTCTTGCTCTGAACATCTTCACACCTGTGGCTCTTTGACATTAACTTATGACATGATGTGTTTCATCATCAGTGGATAAGGCATAGGATAATGTAATTACTGGAGACACCGTAGGGGGGATGCATTCCTGTCTTGATGCTACTGACACTTGAAGTGCACGCCACCCCTCCCCCCACCATTCTCGTTGGTTTCCAGTCTTCATGATTGCCTGCCTTATTATTTAAGCAGTGCCCGTCTCTCATCTGCAACTCTGATAATGGAAATCATGACCTTTTGATTTACAAATCATCATTTTAAATATTAGATTTAGCTAAAACATTCAACTGCTTGTAAAGGCTGGTTCAGCTCTCACTCCTGCCCTGTATTATCTCAGATGCATAATTTAAATGAGAATCCCATTCGTAGCCCTGTTATTGAAGCTATGTGGAATCTGTACCAATCACACCTCCAGAGCCCAGCATTTATAATAAGGTTCATATTTGAATATAGAGTCCCTATTCACACATTCTAATCAGGTGCTTTTCCCCGTCATATCTGGATGGCTCTTGCTTTATGTTCAAATGAAAAGCTGCATGAAGGGTTATGCAACTAGTATTTTTCTGCAAATTGAATGGCCCTTCTATAATAATGGCTGTGCATGGACTGGTAATAAATGTCCCCCAATCAGACTATAGCATAATGTAGAAGGTGAATAAGCTTTGTTGGAGATGACGATTGTTCCTGAATTTTTTCCTCCCTTTCATGCAGTGAACAATAGGAAGAAAATACGGCATTTGGGAAGGAAATGGTTTCTAGACCTCAATTTAAAAATATTTCTGTATCATTCAGTCAAAAAAGTCTGAGAACAAAAGCATTTTAGAAGGGGATTTTATCAGTTGTCTATTTTACCATGCAATATCTAGCTGATTTTTATGAAAATAAAATTGGTTCTAATGCTGGGAGCTGAAATTTGCTTCCTATGCTTTGCTTTGTCACGGGTCCATGTGTGTGTTAGGCACAGTCCAGAGTGCTTCATTCTCTGCAAACCTAGGAATTGTTTGTATGGGAAGAGGTTGCCTGGGAGAAATTGTGTCTATAGATTGGGCCATTCTCTTGTTCTGGAAGCTGGGTTCTTTGCAGATTACACCCTATGACAGTGTCATTACATGTCCATTGAGTGTGCTTCCATACTGCCTGTGTTTCGACATCACAGTCCTTGCACTGTCAGCAAGGTGCCGTTCACATTTACAAAGCCGTCTCTCGTGCTTTATCTTTGCATCACAGTACTACTAAGCTGTAAAAAAAAAAAAGCTGTATTTTCGCATTTTAGGTGGTTTGCGCAAGTGCTTCCTCTGCTGGTGGCTTTGCACAACACCCTTTATTTATGGTTTCAAGATAATCCTGCCAAGCCGAACTACACTACCACTGAACAGTGTGTAATCTGGAAAGCACCCTGGAAAATCACCAGCAGAACATCAAGTAATATGAGAAGATTCCTCAGAGAAATGGGAAGTTAGTTGGATTCTATGTGAATCTCCACTGGCAGAGAGAATACCTTTAAAAAGAAATCTATTAATGGCTACTAGTCTGGTGGCTATAGGCCACCTCCAGCCTCAGAGTCATGATGCTTCTCAATACCAGTTGCAGGGCAGCACCAGCAGGAGAGAGGGCATGCCCTCACCTCTTGCCTGTGGGCTCTCCAGAGACATCTGGTGGGCCACTGTGGGAAACAGGATGCTGGACTAGATGGGCCTTCTTGGGCCTGATCCAGCAGGGCTGTTCTTAGGTTCTTATGTTACATCACTGACTCTTAACAATGGTCAGATAATGCTGAAATTCATACCTTATACACCTAAAAGCTGCTTTATAGTCAAACTATTGATTCTTCCAGACATAGGAACACAGGAAGCTGCCATATTCCAAGTCAGATCATTGATCCATCTTGCTCAATATTGTCTACCCAGACTGGCAGTGGCTTCTCCAAGGTTGCAGGCAGAAGACTCTCTCAGCCCTGTCTTGGAGATGTCAGGGAGGAGACTTGGAACCTTCTGCATGCAAGCAGGCAGATGCTCTTCCCAAAGCAGCCCCATCTTCTGCGGGGAATATCTTACGGAGCTCACACTTGTCTTCCATTCAAATGAAAGCCAGGGTGGACTCTGCTTAGCAAAGGGAACATTTAATGCTTGCTACCACAAGACCAGCTCTCCTCCCATGTACTAGTATCAATTCTGACAGGCAGTGATGTCATGGACTCAGCCCTTCCGGAGAACCTTTTCACTGTCAATGTCAGGGACTGGCGTTGGAGTGTCAGAGTAGTTGCTGGAACTGGGGAAACTTCACCAGAAGATATATTTCAACACAGAAAGGTTCCCATGGTAGTAGGAAATCTAAGAGGTACCCTGAAATGTACAGGGCTTCAAGACTAAGCAACCAGTTCCATGAACTTCACTTGGAAACACGTGGTATAGATTTTAAGGAGTTGTAGCACTGTTGTTGTTTTTCACCCACAGCAGTAATAAGCAGAAAAAAATGGATTTATGTTCTGTGGCTTTGATGGAATTATTTAATATTGGCAACAGCCTGTATTATGGTAAATATTTTACAACGTGTAACGTTGAAATTTGTGTGTTGCAATGTATGACTCACACACTTATACTTATTCTGGTTGACCCCCTTGTCTGATTTTATGCTAGCATAAAAAATAAACTACTTAGCAGATGCTGTATAGCTAATCTCCTGGGTTTATTACTTCTGCTCTTTTTTATTTAAGACATTAATTTTTACAAAGACATGTCAGCCTAGTTATTCTAAAGTATTTCTTTTTTTTATAAAAAAAAATTAGATAACATCTCTAGAAATTTCATCTTAATAGATATTTTTAATTGAATGTATACCACTGAGAAAATGCAATGCAGTTTGCAACTGACCAAAAGATAGCACTGTGCATGGTCACTGGGATCAGGATCGTCTAGATCCATCATCAATCCATGCATTCAACTCCCAGGATAGCTTGTATTGCACTGAGCTGAAACATCTATATTTGCTCAGTTTGTCAGGGATGGAGCGGAGAGGGGCTTATCTTAAGTTGAAGATACGGTTCGTCTGAAGAATAGGTAGCCACAGTAGTGGTGGTTCAAAACACTGCTTTTCCTTGTCTGATCTAGCCACTGAATGCACCAAGAAAGGAATCAACATCCTGCTGGTGCATCCTGTTGCATTACTATGATTAAAAATGGCCATGCCCTATAACACATTTAGTCACATCTAGCTTGGCATCAGAAGGCCAACATCAGAAGGCGTATAGCACTTGGAAGAACTGCAATGATCAACATGAGCAAAATTTGGAAGAGCAAAGATATTAGGCTTCCAATCAAATGTAGACTAGTCAATGCAATAATATTTCCAATAGCTTCATATGGCTGTGAAACTTGGACTTTGAAGAACGCAGATAGGAGAAGGATGGGTGCTTTCGAGATGTGGTGTTGGAGGCGACTGTTGCATATCCCATGGACAGCGAGAATCACGAATAAGGAAGTTTTAGATAGAGTTAAACCAAGAAGCCAAGATTACGAAACAAAGACTGACATATTCCTGTCATGTCATGCGAGCTGATTCACTCAAAAAGACAATTATGTTGGGAATGATCAGCGGAAGAAAGAGACAGGGATGGCCTTGTACTCGGTGGCTGGATATTATTAAAAATGTCACCAGAATGACCATGGTGGAATTAAAGAAGCTATACGAGATAGGATGGCACGGACTTCATTGATCCATAGGGTGACCGAGAGTTGGACACGACTGAACGGATAAGAAGAAGAGGAAGTCTGGCCTTGACAAGTAGCATTCCACATTATTTCAGAGCTGACATGCAGCAGCACTCAGTATTTGACAATATTTGTCAGCTGATAATATATGATATAAACTGATAGCTTAAAGCCATAGCAGTCAGCAGTTGACCATATCAGACTTGCAGCAGTTTCACAAGCGGCCTAGGCTAGGCTAGGGTAGCCCAGCCTGGGTTAGGCTGCTCATGTGCAGCACCCAGATCCATGTGGATCCAGATGCTGCCCACCTGCCTAACCCCACTTTGAAGCATGACCTTTAGCTGAGGTTAAGAGTGCAAGTGTGCCCTTAACCCTGGCACACTGAGATTGTGTGTGCTTGGTTGCTTGCAGCCCGAGCACACACAGAGATGGACACCTCCCCAAATTCACTGCGCTCATCACATGGTGCATTGTGGGATATCCAGAGACCGGGGTGCATCATCCCAGCCTCCAGAGATACATGCTGCTTGGAACAGTGAAGATCATCTGGGAGTGCAAGCTGCTGGTTGTTGGTCATCTCGGGGGAACATAAGTTGGACTCTGCCTTCCCCCCACCCTCACCTGCCCACCCATGTGATTGTGTGATTAGCCTCAACGCTAGATTGCATCTGACATGCCATACCAATCACTATTTGGCAACTGACCTGCAACATAATTAGGCCAATTTTCTATTCATTCAGTTAGGCGAAATATGGATGCTAATGTCACTTTTCATTGATATTTGAACAGCAAATTTCAGAAATTTGCCAAATTTTAGGATTTCACAAGGTTTTATTTTGCAATTGCAGGACCGACAAATGATGATATTCCCACAATAACTTGACTAATTACTGAAGTAGGAGACGTCATAGGCAGTAGATGCCTGCCTTTTGGGTTGCTTATGTCTGTTTTGTGTTTGTTTTTGGTAGTAGAAGATCAAGTGGTTTACACATCATCATCAAGCAGAGAGCAGCACTAATGCCTTCCAAAGGTCTAGCTAAAAATAAAAGCAAATCAGGTCATAAAATAAAACCCAACTCACAGGGGCATGGCAGGAGATCCGCCACATCAACCTTTTTAATTCATGAGATGTCTGCTTGTACCATTTAGATTCCAAAGGCCCTCTTTGTGTAGAAAGATTCAGTGGAACATCCAGCTCCTCTAATTTTTGTCTTTTTACTTGCCTTTCATGAGAAGCAGACTGGTGGCTCTATAACATGGCATATTTTGTGCATCCTGCAAACAACAAGATTATGTCCTTTAAGATGGTCTCTCACTCCTTTGCTTTCCTACCCTTGCTAGGAGTGTGCACAAAAGCGGGTTGCCCAGTTCGGTTCATGTCTGGATCAGACTCAAACTGGACCAGGCATGTTTGTTTTTTCCACCCCTGTACACCCCACCTGGGTCAGTTCGGGTTACATGCACAGCAGCCTCCACAATGGTCACCACCATGGAGGACAGCCTCAAAACAGGCTGAAGACTGCCCAAACTGGGCTATTTGGAATTAAATTGATGCTGGCCCATGGAGGGGGAACTTCTGGAGATACCCCTCACAGCTGTGCAGAAGCTCCCAGACCAGGTGGCAGGGAGTTTAATTATGTTTTTATAAATGTTTTTTAAATTATATATATATTACGAGCCCCGAACCGGGGGTTGTTCAGTCCACGATCAGGCCAAACCGGGGTCTGGTTCGGTTCAGGGGTGGTTCTACATAGAACCATTAAACCAGCCATGTTAATTGTCGAACGGGTTCGAGTTCAAGCCCATTTGCATATCCCTAACACTTGTTGCTGAGACGCAGCCCAACTCATGTTTGTGGTTGTCCTGTCCGCTGGAGCGGGCTGCCTTTTATTTGCTATTTCATTCTGGTAAAAAACGAAAGATTAATAATTGAATGTCTTTGATTCTGCATGCTGCGCTGACAGGAAATGGTATTGTGGAATAATGTGCCTTCCGTTTTTGTCCGCCCTTCCTCTGGGCTGGGTGCTCATTAGTGCTTTAATTCATGCAGAAAAAAAGGTCAGAAGCGACAGGTTCTGAGCGGCAAACTCCGAGATGCCTGTGATTTACTCACGCTCTGAGCTCCAGGAGATGCTACGGAGTCGCTGATGAAAGTGGAGCCGGCATTAAACACTGCATAATGCAAAGTGCTGAGGCAAGCTTGCTTAACGAGAGAGTCATTTTCATCTCCCATTCTTTAAAAGGCGGGGGGGGGGCTTGCTGGCATCTGTGGCTGATTGCCTCCCTCCTCAGCCATTGGCCAGGCTTGCTTGATCACAACTAGATCAAGTGTGATGCAGGTGTGGGGCCAGGAGATGGCTTAATAGAGAGCGCCCAACACACATGTTTATTATAACGAGGGCTCCTGGGTGTTCCGGAAAGGCTTGGTGGCTGAGAAAGCTGCGACTAAGACTTCTCTTTAGGAGCATCACCAACCACAGACCACTTTGAGAACTTCTGTTGCAAAGCTGTCTATAAATAGTTGTGGTAGTAAAGGCTAAATGACGACGACGACGATGATGAATATTTATATACTGCTCTTCAACAAATTTCTCAAAGCGGTTTAGATAGAAAATTACATAAATAAGATGGTCCCCTGTCCCCAAAAGGCTCACAATCTAAAAAGAAATGGCTTGTGAGGGTGTGATGCTTCTTGTTAACCTCATTTAGGGTCAGCTACAATGGACAGGAATCAGCCTTAGGGCTGGGATGCTGCTCTAAGCCAAGGTGAAATAACCCAGCAGGATTAGGGGAAGAAATACTCACAATCGGTGAGAAGAGCCTGGGGAGGGTTTGCGAGGAGAATGGGCTAAGCCCTCTCTCCCTGAAGACGAGCAGCAAGTCCTGCCTGGGCAGTCACTGCGGCCACCCACATGACAGACGGCTCTGTTACGGAGCCGGCGGGGGCTGGGGAGTTTGGGGGCCGCATGGCCCCCGGTAGTTCCAGTATGCCCTGCATGAGCGCACAAGGCATGTTGGAGAGACCCCCGAGCCAGGAGGCTGCTTTTCAGCCTCTCAGGCAGGGTCTCCCCATGAGCTGCTGTGGCACGAAGCCATGCCACGGCAACTCATGATCCACTAACCTGGGCTAAGTGGCGGGCTACTCAAGCGGACTAGCCACTTGTAAGCCACCGGGCTCGCCTGCGAGCCTGGTGGCTTACATGAGCAGCAAAAATTGGGCTAGGCTCTCCTAGCCCGATTTTTGCTGCTCGTGGGAATAGCCTCTCTGCCTTGTCTCGGAGTGGCTGCTAGTTGGCACCAAGATCCTGGAGTCCAAGATCCTATCTAGTATGAACTCTGACTGGCAGAACTCTCCAGGACCTCAGGCAGAAGTCTTTCAGAGTCATGCTCTGTGCGATTCCAAGAGCCATAGTTGAGGCCTTCAGCATGTAGATTATGAATTTCCCCCCACAAAAGCAGGGGCTCCCACTCTGCAGCTGGGATGGAAGCATCACAGCTTCCTGACTTCTGGAACCCAGGGGAGTCCTGGACACACAGCAATATATAGGGGCACATGTCAAAATGTTTCCCTAGCCTTCCGGACTGAGTCACGACTGCCCAGCAACAAACAAGTGATAATGACACCGTGAAAGCTTTGGTGAGAGATCATCTGGCGAGTCAGAGCATGTTTTAAGCAGAATGGATGGTGCTTTTCAAACTGCAAAGCAGTTAAGATGGAAGAAGTGTTATTAAATCAACTTTTGAAGTGGAGCACTTGGGGAAAACGATTGGTCAAGATTTCACTACTTCTGCTAGTTACCTCTTGGAATGTCTTTTCCATAGGCAAGCCATCATAAAAAGTCACTTTGACTGATCAATAACATTTCTGAAGTGCCCAGTCTGTCTCACTCCCCTCCCCATTCTCTGCATTTTACAAGGACTTGACTCTCTCGAGACGGCTTCAGATCGCATCAGTTGTATCTTGAGTCTGGAAATCGGGGTCAGGTGGTTTCTCCGCTCTCAGCTCTGCTTCGAGATGTGCCCAACATTATTTCTTCTCTGCATCTTTCCCATCAAAATGTCGCCCCTAATATTCTTCATCCTTTTTTTCTTTCAAATAACACTTATTTAAGCAGTAAGTGACAAATGGGGTAACATACAGAAGGACGGAAAGTTGCTATTGTGCTGAGCAGCATTGTGGAAGAACAAGATAGCCAGCTCTTAGCTCTGTTAGGCATTGTGTTCACCATGTGAACTCATGAATATGAACTTCCAAAGCTCCCATAAAAGCAGAACCCATTTCTGACAACTTTTATCTCCTATTGCAAATACCTTATTTTAAAAGAAAAAAGGGTGAATACTTGCAACAGGACCTTAGCACCTTTTAACTTTTATGCAAGTTTCTTCAGATACCAGGCCACTAAGTTGTCTTTGTATCATGACACAACAATTGCACGTTCCGTGTTGAAACCTCACTAAATAGCAGGTTCACACATTAGCAGGTGAAATCAGAAAGGGGGCTGTTTTCCATGGGTGTAGCACCCATTGGACAAACAGAGACAAATGTCCCTGGGCTCAGAGGGTCAGGGGACCCTCAAGGGCCCCCCAAGTAGGTCGCACCTGTCCCTGCCCCCGGCTGAGCGGCGGCCGCTGAGACTGGCCAGCTTCTCCACTGGCCTCTCCAGCCAAACTGTATGGCTTCCGCTTCTGTCCCACCGCTGCTATTTGTGTTGGCCTGGCGGTGGGGGTGGGTGGGTGGTGAGCCAGGTGGCAGCAGCAGGCACTGTGGCTGGCCAGCCAGCTGGCCTCTCCACCGGCCTCTCTGTCCAAATGAGAAGTCATGGGCATACGACTCCATATCCAAACTACGTAGGTGCACAGTTTGGGTGGAGAGGCTGGTGGAGAGGCCAGCTGGCTGGCCACAACACCCGCTACCACCACTGCCGCTCAGCTCACACACACACCCCAGCCAACACAAATAGTGGCAGCAGGGCAGGGGCGGCAATGGGGGCATTTTATTGCCCCACCCCTTGCATCTGATGTCAGATGCAGGGTGCATGGCTTAGGGACCTGGGGGTGCACATGCTTCACGCACTATGGGGAGACCCCCCTAATAATATTTTGTCCCCCGGAGGTCTTGCAATGCCCCTGGTTTTCATGCCTGAGTTATGGGAGTTAAGACTTACTCTTGTCTTGTGAACAATTGTCGTGATTTCTCTGAGGTTTGGACCCCAGGCACCTTTTTATGGGCACGGGCCAGTTTTGCTACCTTGCACATACAATTTAGTGCAGCTCACTCCCAAGTAAGGCTGCATACAGTGGCGGATACAGTAGGAAATTACAGAGGGTGCTGCAGGAATTTTTATATGAGCCCCCAATTAATGAACACATCCCCCACCCCCCCCAAATGCTGCATGTACCTAAATCTGGAGCAGAAATCTGGAGCATATCGATCTGTGGATGAGTTGCACTCATTCACAGAACTACATCTCCCAAAATCCATTGATCCAGATTTTAGTACTTGCAATTCAAGCTAGGCTACACCACTGGAGGGCGGGGGGAGTCACTGTTTTAAAACATGAGCTTCAGGAAGGGAATGCTGTCTGCCTGCGGTCCTCTGCCCCCCGGAGATTCCAAAGAAAAGAAGAAAGATGGAGAGAGGATGAAGGAAGGCAGGAATAAGATGGAGGAAGGGAGGAGCATTTTCCGGGAATTTTAATGGGCAAAAAAAGAACTAAGCAAATTCTTTCTTTAAAAAAAAAAGAAAAATTGAGAATTTTCACAGGGGCTGCCAGAGCACCTTCTACCGGATCTGCAGCCATAATATTCTGTGCATTAATGGTGGACAGCTTGTTGAAAGTGTCAACTCAGTGAGTGGCAGCTGTGAAAAAGGCCATTTCCATGCTAGGGATCATTACGAAGGGGACTGAAAATAAAACAGCTAATATTATAATGCCCTTATACAAATCTATGTTGTGGCCACATCTGGAGTACTGCATGCAGTTCTGGTCACAGTATCTTAAGAAGGACATTGCAGAACTAGAAAAGGCGCAGAAGAGGGCAACCAAGATTATCAGAGGCCTGGAGCACCTTCCCCTTGAGGCAAGACTGCAGCATCTGGGGCTCTTTAGTTTGAAAAAGCGGCAACTATGGGGAGACATGATAGAAGTGTATAAAATTCTGCATGGAGTGGAGATAGTGGAAAGAGAGAAATTTTTCTCCCTCTTGCATAACACTAGAACCAGGGGTCATCCCATGAAACGGAAGGCCGGGAAATACTTTCCCACACAGTGCATAATTAATCTATGGAATTTTCTGCCTTGCGATATGGTGATGGCCACTAATTGGGATGGCTTTAAAGGGGGCTTAGACAAATTCATGGAGGAAAGGACTATCAATGGCTACTATTCTAGTGGCCATAAGCCACTTCCAGCCTCAGAGGAGCAATAGCAGGAGACCTCCATCACCTCTTGCTTGTGGGCTTCTCGGGGGCATCTGGTGGGCCACTTTGTGATGCAGGATGCTAGACTGGATGGTCCATGGGCCTGATCCAACAGGGCTGCTCTTGCATTCTTATTGAAGCAACTCACTCAGATATCATGCCAACACATGGTTTCTGGTAACCAAAGTTTCAAATCCAAAGGATAGTTTGACCTCCCAAACACACAACAGGCAAATAACAGTTTAGAGCTACTTGCCTACTTCCGCTTTCTATCTGCTCAGCTTAAAAAAATTCACTCGCATCACCTTGGTAGCGGGAAGCTGCTTTGGCTTTGTCAAAAGGACAAGAGATGTCACCAAGACTTCTATTTGTTCCCTGTCTCAGAATCTTGGGGTTGGGGAATGCTCCCCTCAGATATGAGCCCTGAATTGCACCATAACTCCTGAATTCTTCTTTCTGCTTGGATTTTAATCTGAACTAGAGCAAACTGCCACCCTCCCAGGGCTGAATCCAGAAAATTGTGCTCCATGGAGTCTTCTATCTGACTCCATAAACTTCATGGTGGGACTTTCCTTGGAAGAGGGAATGGGAGAGAGGAGACTGTAGAGAGGATATGGGCACAGAGGTAGCTTTGGAGATTGTCAGTGGGCTCTTGGTGGTTCTGCTACTATGCCAGCCCTTGACACCAGCCTAGCCATTCCTTCCCCACTCCTTCCTCCCTTTTCAGCCCCCCTCAACCTCCCTCCTACCTTCTCAGCTCCGTGATTCCTACCAACAATCCTCCAAATCCCTCCCACTTCCCTCCCAGCCATCCACTGCTCCATCAGTGGCAAGTGAGAGGGAGAGAGGGCTTTCCACCATGTCTCTTCTGGTACATGACATGCGCTAAGCACATCTTGGCATGGGCTCAGAAAACAATTGCAATCATCTTAGGAATTTTGGGGAAACGACTTGTTCTGCACCAGCCCAAGTTGACCCTGGTGGAACTCACACATCACTAATTCAGACATCACAGCAAACCATATTAACACAAACCATACTTTGCAAACCCTTTTAAAGTCATAGATTCCCATTCTGGTTTTATCAGACGTTTCTGAACCATATCCGTTCAGACAGCCAGTGTGGTGTAATAGTTAGAGAACAGAACTAGGACTGAGGAGACCTGAGATCAATTCCCCATTCAGCCATGAAACTCACCAGGTGACTCTGTGCCAGTCACTTATTTCTCAGCCTAACCTACCTCACAGGGTTGTTGTGAGAACATAAGAACAGCCTTGCTGGATCAGGCCCACGGCCCATCTAGTCCAGTATCCTGTTTCACACAGTGGCCCACCAGATGCCACTGGAAGCCTACAGGCAGGAGTTGAGGGCATGCCCTCTCTCCTGCTCTTACTCCCCTGCAACTGGTGAGGATAAACATAGGCATGTAAACCATTCTGGGCTCCTTGGAGAAAGAGCGGGATATACATGTAGTAAAGAAATGAATAAATAAAATAAACATCCATGGTAACGAAAGCTTAGCTGCGGTTTAGTGTGATATCTGAACTGAGCCACTGAATAAGCACTAATGTTAGAAAGATTGATAATATTCCCTCTCACAAAAGTATTTTGAAGAGACATATGACTGCAGAGGCAGAGAATACTCTAAAATAATCTACTGCATTAAAAAAGAAAAAGAAAACAAATAGATGGCAATATTTCTAGAATGCGGCTGTTTTAGTTATAATTAAATTTAATAGAGAGGGCATTTCTGTTCATTTCCATCACACCTCAGTGAGTTGTCTGATCTTCAGTACAATCCTGATCATGGGCAGTGCAAGCTTATCCAGGTTTCCTTAGAAATAAATTATATTGTGTTCAATGTCATTTTATTCCAAGAGTGTGTGTGTGTGTAGGATTGCACTCTTAAATATATTGCTAATACAGAGAACCTGATCTAATTGCATTTCGTTAGCTTTCACAATTGTTAAATATTGGAGAGGAGAGGAGGAGTGTAACCAACTGTTTGCTAGCTTTGTAAGTGTTGGCCTCAGTAGGCGCTAGATAAAAGCTCAAAGTGTTTCTGAACTTAATGTTATAGATCACATACCAGCTTGCAAAGTGTGTAATTCCGCTATACTGTCTCCTTGGGATTCTTATGTTCAGCAATAAAATAAGGTTTGAAATGCCTAAAACAATTATTGTATTGTTTCCTTAGAAGTCTCAACTATATACTAACTTTGCATTTGTGAATGACTGATAAGCACCTAATTCTACAAACTGCTGTCTCCAAGCTTAGAATAAACTTGTTTTCCTGGTTATAAGCCAAATTACTTTGAACTTTGTGGTTAGAGTAGGCAATCTCAAATGCTGTGACACTCAGTTCTTCTGTTTCTCTTTGGACACCACTGTATACCACTCCCAGTAATGTCAGCATTTATAAGTCATGTGGGAGAAACAGGATTGTATGGGGAGAACCACTCTAACAACTCTCCAAACTCACAATAAAGTCATTCTCATGACCAAACTTGGGGTGGGGGGAGAGAGAGCAGAAGGAAAGGCAGGCTGTGACTGATTCGACAACTCTGCCCTGAGAACAGTGGCCACATTTTGACATGACATGAAACTGGAGGGAAAGGGGCCTCCAGTTGAAATGTGTGTACATCCGCATGCGTGCAACTGCAGTTTCCCTCTACCAACTCCAATTTGTACCTTCAGTTTGTATCAAGTTTCGCTGCCTTAAACTCCAGTTCCACGGTACCAGTGTTACATCTGGACGTGGCACCGCAGTCTCCCTCGTCAACAAACAGAGTTGAGAGAGGAAGCTCCTCCCTCGCTCTGGCTGTGATTTGCTTCCAGGGCTGACCTACAGTCAAGAAGGAAGCCCAGAGAGCCAGATCCCCCTCCCCTCTGCAGTCTTACTCACTGCAGAGACGGATCTCTCCCTTACGTCTCAGTTTGGACGGGAGCACAGTGGGAGTAGGGTGCATAACCATGGGTCCACTGGACATCACATTACATGCACATGTGGTCAGTGGCACACCAGCTGGTAACCTCCAGATCAAACTACTGCAGGGTGCTTTTTGGAGGGCTGTTTTTGTACATGGTTCAGAAACTTTAGTTAGTTCAAAATGCAGCAGCCAAATTGGTCTCTAAGGTATCCCAGAGACACCACATTATGCCTGTTCTCAAACAGTTGCATTGGCTGCCGATATGTTTCCTGGCAAAGTACAAAGTGCTGGTTATTACCTTTAAAGCCCTGAATGAGTTAGGTCTGGGTTACCCGAGAGAGCTCCTTTTTCTACAAAATCCCCACTACTCATTAAGATCATCAGGAGGAATCCATCTTCAGGTGCCACTGGTTCATCTGTTGGTGACCTGGGAGTGGGCCTTCTCAGTTGTTGCTAAGAGAACTTCTTAGGTTGTGGATGTGGAACACGTTCCCTGTGGATATAAGAGGATTAGCTTCCTTGGATGCCTTTGGGAGAGCCTTAAAGACCCATCATTTAGCCTGGCTTTTAATATCTAATTCTAATTTTAATTTTAATTAGTTTTAATCTCTTTTAACTGTATTTTGACTTTAATTGCTTTACTATGCGTTTTTGATAACAATGTGAACTGCCCTGAGCCACTCTAGGAAGGGCGATATATAAACTGAATGAATGAATGAATGAATGAATGAATGAATGAAATAACAGCACTACTAATCAATGGATGGGGAGCGTAGTTTACTGTCAAGATGTGTTGGTCCTTGCCAGGGGCACAGAGAAACGTATGTGCCTTGTATACCATCACATACAAGTAACTTTCATTTTACAAAGAAATCATAGTTCTTCCCATCTGTATCAGAAACTTTAGCAAATGTATGATAAACAGAAGGCTGCAATGCACAAATTCCTTCCAAGCCCTTAAAGTCAACAGTGGAAAAGCTCAGTGATCAGTGTGACTTTGCATCAGGCTCTGCTCTAAAATGTGCCATATTCAATTACAGTATCCAATTAATGATTTCACTAATTAATTCCTACATTGAATGGCTCTTGAAAGGTTAGGTGGGCTGTAAAAGGATTGAAGAGTTTTAATTATGTTGAAATTAAAAGCAAACAATGTAAACTTGGGCATTTTGTTGAAACAAAGCATAAAATGAGGCTGTTTCCTGAAGAAAGGTTTAATTGCTGAACAGTTCCCTTTTCTGGTTAGCTTTGATTACTTCTGTAGTTGTTTTCCAACTTTATCTTCTATGATGAGCTGGGCGAACCAACAAAATGGTTGGACCAATTTAGTACCAACTGAAGAGCGAACCTTTTCCCACAGCACATAATTAATCTATGGGATTTTCTGGGTTGTTGTGATGTCCACCAGCTTGGACAGCTTTAAAAGGGGCTTTGATTAATCCGCAGAGGACAGGTCTATCAATGGCTAGTACTCTGATGGCTATAGGCCACCTCCAGTCTCACAGGCAAATTACCTCTAAATATCAGCTGCAGGGGAGCAACAATAAAAGAGAGGGCAAGGCCTCGCCTCTTTCCTGTGGGCCTTTCAGAGGCATCTGGTGGGATACTGTGAGAAATAGGATGCTGCACTAGATAGGTCTATGGCCTGATCCAGCAGGGCAGTTCTTTTGTTCTTAAGGGTGGGAAGAAGTCACAGAAAATCTGCTGATATAGCAGATTCCTTTACTGAACAGGGTTTGGACTAGAAGGCCTCTGAAGCCCCTTTCATATCTCTGATCTTAAGAAAGTATAGTAATGTATGCCTAGAACATTAGCACTTGACCTCACTTCATAACAGCTTGAGATGAATGCATATCCTGTAATGCAGATCTACAAGTTGCATTCCCTATTTGAGCCACCTGCTTCCACTCACTATCGAAGTTCCTATCATCTGTAAAATGAACTGAAGGGTAGGGGTGTCTGCGGAACTGGTTTTACCGGTTCGGTTTGGATCCAAATTGGATTCAAATGGTCCAGTCTGGTTCCGTGTCCACCCGAACCAGGTCCGGTCTGGTTTGACCATCAAACTGGGCCAAACTGGTTCAGGGAATATTCTTGTAAAGGGGAATCTGGTGATGATTCCCCTGTACAAGTACAGGGGTTGGGGAACCCTTTCAGGGGTAAGGGGTGTGGGTGGTGTGCAAGTAAGCAAGCTGCTTACCTGGCTGGCACGGCTGCCAGAGCCGCCTCCCATGGTGCATCTAGGGCAAAAAGGAGCCCGAACTTGAAGGAATTTGGAGCCGCCCCATCACCGTGAGTCCCCCCAATAGTTTTTTTAACCTGTGGCTACTGCCACTGCTGCTCCTGTCACTAGGGGGCCTCCCCAGAGCCCCTCTGCTGCACCACTTCCCTTCCTGCCCTGCCGATATTTGTCATCCTCACCGCTGGGGGGTGAGCGGCCAAGCGGAACAGGCCTCCCCCCAGTGGTGGCAGGCCACAGATAGAGGGGCTGGCCGGCTGGCACGCTTGCATAGTGAGTATTGAGCGTCACATACCCATGGCGTCACAGGCATACAACTCTCCTCTCATTTATCAAATTAGAAAAAGTATCCAGAACCAAACTTTGTTTTCATCTGGTTGTGATTATGTAGTATATGATTCTTCCCCCACTCTTAAGGCTTCTCGTTAAGTGTTCACGTTTGTGCAGAATAATGAAACAAGACTGAAATTTATACAGCCACAGTAATGATTTGCTCGGCAGTAACCTGGCTAAAATAACATGTAGCCAGCCAGTAAAAAAATCCACCCGACACAGTGGTTTGATACAACTGTTGCATAAAAAGATATGCCCCATTAAAATAAATGTCTTTCTCATTGTAACAGGAATCTAGTTTTTAAGCTAATGAAGATGTTAACCATAAAACACATTTCATCCTTGAGACAATCTTTTATTGCCAGGTACACAAACAAAATCAAGGTTTTATTGCAACGGAGGCTTTTCAAATTAGAAGGTCTATTGCCAAAAAAATACCAACCCCACAAAAAACCCTTGAAAAACTATAACAGGGATGTTTCTCCATAAAACTTAACAAGAAGTGTTTCATAAATCAAGAGCTCATTGATAGAAGATTTCTCTGTAACGTTGTGAGTTAACTCAGGTGTTTTATGAGCAAATGGAGTCATTTTTCAGTGCTGCTTTATTAAAGTTTAACATGAGTTGGACTTGCCTTCATTTTCTCATTTCGGAAGATAAGCCTTCCTTGGTTTCTTAGGCAGCACATGGGCGCTCCCCAGCCCTCCTCATTCGAACATAGGAAGCTGCCTTTTACTGAGTCAGACCATTGATCCCTCTAGCTAAGTAGTGTCTGCTCTGACTGGCAGCGGCTCTCCACGGTTTCAGAAGGAGTGTGCACAAACCAAAATGTGCAGTTCGGTTTGGATTTGAATTGAATTCAATTTGAATCGGACCGCATGTTGCTGAACAGCCAGTCTGGTCCAAACCAATTTGGCGGTTCAAATACAGTTCTACTTGTAAAGGGGAATGCGGTGAGGATTCCCCTTCACAAGTAATGGGTGAGGGTCCTGGGAGGCTGTAAGGGGTGGCAGGAGGGTGGCAAGATATGTATTTAAAGTACCTCTTACATGGCTGCTGCCATTGCCAGCACTACTGGAGACCCAAGTTCAAATCCCCATTCAGCCATGATACTAGCTGGGTGACTCTGGGCCAGTCACTTCTCTCTCAGCCTCACCTACTTCACAGGGTTGTTGTGAGGAGAAACTTAAGTACGTAGGACACCGCTCTGGGCTCCTTGGAGGAAAAGCGGGATATAAAATGTAATACATACATATACATACATACATACATACATTCATACATACATACATACTGCTCCCCACCCCCTGGGCACAGCAAAGAGCCAAGCACATGCTGTGATGCCACCTTTACAAAGCCGCCTGTGTGGCAGCAGCACAGTTCTGAACTCCGCGCATCTGAGAAGGCCAGAACCGTGATGCCACCATGTGGGCGACTTTGTAAAGAAGGAATTGTGGTGTGCATTACAAGACCAGCTCTTGTCGAGAGTTGGTCTGGGGAGAAGAGCTGGTCTTGTAGTAGCAAGAATGAATTCCCCTTTGCTAAGCAGGGTCCACCCTGGTTTGCATTGGAATGGGAGACTACATGTGTGAGTAACTGTAAGATATTCCCCTTAGAGGATGGAACTGTTCTGGGAAGCACATCTGCCTGCTTGCGTGCAGAAGGTTCCAGGTTCCCTCCTTCCTGCAACCTTGGAAAAGCTGCTGCTAGTCTGTGTAGATATTACTGAGCTAAATGGACCAATGGTCTGACTCAGTATAAGGCAGCTTCCTATGTTCATATGCTCCTCCTCCTTTCGTGATTTGCCTCCACTGCTTAAGGTGATGGAGTCTGGAAGGGGTGGGTGCTTCTCTTCAGGGCAGCTGTGCCTCCCCAAATAGCGGTTTCTGATGCATCAGCACTTTACACAGCCACTTTACACAGCCTGAGAGAGCATGTAACTAGCTAGGAGACATTATTGAAAGAACCTCTGAAAAGAGCCTATGTACATGGTCTTATGAAAAACTGGAGGCTGCCTTTTTCAAGATTCCCAGTTGTGTGGACAAAGACTACAAATTGACCTCTTGTATTATGGGCACTGGGGAGTCTCTATTTTGATCTTCATATGCATCCATGAATCCATATGCAGCATTCAACTGCCCAGAGATGGAAGTTTGGGGCAGTCTACAAATTTGGAATAAATTAAATAAATAAATCCTGATTTACCTTCCCAACCATCACCCACCCACCCATCTGTTCACTGATATAAAAGGCAACTCGCATTTTTCTTTCTGCCTCCTTTGCTGACTCTGATTTCACTCCAGCAGGAAAGATAAATTCCAGGCCCTCTCGGTGTCATTGTGTGCTGGAATGCTGGTGTGATTGACTTGAAGCTGTTAGCATTCACAGGATCATCAGCAGATACTTTCTTAATCAATTTTTTAGCGGTACAAAATTGACAGTTTAATGAGAGAAGCTTTCACCAGATCTCAATCCCCTCCTCCTCATTAGGAGACACATTAAAGAAGCTCTAAATCTCATTTGATTTTTCTTTCATGAAAGATTGAATTGACCCATATTTAACCATTCTTCATTCCATCCTGAGGGGATGGCTCATCCAACAATAGTGCTTGGGTATCCAGCAGTCAGGGTCAAACTGCAGTTTACCTTCAAACACACGCTTTGCAAATGTGTGCTTTTTAAATGTTAAGTTGCTAATGGATTTTTTGGGGGGGGTGGGGGGTGTTCCATGAAATTGTGCTGCAGCAGGGAGTCTTTAACTCTGCTGTGGTCCTGATCTTGATCCCCCAGAAGCCATGCCTGCTACTTATTCATTCATTCATTCATTCATTTGATTTCTATACTGCTTTTCCAAAAATGGCTCAGGGAGGTTTACACAGAGAAATAAATAAATAAGATGGATCCCTGTCACCAAAGGGCTCACAATCTAAAAGAAGCATAAGATAGACACCAGCCACAGTCACTGGAGGTACTGTGCTGGGGGTGGATAGGGCCAGTTACTCTCCCCCTGCTAAATAAAGAGAGTCACCACATTAAAAGGTGCCTCTTTGCCAAGTTAGCAGGGGTTTGCCAAGTTAGCAGATCTGCATGCATATAATTACTCATATAATTATTGTATATGCCGGTGGGGGGTGGGGGGCATTCATTGGCACCAGTAAGAGCTTTTGGAACTTGCCAAATAGCAACCACTGGAGGACATTACAGATCACGTCTATGGTATCAATATACATGGAGTGTATTTTTGATTCATTTCTAATTCAAATAGAATTCTGAAAATTTGTTTCAAATTTGAAGCAAATTCTAATCGGGTCCAAAATTTGATTCAAATTCAAATCAAAATTGAATCAATACAACCCTGTTTTTGCGCCTTTTTTAACCAGGGGCCTGGGTGGTTTTTAAAAGAGCCAAACAGCTCTTGAATAGAATTTGAATTGCATTTCAAACATTCAATTCGAATTTGAATCGATTTGCCCTTTTAAAGGGTGATTCAATTCAGATTCAAATCACTCGACTCACCTAGATTCAAATCATATTGATGCAAATTTGAATTGATTTGCACATCCCTAGTCTATGGCACAACTAAAGCCTCCTCCCCCATAGCCCGATCTGTGGAAACTCCTGATCCAGATTCAGAGCTAAGTATGCATTTAAAGTAACATGTAGTTTGACCTTCAGGTAATAAGTGGCAGTGGCTGCTTCTCTGGGGTGAGGGGGTGGAGGAAAGGAAGCTAGGAGTAACCATAGGCGGGGCTAATAGTAGGCAGGTCCAACCCTCAGAAAGAAGTGAATCGCCAGCCCATGGTTTTCTCCATCAGTAAAGATGTTTAGTGTCTCAACCAAAATCTCCATCATTCACACCAACACTTGGCTATTTAGTGCTAAGGACACCCTTTGTTGGCTGTGAGTAGAGGAATCCTGCACTTAGAGAGGGTCATGGTGGGTGTCAGTGTGGAAAGTAGCAATGCCCATTCAATGTAAAGTCCCCATATGATATTTTTATACATCTATACATGAATCCTGTGATTAGATTATACTTCCTGATTAGCAGCCTAATACTGAGTCAGACCATTGGAGCAGCCCACTCAGTATTGTCAATTCTGGCTGGCAGTGGCCCTCTAAGGCTTAGGCAGGGCTATATCTCTGTGGAAGAGCACTTGCTTTGCATGCAGAAGGTTGCATTTCCTGGAAGAACTGGGAAAGACCCATGTCTGAAATCCTGGGTAGCTGCCGCCAGTCAGCATAGATGGGACATACTAAGATGGTCCAGTGATCCAGGTGTGATACAGCACTTCATATCCACACTTCATTGCCACTCCCTGCTAACTGAGCAAAGAGACACTTCTAAAGTGGCGATTCTCTTATATTTAGCAGGGGGAGTGCAACTGGCCCTATCCGGCCCCAGTACAGCATCCCTGCAGTGGCTGTTGCTGGTGTCTGCCTTATATTTCTTTTTAGATTGTGAGCCCTTTAGGGGCAGGGGACCATCTTATTTATGTATTATCTATTTCTCTATGTAAACCACTTTGAGAATTTTGTTGAAGAACGGTATATAAATATTATTATTAGTTTAGTAGTAGTAGTGGTACATAAGAACATAAGGACAGCCCTGCTGGATCAGGCCCAAGAAGGCCCATCTAGTCCAGCTTCCTGTTTCACACAGTGGTCCACCAGATGCTGCTGGAAGCCACAGTCAGGAATTGAGGGCATGCCTTCTCTCCTGCTGTTACTCCCCTGCAACTGGTACTCAGAGGCGTTCTGTCTTGGTAGTGGTAGTAGTAGTAGTAGTAGTAGTAGTAGTAAATTGGAATAGTTACAATTTAGATTTATTCTAACCTTGTTTGGAGAAAAAATGCCATCAGCAGCTCTCGTCAAAAACTTGGATGCAGATTGCAGTGTATTTCAAAATAAGTAGGTTAGAATAAAATAAGATCGGTTGGTTGGTTCAGATGTTATGACTGATCTTGATTTATTGTAATATCATGACTGTCATAACTGTGTTATGGCTCATGCTCCTGAGCTTTGCGGACATCACACAGAATCAGGCTTAATCGTGGTTCTGTGTTATGTCTGAGCCAGCTCTATGTGAATCAACTCTGTGCCTTTGTAGCTAGTTCTTTCTATGGGCAATTCCAGGAGTAATGGAATCAGGCATGTTACCACTTTTTCAATGACTTCTTTATTTTCCAACTAAGCAAATTTCCAAGTTGATAACCACGGGCAAGAGAACATCTCCTGCTATAATGCCATATTTTGACAAACCCTTAAATATTATAGACAGTGCCTGAAATGTGCAAAATAATTCTGTAATGGAATCAGAATTTTGGGGCACAGCTTCTGATTCCATTACCAAAATATTTTGCATGTTTCAGACTCTCATCTATAATATTGAAAAGTCTCGTGAAAAAAATATGGCCTTATAGTAGGAAATCTTCTCTTGCCAATGGCTACACACAATTTTCAACTTGAAAATTTACTTATGGCTTCAGTCATTGAAAAAGTGGTAACATGCCGGATTCGGTTGGAATTGCTCCTAAACAGATGACATTGCTCAGGATGATAGTAACTGATGTCTTTGCTTTCACCCTCTTTGTTGCTGATGGGTAGAAACTATGATTTGCTTGGAAACAGATTTTATTTATTTATTTATTTATTTATTTATTTATTTATTCTCTCTTCTCCATTCACAGTTTGATTTACATAATAATCCTTGGGTTTATGGGCTGTGAATATGATCGCATTAGCATAATTACCTAATTTATTGTTTTGCCAGTGATAGTAGACAAGTAATAATAGCCTTAGTTTATTATCACTATTTTCATTCTACACTTTGTGGCCACAAGTGATGGAGATTGAGCGGGATAGTTTCAAAGGAAGAGCTGTTCAAAGAGCATGGGGAGAACATGAAGGAACTTCCCATCAGCCACAAAACCAGAGTTTACACAGCATTCTTTTTCTCAGCACTGATCCTCACCATTTTCCCTGATTAATTCAGGGGTGGGGAGGGGTTGCAATGTTAGTCTGCCATAGCAGAAGTGGCTTTCCCCTGTTTTCTGCCCCACACATACTTGTTAATCACTGCCCCCAATTGGCCACTTTTTATTATTATTATTATTATTATTATTTCAGAGATGTTTTGTTAGCCTGAGTTGCAAGATTTGCCATTCTTGAGGTTCCAGTCTCCCCAGGTCTACAGAGGTTAAATCTGAAAACTGAAAGTGGTGAACACTTATCGTATCTGATGCATATCTATCTATCTATCTATCTATTTATTTATTTGACTCGATTTCCATACCACCCTTCCAAAAATGGCTCAGGGCCGTTTACACAGAGAAATGATAAATAAATAAGATGGCTCCCAGCCCCCAAAGGGCTCACAATCTAAAAGAAACATGAGATACACACCAGCAACAGTCACTGGAGGGATGCTGTGCTGGGGGTGGATAGGGCCAGTTACTCTCCCCCTGCTAAATAAAGATAATCACCGCATTAAAAGGTGACTCTTTGCCAACTTAGCAGGGGTTTGCCATTAAAAAATGCCTCTTTGCCAAGTTAGTTAAGTGCCGTCAAGTCGGTGTCGACTCTTAGTGACCACATAGATAGATTCTCTCCAGGATTATCTGTCTTCAACTTGGCCATTAAAGCCTCTCAGTGGTGCATTCATTGCTAACTTGTTAGCAGGGGTGCTAATATATGCATATACATACTGAATTTCTGTATCCTTGGTCAAATTATTGGTCCACCTAAGTTTTTTTCAAAAAAAAAAAAAATCTATGCTGATCAGCAGAGGTTCAGTAGAGTTTAGAATTATCCTGAGTCAGACCATGGGTCCATCTAAGTCAGATCATCCATGCTGATCGGCAGTGGGTTTCCAGGGTTTAAAGTTATCCTGAGTCCATTGGTCCGCCCAGACTTTAGGTTCTCTTCGAAAGCAACCACAGGATGCCAGGGATTAAACCTGATTTCTTCTACATTCAAAGTGTGTGTCTGATGAGCTACAGCCCCATTCCTCCTCCAAAATTATAGCATTTTCCAGTGTTAAAAAGGCTTTTGTGTAGATTATCCTATTATAATAATTACAACCTTGTAAAGATAGTATGCAGAGGGAAGCTGGTTTGTGGGAGGAGAGCTGGCAAGCATGAATTGTCCCCTTTACTAAGCAGGATCTGCCATGGTTTGCATTTGAATGGGAGACTACGTGTGAGCACTGTAAGATATCCCCCTTAGGGGATGGAGCTGCTCTGGGAAGAGCATCTGTCTGTTGCATGCAGAAGGTCCCAAGTTCCCTCCTTGGCATCTTGAAGATAGGGCTGGGAGACACTCTTTCCTGCAATCTTGGAGAAGATTGTATAGCAATAGCAATAGCAATAGCACTTACATTTATATACTGCTCTATAGCCGGAGCTCTCTAAGTGGTTTACAATGATTTTAGCATATTGCCCCCAACATTCTGGGTACTCATTTTACCGACCTCGGAAGGATGGAAGGCTGAGTCAACCTTGAGCCCCTGGTCAGGATCGAACTTGTAACCTTCTGGTTACAGGGCGGCAGTTTTTACCACTGCGCCACCAGGGGCTCTTTATAGACATTACTGAGTGTAATGTGTAGACATTACTGAGCTAGACCGATGGTCTGACTCAGTATATGGCAGCTTCCCATGTTCCTTTTGCCCCTATATTGAAGGTAGGGGACTGAGGGGAAGAGGAAGCAGTTTTCCTGAGGTTTTCTGGTGTAGAGTTTCACAACATTGGACCCAACTGTTGTTGGACTGCAGCTCCCATCATCCCTATGGCCATTGTGACTGGGCATCATGGGAGCTGTCGTCCAACCATAGCTGGGAACCCCTGTTTGAGGGAGTTCAGGGCAGAACCTAGTTTCAAACTAGAGGCGTTCTGCCCAGCCTTTTAGTGACTTTGTTACACCTGCATAGTCAATTTGTGTACTCAGTGTAAATGCGGCCATAAACATTAGGACTGTGTGTGGTATACAAATATGCATGGTGTGGAGAGAATGGATAGGGAGAAGTTCTTCTCCCTCTTTCACAGCACTAGACTCAGGGGTCATCCCATGAAACTGATGGCCAGGAAATTTAGGACCAACAAAAGGAAGTATTTTTTCACACAGCATGTCATTAATCTATGGATTAGCATCTGGTGAGCCCCTGTGGGAAATAGGATGCTGGACTAGAGAGGCCTTGGGCCTGATCCGGCAAGGTTTGTCTTATGTTCTGTGGCACTTCTGACATAATATTAGCAGCATTTAGGTAACACCTAAGAGTGCCCCAAGTTCTTCCCAATTTTAAGAATTTTAAGAGTTCTTAAAATAATGCAGTAAGGTAGGTAAATATCATCTCCATATTATACATGGAGGAACGGAAGCTGAAAGAGAGTTGTTTACCTGATACGAATATGACAAACATTTATATACTGCTTTCCAACAAAGTTGCCAAAGCTGTTTACATCAATATCAATCAATAAATAGGATGGATCCCTGAATCCCAAAGGGCTCACAATCTAATCAGCTGGAGGGATGCTGTGCTGGGGATGGATAGGGCCTGCTGCTCTCCACTTACTAAATAAAGAGAATCACCACTTCGAAAAGGCGCCTCTTTGCTCTGTTAGCAGGGGCCACTAAATGCATTTAGTGGCTAAAATGGATTTATTTAATTATTTGGATTTAAAACAAAAATCAAAAATCTTGCAGGATCACAGAGTTTGTGTGTATACCTCTTCCACATGGGCAGGCTTCATGGACACAGAACTGATCCCCTTCCACATGTTAATGTGCTTTAGACTACATTAAAAAGGCATGTGGGATGTGGACATGTGCACACATGCACAAGCACACCTGTTGATTAAATATGCAACATGATGCAACTGAGTGGACTCTGGTCTGCATGCTTTAAACACAATAGGCTTGTTAGTTGGTTTTTAAGGTGGGCGGGGGGATTGGACTCCTGGTTGTTGCTGAAAAATTGAAATGCTGTAGCCATACATCTGGAATACAAGAGCATCACTTAGCTTCTGCATTTATTAGGCTTAAAGCACCACATTTATCCCTCCATTTCCAAGAGCTCTCATCTAATCAGACTTTTAAAGGGTTTTACCACCTGCAGTGATTCCTAGCAGCCAGTACAAGCTAACCACATCAGGGATCAGGGAGATTTGTTTTCCTTTTAGTAAAAAGGCTTCAATGGGTTTTAGGTCATCCCTGGAAGATCCGGATGTAGTTCTTACAAAAAAGATGAAATAGTAAACCTGTGTCTGGAATGTACCACTTGAGACTGCATCTAACCTGGTGAATGTCGTTCCATAAAGAAATACTCTATGCACAGAACTGGGACATGTCAGGGAGAGGAGAGCTGCTCTTGTGGTAGCAAGCGTGACTTGTCCCCTTAAGCTAAGCAGGGTCTGCCCTGGTTGCATATGAATGGGAGACTAGAAGTGTGAGCACTGTAAGATATTCCCCTCAGGGGATGGAGTCGCTCTGAGAAGAGCAGAAGGTTCCCTCCCTGGCAGCATCTCCAAGATAGGGCTGAAAGAGATTCCTGTCTGCAACCTTGGAGAAGCCACTGCCAATCTGTGAAGACAGTACTGAGCTAGACAGACCAATGTTCTGACTCAGTATATGGCAGCTGTCTATGTTCCTAAAGCCATGCAAGCTGGTGGCCATCACCACATCCTGTAGCAGAGAAATCCATAGATTAATGACATGCTGTGTGGAAAAGTACTTCCTTTTGTTGGTCCTAAATTCCCTGGCCATCAGAAGCTGCTGCCAATCTGTGAAGACAATACTGAGTTAGATAGACCAATGGTCTGACTCTGTATATGGCAGCTTCCTATGTTCCTATGTAAGTCTAGTCTGGGGGCCCTTCTCCCTGACATCAAGGTTTCCATGTGAAATGAGTTTCCTTTTGCATGGAGGAGTATCAGTCATTGGAACACAGGAAGTGGCCTTATACTGACTCAGACCCTTGGTCTGTCTAGCTCAGTACTGTCCACACTGACGGGCAGCAGCTCACCAAGATTTCAGGCAGGAGTCTCTCCCAGCCCTACCAGGAGATGCTGCCAGGGACTGAAGCTGGGACCTTCTGCATGCACAGCTGATGCTCTTCCACTGAGCAAGGCCCCTTCCCCAATTCAGTCATGTGAGTCATTAGCCTGCACTCTAAAAAGGTACCGTCCAGACACTCAGGTTTCTCCCAGCTGTTGGAGAATTCTTCCGTAGCATGGGCAGGTTCGCACAAGTAGGCAGATATGGATGCAAATAGAACCCTCATTCAAGTGCCAGGTGGTTTCAAGTCAAATAGCTTCTGGTTCAGAGGGAGAGAGGTGCTTCACAAGACACGTGTAAAGCGCCTGAGGAGGTTCTGCGGGAAGAGCGGGCTTAGCGGCCACTCATAGCTGAGTGACCGAATCGGCCGCCCACGCAACTGCCAGCTCCATCATGGAGCCAGCAGGGGTTGCGGGGATCGGGGGCCTCTACGGACCCCGGAAGTCCCAGGATGCCCTGTGCAAATGCGCGGGGCATCCTGGAGAAACCTACCGAGCCCGGTGGTTCACGGCGACACACAAGCAATGAAATGAGGTTAAGGGAGCACTCGCTCTGTTAACCTCATTTAAGGGGAGGGTGGCTTAGGCACCTTGGGGGCACCAGGCTCTCCTGCAAGCCCGGTGGTTCCCACAACCACGGGAAAGTAGACTAAGCTCCCTTAGCCCACTTTCCAGTGATTGTGGGAATAGCTTCAGAGAGTTTTTCCTTCCTGATTTAAATGTTTCATATTTAAAGAGGCCCATCTCCGGTTACCACCAGCAAGTCTGGTGGCGACTCGGAACTGGGCCTTCTCTGTAGTTGCTCCTGGCCTGTGGATGGCGCTCCTGGCTGGCAGCTATCCTCGTTGTTGGCCTTCAAGAGAACCTAAAGACTTACTTGTTTGTCCTGGCCTTCCATGGTTTTCAAATTGTATTTAAGTGTTTTTAATTGGTTTTAAACCATTCTGAAGTGTTTTAAATTTGTTTTTATATTGTTTTAACCAGTTTGTTTTAAATGGTGTTTGTTTTTGTATTTTACTTGTGTGATTTCTGTGTACACTGGGGCTAAACATAGCCCCAGTGAACACACAACCCCAGATTCTGGGTTAAGGGCTCACTCGAGCCATTAACTCTGGCTACAAGCCAGGTTTCAAAGCATGGCTAGGCAGTGCTACCTCCCACCCCGATCTGGCCCAATCCCAGTGGTTCTTGTGCGCAGCCTGGCCCAGGCTGGGCTTCCTTAGCCTGGGTTAGGCTGCATGTGAGAACAGCCTCACTGACTAGAAGTTACAATTCTCGTGATGGCACAAGTGAAACTCATATCTGTTCCAAGCCATGTACATTGTACTGACCTCTCATAACACCCAGTGGCACGCTTGCCAGTGGCAATCCCAGTCCCATTGCAAGTAGAGTCAGCTCCAGATCGTTGGGAATGAGCCAGCTTTTAGATACCCCAATGTGAGGGATCTGAGGGAACTGATATGTCACAGTTTACCCACACCCACAACACTACAGCACTTAATGCAAGAGCTTGAGTGGGTAGCTGTGATGGTTTTGTCCACATCAGAGCTAATTTCTTTCCGTCTCCCGCTCTGTCTCCCTTCCTCTTATGCAAACAACATGGAAATGTCTCTTCAGAGGTTAACAGCCTATAGACTTTTCATGATGAGTACAATGAGCTGTGCTTGATTTTTTCCTTGACTCTCTGATTCTGTGAGAGTCAATTTAAAACACGACCACATTCAGCAAATCAACTCTTGCCCTGATGAAAGAACTTTAATAGCTACTTCTTATTTGCTCTCCATCTCTCTTCCATTGAATATCCATGCCTTTTCAAAGACAAGACGGTATCAATGCCCTTTGTCCGTGACATGCAAATTTTCACCTATAACTGCCATTTTGAGAGGGAGGTGTTGTTGTTGATGTTTACCATGTAAATAGTGTGGGCTGCATGCATTCCACTCTAAATAATATTTACTTGGATATAAGTCTCTCAGTGGGAAAGTGGTTAGGATTAGACCCTTTGCATTTTCTCTCCGGGGATCTCTCTCTGATGTCATTGCTAATCACAGTACCCTCTGGGGGCAACTATATCTAGCTTGGATGTACTTTGGGGAGGTTAATAGTTATTTGTAGACTAGATCATGAGGTGGCTGGATATGGATTTAAATGCAGGAGCTTCTTCTTACCATGATACATGAAGATTAAAAATAACCCCTCAGAGGGCTAGGATCTCAGCTTTACCTTTAGAAAATGACTGAGTGAATCCCTCATGATCATAAGGATCAAAAAATATAATTCACATAACCTCTATGAAACTTGCTAGGCTCAATTCAGACATCACAGCAGACCATATTCAGATCAAGGAAGTTTGACTGTGGCTGCATTTGCATGTAACACAGAAGCATGAGTCCAATGGACCTGCGTTTCCACTCCCCCCATCCTCCTGTTTGAATTTAGACTTAATGGAGAGCTCCCTCTCCTCAGTCTTGAAGACTGCAGAGAGGAGAGGGAACTGGCTGTGCAGGCTTCCTTTTTTCCTTTTTTCATGACAGCCAATGACAGCCGGGTTGTAAATGCATCCCGGCTGTTGGAGTTAACACTGCTTTTCTGCATTCATACGTAATGCAGGCTGCGTAAAACCTCGGGTTGGAGTGGCGAAACTCACTACAACCTGAGGGTACAAATTACAGTTCAGAGAGAGGAACCTTGGGTCGCTCTCCAAATGGAACCAGAGTTCCAGGGGCAAGACCTGCATTCGGACCCAACGGTCTGGTAATCTCTGGCCCCTTCCATTCCAGTTCTGCATTATGTGAGAATGTGGCCCATGATTTGGTTCTGCCTGAACTGAATTAACCACGGTTTGTGATCAGCAAGTATACCAGAATCAGAACCCATGGTCTAACTTACTTCACAGGGTTGTTGTGAGGAGAAACTTAAGTATGTAGTACACCGCTCTGGGCTCCTTGGAGGAAGAGCGGGATATAAATGTAGATAGATAGATAGATAGATAGATAGATAGATAGATAGATAGATAGATAGATAAGGGGTTTGCAATCCATCATTTGGACTGATGTGATGTCTGGTCATCGTAAAGGCAGCTGCTTCATGGGAATGAACTTATGGAATCTAGCGGCTGAGAGAATAGAAGGCTAATGCAGGGAATTGACTCGAAACTAGTCTTTGCCAATTATACATTTCTGAATGTACCAGTTCTCAAGGTGGTCTATATGGGGAAGTGCTGGGATTGAGGCTGACCTTGGCACTGCCTCCCCGGGTTGCCCAGGATTTTAACCCAAGCTTTTACCAAGGTGCAGCCCGAGCAGACACAGAGCTGGGCATTCTAGCCTCACTGCTGCCCAGGCTCATCACACAATGCATTGTGGGATATCTGGAGGTCAGGACACATTTCCCCAGCCTCCAGAATATCTCATGGCTCATGGCAGTCCTGGTCATGTGGGTGCACAAGCTGCTGGATTGTCTGGGGGAAGGTAAGTGCTCTCCTGCCTTCACCCTGCCTGCCTCCCCCAGCCCAGCAGAAGGTGTAAACAACCTTAATAGGTTTTCTCCTGGACCCAAAGGACTCACAAACTAAAAATAAATTTAGGATAGACACCAGCAACAGCTGGGGTTCAAGAGAGCCAGTTGCTCCCCCCCCCTTAATATAAAGGGAATCACCACTTTGAAAGGTGTCTCTTTGCCCATCCTCAAGGATAAAAATTATTTATTTTACATCTATATCCCGCACTTCCTCCAAGCAGCCCAGAGCGGTGTTCATGGTTATGTTTATCCCCACAACAACCCTGTGAGGTCGGTTAGGCTGAGAGAGACGTGACTGGCCCAGAGTCACCCAGTGAGTTTCATGGCTGAATGGAGATTTGAACTCGGGTCTCCTCATTCCTGGTCCAGTGCTCTAACCACCAAACCGCACTGGTGTAAACAAACAAACAAATATGAAATAAATAAAAAAATAAAATAATAGAATGCCTCTGAGTACCAGTTGCAGGGGAGTAACAGCAGGAGAGAGGGCATGCCCTCATCTCCTCCTTGTAGGTTTTCAGCGGTATCTGTTGAGCCACTGTGTGAAACAAGATGCTGGACTAGATGGACCTCCTTGGGCCTGATCCAGCAGGGCTCTGCTTATGTTCTTATGTTCTTATGACATAAATGGAGTCCTACAAACCTGACACAAATTGCATACTCCGCTAGGTATGCGGAGTCTCAGTCTTCAAGTTCACATGATTTTGAATTGGGTGGGAGAAGCATTCTCCGAGTTTGAGATCATGTGCAAGTAAAAAGCTAGGAAGTGAGGGAAGTGATGATGAGTGAGGCTTGAGCTGCTAGGAGGGCTCCGTCCTACCCAGCAACTACACTCAGCTGTTTAGTGAGGTAGGGGAGAAACCTGTCCTACCCAGCGTCTGACTTCCCTGCCTCCTACCTTGCTTTTTTACTCTCACACAATCACAAAATGTGCACAACTTATGTATACTTGTCCTATCCAATTCATGATCATGTGAAGCCTAAGACCTTCATCAATGCTTCTCTATTTAACTTGATGAGCATGTGGTGGGAGTCATACATCTGGCAATTACAAAAGGACAGCCACAGGAAAAAAGAGAGGAGGAGAGCTGGTCTTGTAGTAGCAACCATGAATTGTCGCCTTTGCAAAACAGGGTCCATCCTGGTTTGCATTTGAATGGGAGACTGCATGTGTGAGCACCGTAAGATATTCCCCGCAGGAGATGGGGCCGCTCTGGGAAGAGCATTTTCCTGCTTGTGTTGCATGCAGAAGGTTCCAAGTTCCCTCCCTGGCAGCATCTCCAAGATAGGGTTGAGAGAGACTCCTGCCTGCAACCTTGAAGAAGCCACTGCCAATCTGTGAAGACAATACTGCGCTAGATAGACCCATGGTCTGACTCGGTATGTGGCAGCTTCTTATGTTCCTAAATAACTGAACCAACTGAATTAAGGTGGAGAATTTTGGGTTCTGTTAGCTCAACTGAAATGCTGCCAAGCTGTGGATACAGACTTTGGTAATCAAAGCAGTCCACAGTGATGAAAACAAACCCCTTATTCTCATTCCCAGGCCACTGCTAAGCTTTCTACAGAGAATCTGAAGGGCCTGTGGACATATTGGACATATTGGAAGCAGCATGAATTGGAGACTTTAAGCACAGCTAATTGAATAGAAATTTTGTGCTCAAGACCGCTTGAGAGGATGTTGAGGTATGGTTTACATAATGTGGTTAGGAGCTTAAGCACTGAAGATTAACAGTTTTGATTTTTTAAAAAAGAAAATCGCATTGCTTGCCTGCGATTCCTCAGCTGGAAACCCAAGCAACAAAAACACCGGGTTATTTAAGGCCCTGAAGGGCCTGAAAGCTGGCAAGGGAAGATTTTTTGTTTATGGCAGTATTTTGAAATAACTGCAAATCAATTTGTTACATTTTAGGCAGGCCTATTTTGGGAAACCAAGGATCCTGGAGGACAAAATTAAAATGTCCATCAATCAGGAGGGCCACGTGAGACATTTCTCATGGGTCTAAAAGGATCAGTCTGCAAGTCAGCGTGGTTGGTTTAATTACAGATTTAAAATATCAGTGTTTCAAAAGTCACAGGGATGGCCTTTTTGAATGACCCTGTGCACGAAACCCACCCTGGAAGAAGAAAACAAGTACCCCAGCGGTGGCATGGTTGTATCTTAATCCACTCCCGTATGTGCTCGTTTTCTCTCAAGGTTACTCGCAAGGTTGCTTCTTTGCAGGTTACTTTTATGTCGGGGCCTAACCAAAGATGTGACTTCCAACCCAATCTGACAGGTAGGAGGCTGTGCAGGATGAAAAGGGGGGTGGGGTGGGTTTCTGATGTCAGAGATCCCTTCTACACACATACACACACACACACCAGGCACCATCAGAATGTGGGGCAAGTTTCCTGAGTAGTGTAGGTGCTCCCTATCATCAGCCCCTAATGTAGGGGCAGGCCCCACCACCAGAGCATTACCTGGGGCACTTTCCCCGTGATCTGATGCCTCCTGGTAGTAGGGGAAGGGATTTCTGACCTCAGGGAATCCCCCTTTTCCAACCTGCACAGCCCTACTGAAAGCTACAGTCCAGGCTACTCTTTCCAGATTCTACCCCTTTATTTTTCTGCATGTGTTGACTAGGTCCTGACCTGTACCCAAGTGCATCTTACTGTAGAGCACAGGCAATGTCGTTTGTTCTACAGAATTCCCAGATGGCACTAAAGGAAGATGCAGGTAGGGTGCAAAAGGATGCCTGCAAAAACAAAAGCCTCGTTTCAGCTCAAAACCTGTCCGAACATTCTGTACCATACACACACACACACACACACACACACACACACACACACATATGCAGACGTTTCCTAATGAATTTCATTTTCCATTTCAAAGAGTCTCCCACCCTGAGATAATTCAAAGTATCTCTTTTTGTGTAAGCGCAGCGTGCGACCTAGAGGCAACTGCCCTATGGGGTACCACTCAGTGTACTAGCCATGCAGAAACACCAAATCCAGATCTGTTAGATCCCGGTCTCTATTGAAGAAAGCCCTGTTTGGAAAGACTAAATCCCGTCCTATTATAGTATCATTTACCATGAAAAAAGCTTGTCTGTTTCCTGTTATATAAGCAGTTAAGCTGATCATCTGACTTTGCCGCAGCAGGAGTCTTGAGTAGCTGGCTTTGCGATGCCATAAAAGCTCAGCTATGCTTAGCTTGTCACAGATTCCTCCACTCACTTTTCAGTAGAAAAGAATAACTGATTTCCGGAAAGGTCTTCCTGCGGGAAGAAACACCATCAAATATAGGCCTGAGGCTGTGTGGGGTTAGCAGGATGCAGCAAGGCACCCATCGTCGAGGCAGGGCTGTTGTTGTGCTAGTCATCACTACCATTTTGAGTGGCTAATATATTACTCAGTTTAGCAAATATTAAGGCAAGTGTCTTCCAAAGCATCCCAATGCTTGACAGCCTGCGGGGAATACAGGTAATGCTTTGTAGCGATGGGCAAAGGCATTCACATTCTCTTCAGATGACGACGTAAATGCAGTGGGAAGAGAGCTGGTCTTGTGGGAGCAAGCATGAATTGTCCCTTTTGCTAAGCAGGGTCTGCCCTGGTTTGCTTTTGAATGGGTGACTACACGTGAGCACATTAAGACACACCCCTTAGGGGATGGTTCCAGGTTTCTTTCCTGGCATCTCCAGTTAGCGCTGAGAGAGCCTACTGCCTGTAACCATGGAGAAGCTGCTGCCAGTCTGTGTAGACCAGGGATTCTCAACGTTGGGTCCCAGAGATGTTATTGGACTTCATCCCAATCCCCAGTGGCCTTTGGTTGGGGATTATTGGAGTTGGTCCAATAACATCTGGGGACCCAACGTTGAGAATCCCTGGTGTAGACCAAGGGTTCTCAACATGGGTTCTCCAGATATTATTGGACTTCAACTCCCATAATCCCCAGCTCCAGTGGCCTTTTGTTGGGAATTATGGGAGTTGAAGTGCAATCACAACTGGGGACCCAAGGCTGAGAATCCCTGGTGTAGACAATACTGAGCTAGATGGACCAGTCGTCTGACTCGGTATCAGGCAGTTTCCTATGTTCCTAAGGGAAGGGGTTGTACTTGCCCCTGCTTCCTTGCCTCTGATATATTCACCAGAGCTTCTGTATAGAACTGTCCAGAGCTGCAGAGGCTAGAACTGGGAAGCCACAGCTCTGTGAAGAGCTGTAGGGAGCTGGCAGGGCTACGGGTTAGAACATCTCTGGGGTTCCCAGGTACTGGAATGACTCCATTTACCCAGGCTAGCTTCTGGCTCTCCACAACAGAAAGAGTTAGAAAGCCTGGAACTTTGCCTGGGAAACAATGGAACTCTCTGACTTACAATGAGTTGTATTCCAAAAGGTCATTTGTCAGTCAGTTGTTCATAATTTAAAATGCATATAGTGCCCAGGAGCTATGACTTGTATGTGCGGGTTGCTGTTTGTAAGCTGGGGACATCTTTAATGTAATGTGATAAGGAACTTTGTTTGTACCAATGGGGACAAATGTTTGTACCAATGTTTGTACCAATGGGGACAAATGACAACAGTCAGATATTTGTAACTCGGGCAGTGCTTACATTTTGTCTCTGGGCTCATTCTTGGGTTATAACCTCCCTCCTCACGCTCAACGGCTGCCTATCGCTCAGCTCTGATGAGAGCTGAGACATATAGGCTGCATTCACACATAACATGGAACTGGAGTTTCTGGGAGCCAAGGTTTTCTTTCCGCTATGTGTGAATGCATACGACTCCGATTCCACATAGCGACTGACCCAATCTAAACCCTTGGGTTGTAGTGAGTTTCATCGCCACAACCCGAGATTAGAATCAGCCTGCATGTTGTCCGGATTCAGAACTGCAGGCTGCATCCTCCCTCAATTCCTCCCTCAACATTCCTCCCTCAATTCTGGCTGTGGTTGGCTGTGCGCACACTCCTTCATGCAAGAAGGGAGCCTGCACAGCCAGTTCCCCCTCTTCTCTTGCTGACTGGAGCCAGAGTGCTTTTTCATTGTCACTCTCACAGGAGAGTGGTGGGGTGGGGAGCAGAACTGTGAGTCCATTGAATCCGCGGTTCCGCCTTATGTGCGAATGCGGCCACTGGCTCTATATAGATGACCAGATGGAGAGCAGTCAAGATCCTGCCCCCCTCTCTTCCATGCATTTGGTGTTTTTTCCCCCAAAAGTGGCCTCTCATTAAAGCAGATAATTCATGAAGGTAAAACTCTACAGTAGTCATTACAACAGATAGTTGAAGACCAGCAGTGCTCAAAGGGTTCCATCAGTCACAGAATAGCATGACGAACTGCCACAGATGTTCTGCTGTGAATTCCTGTACGGGGTCATGCTCACAAATTTTGCCTTTGATTATTACCATTTGCCTAATACTGCAGACTACCCCTTAAGCATGTATTTTTGAAAACATTTTCCATAGCCCTCAGTTGGAGTGACTTCCAAGTACTGTAAATCTGTTTTAAGACTGAGTTGAGTACAGAGGAAATAGGTACAACCAAAGAATCCTACCAGAGAAAGAGAGCATCCAATGTTATATCTTGTTCTCTGCCATTATGTTTGTTCCTTCCACAACCTTCAAGAGTGCCAAGGAAGGTTTATAAGGGGTTCTGGTGTTGTGCAGAGTCAGCACTGCTTGAAGAAAAGGCCTCTTCTTGACCTATTGACATGGAAATGCATGCAATATTTAAAGGCGCACGGGAATTAGTGTTCTGTGGCAAAAACAGAGTGAACCGTAGCTAGTATCTCCGGCATCCGGTCCTGAGGGAGATGTTGAGGTGCCAGAACAAATTGACCTGCTTGTTCGTTGCTTGCCAGTAAAAAGAAATGAGACTGTGTAACTATCTGATTTGTGGTACATAAACTTCCCCATTTTTGCTGAGAGTGCATGATCCCGTATCTTCCTTGGGCTTAGGTCCCCACTGGGAGTTGTTGCACAAGTGGTGTGTGGAAATGCAAGATGTGTGTGTGTGTGTGTGTGTGTGTGTGTGTGTGTGTGTGTGTGTGTGTGAAGCAAGTCATGTATTTTGTTATGTGTTTTCATATTATACAGTGAGGCACTTCACAAGATATGTGTGAAGCGCCTGACGGGGTTCTGCGGGGAGAGCAGGCTTAGCCCGCTCTCCGCGCAGACGAGCAGTCGCTCATAGCTAGGCAGCCATATCGGCCACCCACATGGCTGCCAGCTCCATCACGGAGCTGGCAGGGGCTGTGGGGCTTGCAGCTTCCCATTCGGGGGTCTACTCGAGTATTACGGCACAATGCAGAGACACACAAGCACAAAAACAAGGTTTACGGAGTGATTGTTAACCTCGTTTAAGGGGAGGTGGATTTATCGAGGCTAGCTACCGGGAGCCTCACTGCTCCCATTGCAGCACACGATCACCCAGAAGCGGGCTGGGCTCCCTTAGTCCACTTTTGGGGGATCGTGGAAATAGCCTCAGTGTGTTTATATAATTGCACCATTTTGTTCCTTTCATTTAATTTTCTTCCTCTTAGAAATATTTATAGATTAGCATTGCATTACAAAAGAAAAATGAAAATACACCCCATTTTCAGTGTCTGAGAGGTTCATGTATACAGTATATATTATCTCACCAGGCTGTTTGTTATATCTGACTTTAAAATATCATATGACTTAATCTGCTTTCAATTGAAACACAAATAGAGATGGTTTATATAATTAATTGTGTGAATAATTGGCTTCCCTGGAATTGTGGCTCAGCCATTTGGTCACATCCTAAAGACATACCATGGGATAAAAAGCCAAGATACACAGAAGAGTCCCTATTCTGTCAGATCAAATTCTGTTGTATTGGAGCACAACTATGCTAGACAAAGAATTCACTTAGCCTAAGTATATCCTCAAGAGTTTTTGCACCTGGTTTCTAACAAACCTTGGTATCAGCATATCATAATTTGTTTAGTCAAAAAGTGAAAGGCAGCAGCAGAAAATGTATCCAGTGTTGCACTGAAATTACGCACTGCTTCTGTGATGGATGATTTTTTCAAACAATATTCAATGTTTTATTCAAGCAAACATTCAGAAGCTGGAATAATTCACTCTATCCCTTTGGATATAGAAGTCAGACCAAAAATTTTCACTCCGTGCTGAGCCAATATGAGAGGAATTGAATGTAGGGATGTGCACGGACCTCGATCCGAATTGGTTCGGCACATGGGGAGAGGAGCAGTGAGCAGGATCTTTACAAAAGAGGAGAGCAGGTCCTTATTACTGAATCAGACCACTAGTCCATCTAGCTCACACTCTGCAAGGTTACAGCCAGGAGTCTCAGCACCGAACCAGTGCGTGAACATCAATTTGTGCACATCTCTAACTGAATGTATTAATTGTTAATATGATACTGTCACTTTAAAAAGGAAAGCCTAGTGAAACTCTGGGGAAAGGGAGGGGGAAACCCAGAGTAATTCTAGTGTTGGCCTAGAAAAAGAGAAACAAGCTTGTAAAAGTATCTGCTGAGCTGTGAAGCAATAAAGGTTCGATTCCCCGCCCCCCACCCCCAATCCCCTTGCTTGTGGTGTAAGACCAACACAAGGGCATGATTGAAACCTGAGCAGAAAGGGGGCTATGGGCAAAGATACCTTTCGGCATTTCTCTCAAGGTATTTGCTCAGTCCGACTCTTCTCCCAGTACATTTAACCTCTCAGTGATTGTCCTAAATGGCATTGTAGGCTGAGCCTTAGAAAGCTTTGCCTGGAAGGAAAAGTCAGAACCACCAAGTAATTCAGTGTAAAGATCTGCTTCAGTTTCCCTGGAGACCACATAGACCCATACCATTATAAAACGTCCTGATTCCCTCTCATTATATTGTCAGATGCTTCAGCGCATATGATTAAGACCCTCTTCATGCACCTCCTAACAGTGGTGACTGGTGTGGGCGCCGCCAGGGAGTCGGCGGGAGGGAAGCACTTTTAAGTGTAAATTAGTAGGTGCTGACTGTCCATACTGCTGCACCTGAAAGCTCTCCGCAGCAGCGGCATGCCGCCCAGCATCTGCTGGGGTGGAGGATTGACTCCGCCACTCAGCTGGCCTCTGCACATGCATGGAGGACATTGGCTGACCATCAGCTGTGTGGTGGACCCGATCCTCTGCTGAGACAGGTGCCGGGTGGCACATCATTGCTGGGAAGAGCTTTCAGGTGTGACAGTACGGGAGGTAAGCACCTATTAATTTATACCGAAAGGTGCCTCCTGCTGCCACCGCCGCCACCCCTGGGGGCATCAGCACCAGCCACCACTTCCTCCTAAGAGTGGGAGTCACTTCCATCTTGTGCAATCTTATACGGCTGCAGTATGTCAGTGAACACCAGAGTGGTATGGTGAATACCAGAATGCATGGGGCCAATCAGGTGCATCCTTCCTGCCTGATTTTTTTTTTTACTTTTTTGTCTCCCTTTCCATACAAATGGCCACATCCACACAATTCCAGTATTCACATCCAGTAGGAGGAGGCTGTGCAGTGGGGAATCAGTTTTCATGCCACACTGTGATGTGTGCAGATGGGTCCCTGCTATACTCCATTTTAAATACCCCCTCACTGTATCAAGTGACGGGTTGCAACAGACATCTCCCAATTTCATATAAAATGGAAATCACTAAAATGCACTAGCCTAGACCATGGATATTCCATTTGGACAATTAGAGGAGACGTGGTCTTGTGATTGTGAGCATGAATTGCCCCTTTGCTAAGCAGGGTCTGTCTTGGTTTGCACTTGGATGGGTGATTACATATAAGCAGTATAAAATGTTCCCCTTAGGGGATGGGGGCCATAGAGTATTAGCATGATTTTTTTTATTTTTGCATTTATATACCGCCTTTCATTAAAAGACAACCCCAAGGTGTTTTACAAAAGTTAAAACATACAATAAAAAAGCAATTAAAACATCAAGCAAAAAAAATATAAAAACATATAAAACATTGCATAAAGAAGGTCCTGTGTTCCCCTCCAGGAAGGGCTGGGAGAGACTCCTGCCTGTAACCTTGCAGAGCTGCTGCCAGTCAGTGTAGACAACAGTGAGCTAGATGGACCAGTAGTCTGACTCAGTAGAAGGCAGCTTCCTATGTTCCTGTCTCAGCAAAGTTGGAGCAATTCTCTATTCAGGTTTAGAGCTGGAAAATGGTATTTGTGAAGCTGATGAGAAGTTTGCATCTTCAAGGCCAGAGATGACTCAGCTCAGACTGTATGCCCTGAGAATCAAGGACAAGTGCTTAGTCTTTCAGCAGTGCTGTGGCTGGAGTCGGCATTAGAACGAAGCAACAAAGAGATGCAAAACAAAGCCACAGAAACCCTTTCCATTTTGAAAGCTGTGCAGTCAAGGTGGAAATATGCCTTTTCCTCTTACCTTTTCTTCATCCTTTCCTTGCAGCGAAACTCTAGTGTAGTTCCACACTCATGGGCAAGGGGTGTGAGGAGAAAGACCAGGTGACAACTGTCTAAACGTCAGGGGACATATTCCAGCAGATGAGAGAACAGGAAGTTGAATTGCTCCTGTCTGACTTCCTGAGTCCAGCAGGGCTGCATGACCCTCAGGAACATATTTTTGGGAGGCTTCTGAGGAAAGAGAAGGTCGCCTCTCCCTCCTTGTGCAACACTACAGTGTTAGTGTGGAATTCTTCCAGAGACTACAATATCTAGGCAGAAGAAGACACCTTTTTTACAAGGCAAACTTTCACACCAATTTTCCATGTTCAATATAACAAAACTAGTTACTAAATGGTGGGCACCGTTGCATTCTTTTATAACTGGGAAAATGTAGTAACCCTCTCATAGCTAGTCATGGGTAATCCCATTTTTATTTTTATTTTTAGTAAGAAAAGAAGCTGCCTTATACGGAGTCAGGTCATTGGTCTATCTCACTCACTATTGTCTACATTGACTGGCAGCGGCTCTCCACTGTCACAGGCAGTAGATTTTCTCACCCCTAATTGGAGATGCTGAGGATTGAACCCTGGGGCCTGCTGGATGCAAAGCAGATGCTCTTATCGAAGAACATATAGAAGAACAGGCCTTGTTGAAGGAGAACCAGCATGGCTTCTGCAAGGGAAAGTCTTGCCTCACTAACCTTTTGGAGTTCTTTGAGAGTGTCAACAGGCATGTGGATAAAGGTGACCCAGCTGACATAGTATACTTGGACTTCCAAAAAGCTTTTGATAAAGTTCCCCACCAAAGGCTCTTGAGTAAACTTAGCAGTCATGGGATAAGGGGACAGGTTAATGTGTGATTCATTAACTGGTTGAAGGATAGGAAACAGAGAGTAGGAATAAAATGACAGTTTTCACAATGGAAGGAAGTAGGGAGTGGGGTCCCCCAGGGATCGGTACTGGGACCAGTGGTCTTTAATTTGTTCATAAATGATCTAGAAGTTGGGGTGACCAGCGAAGTGGCCAAATTTGCAGATGACACTAAACTATTTAGGGTAGTGAAATCCACAACGGATTATGAGGAACTCCAAAAAGATCTCTCCAAACTGGGGGACTGGGTGACAAAATGGCAAATGAGGTTCAATGTAAGCAAGTGTAAAGTGATGCACATTGGAGCAAAAAACACCAACTTCACATATACTCTGATGGGATCTGAGTTTTCGTTGACTGACCAGGAGAGAGATCATGGGGTCGTGGTGGTCAGCTCATTGAAAATGTCATCTCAGTGCACAACAGCTGTGAAAAAACCTAATTCCATGCTAGGAATCATTAGGAAAGGGATTTAAAATAGGAACATAGGAAGCTGCCATATACTGCGTCAGACCATAGGTCCATCTAGCTCAGTATTTATTTACACAGACTGGCAGAAGCTTCTCCAAGGTTGAAGGCAGGAATCTCTCTCAGTTCGATCTTGGAGAAACCAGGGAGGGAACGTGGAACCTTCTGCTCTTCCCAGAGCAGCTCCATCCCCTAAGGGGACTATCTTACAGTGCTCACACTTCTAGTCTCCCATTCATATGCAACCAGGGCAGACCCCGCTTAGCTAAGGGGACAAGTCATGCTTGCAACCACGAGACCAGCTGTCCTCCAAAATAATAATATATTATAATGCCCTTATACAAATCTATGGTGCAGCCACATATGCAGCTTTGGTCACTGTATCTTAAGAAGGATATTGTAAAACTGGATATGGTGCAGAAGAGGGCAACCAAAATGATCAGGGGCCTGGAGCAGCATCCTTATGAGGCTAGGCTGCAGCATCTGGGGCTCTTTACCTTGGAAAAGAGGCGAATAAAGGGAGACATGATAGAAGTGTATAAAATTATGCATGGAGTGGAGAGGGTAAACAGAGATAAATTTCTCTCCCTCTCTCACAGCACTGGAACCAGGGGTCACCCCATGAAACTGAAGGTTGGGAAATTTAGGACCAAAGAGAGGAAATACTTTTTCACACAGCGCATAATTCATCTATGGAATTCTTTGCCATGGGATGTTGTGATGGCCACCAGCTTAGATTGCTTTAAAAGGGGCTTAGACAGATTTATGGAGGACAGGTCTCTCAATGGCTTCTAATCTGGTGGCTGTGGGCCATCTGCAGCCTCAGAGGGATGATGCCTCTGAATACCAGTTGCAGGGGAGCAACAGCAGGAGAGAGGTTGTGCACATACCTTTTGCCTGTGGGCTCCCCAGAGGCATCTGGTGGGCCACTGTGTGAAATAGGACGCTGGGCTAGATGGGCCTTGGGCCTGATCCAGCAGGGATGTTCTTATTTTCTTATGTTATGTTCTCTTCCACTGAGCTATGGAACTTTCCCCATTCCCTAAGGCAGCTTCCTATGACTTAACAGATAATGCCTTTGAATGGGAACAAACCTAAAGGCCTTTCTGCAGAGCATCATTGATGTAGCTGGAAGAGGAGTATTAGGTCACTGTGGGATTTTATGAAGAATCCTATATATTCCATTATTACTAATTCAAACATGATGTATCTGCATAGCCATCTAAATAGTACCTGAATTGCTGCTAAATCATATGCTGTGACTCGTTTGGTCTAAATTGAACTGATTCTTCCATCAGATTATGATGGACTTTTCAACTCCAAGGCTATTTGTGGGCCAATTTCGTATTACTGCTTTTATGCAAAGGCAGTTTCATTAAAATGACTCTGGGAGCTTTGGATGGGTTCCTTTCATCCATTGGGACAAAAAGAATCCTGCATCTCAATGTAGCAGAAAATTGTAGTGTCCAATAAGAACTGGATGACTGATTTGGCCGATAGAGTTTCCCTTAAACAGCATCACACAGGTTTGATAGAAATTTCTCCCCCTAACTTCCCTGCCAAGAACTCATTTCTGGTGTTTTTAAAAAATAAGATTTGTTGTGTGTGTGTGTGTGTATGATTCAACAAAGGGTATACATTTGTACAATATTTTAAGGATTCTGAGATGTTGGCCAGTTCCTCTGCAAATGTACTGAATGATTTTTAAAAAAATTTATGTATTTATTTAATCTGATTTGATTAGATTAAATCAAAATTAAATCACCCTTCCAAAATGGCTCAGGGCAGTTTACAACAGGATAAAAACAATTAAAACCAGTTAACAATTAAAATCAAAATTATATTAAAAAAGAATAAAACCAATTAAACATTCAAATAGCTAAAAACCTTGGAAAACCAGGGCAACCATTTAAAACAGTTTTAAAACCCTGGAAGGCCAGGCCAAACAGATGGGTTTTAAGAGCTCTCCTGAAAGACAGTAATGAACTCAGATTACAGATTTCTGCCGGGAGTGCATTCCACAGCCCAGAGGCAGCTACAGAGAAGGCTTGCTTCTGAGTCACCACCAGACAAGCTGGTGGTAACTGGAGACGGACCTCCTCAGACGGACCTCCTCAGAAATTAACATGTGGTGGGGATAATGCAGATATCCACCATGCTTCCCATTTCCCCCTTTAATATTATATAACAACTTTTATTTTATTTTATTCACTCATTTAAAAGGTTTATGACACAGGGACATAGGAAGCTGCCTTCTCCCGAGTCAGACCACTGGTCCATCTAGCTCAGTATTGTGTTCCATTGTTTCCCAGGCAAAGTTCCAGGCTGTGCAGCTCTTTCTGTTGAGGAGAGCCAGAAACTAGCCTGGATGAATGGAGTCATTCCAGTACCTGGGGACTCCAGAGATGCTCTAACTCGTAGCCCTGCCAGCTCCCTACAGCTCTTCACAGAGCTGTGGTTTCCCAGTTCTAGCCTCTGCAGCTCTGGACAGTTCTGTACAGAAGCTCAGATGAACACATCAGAGGCAAGGAAGCAGGTGCAATTCCAACCCCTTCCCTAAGGAACACAGGAAGCTGCCGTATACTGAGTCAGGCCATTGGTCTATCTAGCTCAGTATTGTCTACACAGATTGGCAGTGGCTAGGGATGTACGAACAGGTTCGATGTTTGAGAAGTTTGACATCCTTTGCCTGTTCGGTTCAAAGGTTCAGGGTCAAACTGAACCATCCCCTGTTCGGTCTGATCCCGGACCGAACACCCTACAACTGTTCAGGGGGTTCACAAACATTGTGTTTTTAAAGAATACCAAAAAAATTTTTTTACCTAATTCCTTCTCAGGGGATTTCCTGGAGGTGGTGTGTGTGTGTGTGTGTGTGTGTGTGTCTGCAGAGGTTTCCCCTCCCCCTGCCGGCTCTTTTTTTAAATAGTTTCCCCCCCTCTAGACTCTCCACAAGGACACAAAACCCTTTGCTTTCTAAGTGGAAATAAGACACTGCTCTTGCTAATCTGCTAGTTGTCTAATTGCATACCAGACTATAGTTGATTTTATTACCATTCTTCCTGCCTTCAGTTACACAGAATCTCCTCCACCCTTTGTTGTTGACAATCTAGGCTGCTCTTTTTCATGATGAACCGCATGAAATTCAAGCTCTGTAGGATTAGGAAATGATCCTTCCTTCTTGTAACACAAGTATTGCATCTATCTAGGGGTGGACCTTGAGGTGGACCTTGGGGTGGGTGTGACTGTGGGGGCTGTCATGGAGAGCACCTGCACTTCTGAATTTGTGACTACACCACTGCATGATATTCTGCAAGGTTGGAGAGAATTCCACCCAAACGAGTATGCATAGAATGCATATTTCTTTTGAATGTAATACTGGATTTACCTAAATCCACCACTAGGACCCCGTCCCCCCCCCCCCCCCAAGTTCTTTGATTTTAGAAATTGGGCAGTCATCTTGAATTCACGGGCCTCGGCCTTTTGGGTAAATACAGGTATAAGCTGAATTTAATCTGTATTTTTAAGGGGGTTTTAAATTCAGAGTCATCTTCTATTTGGGTAAATATGGTATGACATGAACATGCCCTACTAAATCAGGTGGTGTGTGTGCACGCGCACAAGCGTACAAATACAACCTCTATAGGAAACAAATCCCTGGGGTACTGCTCACAAAATATGCCCCTTATGAATACATTGACTGAATCGAATGAATACATTGATTCGAATTGAACCACCCCCTGGTTCGGTTCGAATTCGAACCTGCAGCTCAAACCTGATGGCTGGTTCGGTTCGAATTCGAACCTTCAAACCACCCTGGTTCGAATTCGAACCAGTCCGCACATCCCTAAGTTCAAAATTCAAAATCAATCCTTTTTCTTAAATGTAAAGAATTAGGATCCAAGATGGCCATAAGAGCACTCAACAAGCAGACATCTCCTCATGAGTCACACAACACTTGGGACACAGATCCATATTAGACATTCAGTATAATCCATTTGATTCAACCTGATCCATTTGAGTCATGATCTCTACAGCAGGAATAAAAGTGAGGAGTCAGTGGAGCCAAACGTAAACACTACATCCCTGGCTGTAAAATAGGTCTAGACTCTACAAGGTCCTTACAGAATTTAAAGACACCATTAGTCTTGCCCAACTGAACCACTGGAGATCCCAAGCCCATGGGACTCCAGGCTGGAACCTGCCCAAACATGAAATTTAAAAACAATGGTATCTTGCCCAATTCACTCTGGGGCTTCCTAGAGAGTATGTGCTCAGTCAAGCTGGGGGATCGAATTTAAAAATCGAGGCCCACACAGGCCCTAATCTTGCCTAATTCCATATACAATTTAAAAATCCTAGAGATCTTGGCCAATTCGATAAACATAGAATTTAAAAACCCTAGAGGTCTTGCCCAATCAGAATGAAAATTTAAAAGTCCAGACCCATATTGAGGTCTATAGCTTGCCCAATCCAGTCTGAGAATATCCCTTGTGCCATAACAGAGGCAACAGAAGCAAGATGTGCGACCTACTGATTAACTTCTCCCAGCTTTTGGCATCAATGGAAATGTATTTCTTTACTTGTCAAAAAGATAATGAACCCAAGGTGGTATGGAAGCTCACTGGATTACTTAAAAAAAGAGGAAGCTTACCTTGTTTCTAGCTGTTGGGGAGGACTAATCCAGTCCTGGGTGAAGCTATAATTAGGCAGACAGGTTACCTAGGAACCCAGGAAGCTCTTCAATGCTTTGCATTCTCAACAGGATGCTGCTGTTCCCCCATTGCTCCCACAGTCACTGGATGCTCTGGTCAGCAGCTTCTTTCCTTAGTCAGTTTTACCTTCGTATCCAAGGCACCACACACGGTCCATCTAGGCCAGTATTGTCTGCACAGACTGGCAGCGGCTTCTCCAAGGTTTCAGGCAGGGGTCTCTCTCAGACGCTCTCACCAGAGCAACCCCATCCCCTAAGCGGAATATCTTACAGTGCTCACACATGTAGTCTCCCATTCAAATGCAAAACAGGGTGGACCCTGCTTTGCAAAGGAGACAATTCATACTACCTGCAACAAGGTCAGCTCTCTTCTTCATCAAAACTGATTGATGAGGCAGGATTTCTCTATATATGGTGGGACTACACGGCAGTTTAAAAAACTGGCTAAATGTAATCCAGAATAGATTTGAAACAACAGGAGATTATTTAGAATGCAAACCCCAGTGTTTACTTTTAATGGATTTGAGAAGCTCAATAAAGAAAGTAAATAGAAGGATGGTGGGTAACTGCTTGGAAGCAGCGGAACTGCTGACAGCCAAACCTTGGAAGTCAAGTATATTGCCAAGCAGAATGGAGTGGCATAGGGAGAAATGGTGGGTTATGCTCATGGAGAAAAAAAAGTGCATTCATTAAAATGAAAAATGGGAAAGCTAAAGTTAAAATTATTGGGATGAGTTGAGAACATGTTGGAATAATACGTACAGTCATGAAAATCTGAGTGAAATTTTTATCTATCTATCTATTTCAGTTATATACCACCTTTCCAAAAATGGCTCAGTGTGGTTTACATCACACTATCAATAGGATTTCCATTATTCTGGGATGCAATATGGGACACAAAGCAGGGTGTGTGTGTGTGTGTGTGTGTATGTATTGGGGCAGGGCCATCTCAGGAGCGGGGCCATTATTTCTTCAGGCTCTCTCCCTGCCTCCTCTCTAAGCTGCAAGTCCACCCAGCCACTGCTGTCACAGTCACCTCCTCGGCCTTGAGTGGGCAGGCCTTGGAGCCCTGGTTGTAGGGTGGCTTCCACCAGGGAAACTGGAGCCTTCACGGGGCGGGGCAGATGAGGCTGGGTGGCAGGAGAGCTTGTGCCCATGCCGCCATGGAAACCCAGTGCTTCCACTTGCCATGGGCATCGGGAGAGGGCGGTGGGAGCAGCAACGCCATCCCCGGCCTCACAGTAGCCTCAGCAGCTCCAGTCGGCCCTTGGCTCACCCTGCCATTTCCCTGGTGGCGTGTGAGGCGGAGCCAAAATACTGGGGAAATGGCATCCTGGATGGGATGGCCACTTTCCCACCAGAAATACAGGATGCCCCAGCTAATCTGGGCCTCTTGGCAACCCTAACTATTAATAGCATAAGAAATGATGATGATGGTTGATAAGGTGATCACTTCAGCCAGCTAAGAGAAAATGATAATCAAGTAGGCGGAATAATCCCATATATAATCCTATCCAGTATTCCATCTCTCTTTTCCATTGTCTGTTTGAAAGGTTGGTTGGTGCGTTCTTTTTGAAAGTTATACACTATATGCACAGGCTAAGTCTTGAGAGTGATACTGTATTTACGGCAAGGTAGACATCCTGAGTGCAAGTGGAGAAAGACTTGGCTCAAATCCCACAGATTACAACACAGAGCGCATTTGAAGATCTTTGCTCTGGCAATGCCTGCAGCAAAGAAGCAGTTCTTTCCTGCCTGTATTGCTTCTGTAAGCTCACGTCCAGCAGAGTTGTTGCCTAGGGTTGTGAGAGGGCTAGTACATGCCCCTCCTCCCCTGGATGAGTACTTAGATCCATCAGTTACCCGTTGTGACATTTTTAATGAGTTTTTTTGCAGATAAAATCTCTCCTGTTTGAGCTGAACTAGACTCTACACAGTTACTGCAAAGTCTACTGTGGAGCTGTCCAGCAGCTCCGCTTGTATGGTTAAACTGGATCAATTTCAGTTTGTGGCTCTTGAGGATGTGGACAAGATACTTGGGACACTTTGCCTTACCACCTGCCCTCTTGACCCTTGCCCAACATGGCTTATACTATCTAGCAGGGAGTTTATTGGAGAAGGTCTTGCTAAAATCACTAATGCTTCTCTGAGGGAGGGCAGGATGTCTCTTTGTCTCAAGAAGGAAATTATTAGACCACTTTTGAAGAAACCTGCATTGGATCCCTCAGAATTAGCCAATTATAGGCCTGTCTGCAACCTCCTGTGCTTGGGCAAGGTGATTGAGAGTGTGATGGTGACTTAGCTCCAGGCTGTTTTGGAGGAAGCAGATTATCTGAACTCATTTCAAACTGGCTTTTGGGCAGGCTATGGGGTTGAGATGGCCATGGTTGGCCTGTTGGATAATCTCCAATTAAGAATCGTCACGGAGAGTGTGACTCTGTTCATCCTTTTGGATCTTGTGGTGGCTTTCAATACCATCAATATCCTTCTGGGGTGCTTGAAGGAGTTGTGAGTGAGATGTACAGCTTTGCAGTGGTTCCGCTCTTACCTGTCAGGTAGGTTCCAGATGGTGTTTCTTGGAGACTGTAGCTCTTCAAAACAAGAGCTCCAATATAGAGTCCCACAAGACTCCATACTGTCTCCAATGCTTTTTAACATCTACATGAAACCTGAGGGAGATCGTCAGGGGAGTTTGTGCAAGATGTTATCAATATTCTGATAATACCCCAATCTATTTCTCCCTGTCAACTTCATCAGGAAATGGCCTAAGTTCTCTAAATGTTTGCCTGGTGGTGGAAATGGGTTGAATGAGGGAGAACAAACTGAAATTGAATCTAAACACGACAGAGGTAATCACTGTGGTTGGTTGAGATTTAGGAAGTGGTTTAGATCTGCCTGTTCTGGACAGGGTTGCACTCCCCCGGAAAGAGGAAGTACGTAGTTTGGGAAGATTTCTGGACCCGTAACATCCATACCTGACTACTGCAATGCACTCTATATACAGCTGCCTTTGTATGTAGTTCAGAAAATGCAGTTAGTACAGAATGCAGCAGCCAGGTTGGTCTCCGGGGTTGCCTGAAGAGATCATACTACACCCACTTTGAAAGAACTACACTGGCTGCCAATAGGTTTCTGGCCATATACAGAGTGCTGGTCATTACCTATAAAACCCTAAAAAGCTTGGGTCTGAGGTATTTGACCACGGCTTTTTCTTCATCAACTCTGCCACCCATTAAGATAATCTGAGGAGGTATGGTTGCCACCAGCTTGGTTTGTGGCAACTCAAAACCTTTTCTAGAGTTGCCCTGGGACACATGCTTCCTGATGAAATTCCCTGAATGTTTTTAAGAAGCACCTGAAAAGATACCTGTTTAACCAGGCTTTTAGTTTATTGTTTTAAAGGTTCAGGTTTTAGAGTTTGTGTTTGTATTTTTTAAATTGTTTATATTGTAGCAATGTTTTGATGGTTTTTCAATTGTGAACCACCCAGGAACCTTTTTGTATAGAGAAGTATAGAAATGTGATGATCCCTGGCAGCATCTCCAGTTGAGAGAGACTTTTCCCTGAAACCTGGGAGAGCTGCTGCCAGTCAGTGTAGACAATGCTGAGCTAGATACACTGATGACCTGACTCGGTATAAGGCAGCTTCCTATGGTACAAAAAATGGTATTGCCCACAACTAGCTATAAGTGGCACAATCAGCCACTTCTGGCACTATTTTGTCATAGTAGTAGTAGTAGTGACCTTTTTATATCTGCATGTATTTCACAGTAGTGACCTCATATCCTTCAGATTAGAGTGACTATCTTTGGAACCATCTACCTTTCACTCTGAAGCTTCTTGCACAATTCTCCCTGCTATGACTTTAGTGTGGCACTGGTGGACTGCTGACCCTGGCTTTTCCAGTTGCCAAATTGGGAGAACTGGTCTTGTGGTAGGAAGCATGAATTTCCCTCTGCTAAGCAGGGTCTTCCCTGGTTTGCATTTGAATGGGAGACTCCACGTGTGAGTAAGGTAGGATATTCCCCTTGGGGGATGGGGCCATTCGGGGAAGAGCACCTGCATACTTGCATGCAAAAAGTTCCAAGTTCCCTTCCTGGCATCTCCTGTTAGGGCTGAGAGAGACTCCTGCCTGCAGCCTTGGAGAAGCCGCTGCCTGTCTGGGTAGATAATACTGAGCTAGATGGACCAATGGTCTGACTCAGTAGAAGGCAGCTTTCTATGTTCCTAATAGCTCCCAAGTAGCAGCTCATTTCTCCTTTGCAGGCATGATGCTGTCCTTCCTTTCCCTACTTGCTGTGGCATGTGTGGTCAGGGTCAGCCAGAAGGGGAGGTGGACAGATTGCAGTTGCTGTAGCTCTACCAAGGAAATGAAGACTGACAGTTTGCTTTTCTCTTCCCTGCAATATAAAGATTTGAGCTCGTGTACGGCTTCCAGCCTCCAGACAGAAAAATTGTTTTCTATTTCTAGGAACTTTTCATAAAAGTAACATGTTATGCTACAGATGGCAAATGTCAGGAAGTTGAGAACGTGTATCCCTTTGCCACGGCTTTCTTTTCTTCACGCAGAATCCAGCACATTTCTCTAAGCCGACAGGCTGTCTTCCAAGTCCTTGATTCTCAGTGTTGCTTTCCCTTAAACTCTGCAGAATATCCTCTGTACAAGTAGAGAGGCCAAAATTGCATGCAACACTTCATCTGGAGACTGATGAGTAGTGAGAAGCCTGGGGTGGTTACTTCCAGCATCTTCAGCCTGATCTCTTTGCTGAGCAAGAACCACCTTGGTTTGCATTTTTATGGGTGACTACATGTGAGCTCTGTGTAAACTCATCATGAGGGGATGGGGCCATAACTCAGTGGCAGTGCATCTGCTTTGCATGCAGAAGGCCCCAAGTTCAGGCCCTGGCAGCATCTCCAAGCAGGGCTGGGAGAGACTCCTGCCTAAAGCCCTGCTGCCAGTCAGTGTCAACAATGCTGAACTAGATGGTCTGAGTCAGTGTAAGGCAGCTTGCTATGTCCCTATATTAGAATTTCTTTGGTCAACATGCTAGAGTCATGTTTCCCCTGAACATTTCCACATGTTTCTACATGTCATTCTCATTTTCTGGTGTAGGTGTAAGGCCTTGGCCACATTCACACGTAACACGAAACTGAGGAGAAGGGACCTCTGTTTTCATTTTCAGTACATCCAAATGCGCTGAATGTGGGTAACCTCAGTTTGGCTGGAAAATGGACCCGTGGTTTCCCTCCCTGGACATTCAGTTTCTAGTGGGTTTCGCTGCCTTCAACTCCAGTTCTGCAGTACCAGCGTTATGTCTGAACATGGCACCACAATCAGGCTCTTTTGCAACCGGAGTTGAGGGAGGATGTCTCTCCCTTTCTCTGGCTGCTATTGGCTGACAGGGCTGTCCTCCAGTCACGAAGGACACTTTCAGAACCACGAACCAGCCCCAATCCGGCCCAGGGGGTTCGGCTTGACTTCGAACCAAACCAGGCCCGGTCAACCTCGAGCCAGTTCACCCATCCCTAGTCTACCACAGTGATGTACCCGATAAATGAGGGAAAGAGGAGAAGCTGCTTCCCTCACAGACACAAAGAAATCTTATGTAGATTTAACTAAATCTCCTTCTCCTTTCCCTCCCATTTCCTTTCTGTCTCCACCCCCCACCACACACACACACACACACACACACACACACTCTCCAGAATCCCCACTGGGACAAACTTCTCAACAACAAAACATAGAAGATTATGAGACAGAAGACAACAAACACAGAGAGACTTCAGAGAGGTGAAGGTAAACTGAGGATCCCCCACAGAGCTGAAGGGAACAGAGAATCCAAAGAACTGCACTGGCAGCTCTGTGAATGCAGAGAAAGGATCCACTATCTTCCACAACAGCGCCTCTCTCTGCTACCCCTGCAAGTTATGTCCCTTTCTGGGGTCCACATTCTAAGAAAGACTTTGACAAACTATTCAGAGTAAAGAGGATTATGGTAAGGAAGTCTGTGCTAAACCGGTGAAGGAATTGGACTGGTTTTTCAGGCACTGGTTTTATTGTTCTCAGTGGGAAGATTCCCATTGATTACATGAGCAGTGTTTTAACATTCGTCTCCTGTTGCATGCACCGTTAATAGGATGCTACTGAATTTCTGTTTTTCACTTACATGGTGCTAAAGTGAGCACAAGGAATAATCCATCATCATGTTGCATCCTTCTCTGTATTTTAATTCCTGGTGCCTGTTGTGACTGCCTCAGAGAGAAGGAAGAGCAAAACTGACATAAAGCCCATAACAACAAGGTTTGTTTTCCTGTCTGTGACTTGCGTGGATTTTAAAGGGCTCGTATTATGGAAAGAAACCGGTTTTCTCTCTTCAAAGGAAGAGAGTGAACATCCCTCAGTTGCTAATTCTGAGCTCTCAGATTCTCCCTTGAGGTGCTGTCAACTGCAATGCATTGCATAGGTACTTTCTGCTAAACTCATTATAAAGTGATTGGCCTCCAGGAAGTCATAAGAGTGCTCTGCAGCTGACTTGGCAGTGTCACATCTTATCAGATGGCGAGTGCCAAAGGAGTAATGGGGATTAAACCGATGGGTTGTTGCCATGGAGGCCGGCCCTTCCAAATGGCACTTGATGATCAATATTGACGTTCCCGAGACATGTCAAATTCCAGTCTTTCTGTACGTTTATCATCACACTCTATCGTGCCAAGGCACTGATTGTGAGATGGTGGGTTTGGTTGCATTTTTAGGGTGCAATGATTTAAATTGCTGGAAACTAGGAGACAATCAGAGAATGGTTTGACAGAGTACAGAAAATGGTGATCCAAGGCAAAATAACATCATCAGTGAAGTTTTCAATACATCCAAATGTCAGGAATTGCTGCAGGATGGGGAAGACCTGGCTTAGCAGCAGTACATGTGAAAGGGACCTAGATGTTGTTGGAAGTGAAGGACTCTGCGCTGTCTCATGTCTCAATGACAGAGGGGAGCAGATTAGTGAGTCAGAGGGCTAGAGGGGTCAAGACATTGGTCATCCCTTCTCTACTGCTCTGACACTATCCCTTTGATATGTAGTTTGCTACTCTCAGGGACTTCTTGCCTGCCTGCCTTGCCACTTCCTCTTCCCTTTCTTCTCCCTTGCAACACACACAATCCTCTCTCCCTGCACCATGTGTGCAGAGATGCAGAAACCATCCCTCTGCATCCAGCTAGCTAGCTAGATTAGAGACCCTGTCTCTCCATTTTACTGTCTAGGATGGAGTTCACCAATAAAGACTCCTTATATTGATTGGAAACTATGAACTGGCCCCAAGTTGCTTTTACTCTCAGCATACACATATGCCTAGACAGATGCCGCTGTGTTGTGCCTCAGTGCACTCTGCTGAAATAGAAGGGTATCTCTTACCAGAGAGAATTCCCAACAGATATCATAGTGAAGGAAGATTTGAATGTGAGCCAGCACTGTGATGCAGCGGCTTCAAAAGCTAATGAAACTTTAGGCTGCATTAACAGAAGTACAGCGTCCAGATCATGAGAAGAAATGGTGCTACTCTGTTCTGCACTGTATCCACTTGGAATGCAGTGTTCAATTCTGGGTCACACATTTTTAAAACAGTTATTGATAAACTGGAAGAGGTTCAGAAAAGGGCCACAGAGATAACAACTGAAAAACAAGTCCATATGGACTTATCATTCCCCATGGATTCTCCGTGCTTACCAAGAATAGGGGGAAATATTTCAGAGGCGTAACTAGGGAAAACGGCGCCCGGGGCAAGCACTGAAATTGCGCCCCCCCCCCCGCCGCGCTCCCCCCACCCGGCCGCCCCCAGAAATATGGAAATGTGTCACAGTCATAGTCAAATGTGGGTTGTGGGCTGCATCCGTGCAAGTATACTGGGACAGGAAAAAGGAAACATGAGGCTACAAGGCTCTTTAGAAATATATATTTTAAAGAAATGTCTTGCATACCAACAGCCTAAGTTTGCAGTCCTCATGGCCAGAAAATAAATGCTTTTAAACATAGTAATAGGTTTTGTGTCCCAAAATGGAAAAGACAAGACAGGTATTCTAGTCTTTTCCATCATAGATATTCTAGTCTATTCAAGATTTATGCTTATATTATAATAGAGACTTAAATTATAATAGACATATATTCTAGTCTATCATAGATATTCTATGTTTATTAATTCTATAATAATGTCTATTTGTAGCACACTTTACGTTGGTTGTATTCCTGGGAAACTCAATGGCCACATTCAGCCACCATTATTTGAGCCATGATCTCCTCCTCTTTCTGCTTCCCTCTCATACACAGTCTTAATAAATAACCTCCTGGTTTAATTAAATCACCGTTTGCCTATGCACCTGAACAGCAAAACTGAGGTTTGGGCCCTTCATATACCAGAATTGCAAACCACACTGTGTGATTCTAGTTTGGAGGGCTTACTCAGCAGTTTATTGGATGTAAGCTGTGAATGTGAATGCATCCAATTGGATTGAACGTAAGGGCAAGTTATGGTTTGATTACGTAGGAAGCTGTCTACAGAGTCAGATACTGGTCCACCTAGCACACTATTGCCCACACTGACTGGCAGCAGCTCTCCAAGGTTTCAGGCAGGAGTTTCTCCCAGCCCTACCTGGAGGTAGGGATTGAACCTGGGATCTTCTGCATGTTATTTGCAATTACATCTGACTTGCTTGAAATAAATACACATAAATAAATACCCCCCAACATACATCTGACTTGCTTGAAATAAAAACACAGGCAAATCAAAAAGTTCATGAATAAGTAGGGGTGAGATTTTTCTTTGTTTTAAAAAAGCCTTCCCAATTTCCTCTTATTTTAAAAACTCTCTCAAAGGAAAATATAAGTTTAATATGTAAAACAAAATACACATTGAATGAAAAACTGTGATTAACTTTTTAAAAACTATTAAGTATGTAATTAGAAGAATTCCTGTACATTGAGATACCAATTTCTTTAAAGCCAGAAATAATACCTACTGAAACTTTAATTATTTAAACAAGGAGAGAAAAAGGCATGTTATCTTCCCTAACAAAGATTAAAATCAATTTAATTGGTTCTCCACTGCCTTGACATGATTTTCACTGTGAGTCAAGCAACCAAAAAGGGAAATTAATATCTCAGCTGTTAATCAAGTGATATTTGTGCACTCTATCTTATTAAAGCTACAGGGGCAGAAAGAAAAACTTCCCATTGCTACTTTTTGGACCAATTTGTTCACACTGTATTAAATGGGATTTCCCCCCCTTCAAAAATATAGATGCTGTACTTATGTTTTGGAGACAGAACATCTACAATATGCACAAGGCACAAATGAACAAGGCTGAAAATGTTGTAGACTGTATGTTGCTAATAAAAATCTGCTATAAAGAATAAACCTAGTATTAGTCCAGACAGACTGAACATTATTCAAAAATTATATTAATGAGTTCCAGATTAAATTTGCCACCACCCCCATGCTAAGGGATGATCCAGAAACTGTAATTATTAGCAGAGCTGCAAAGATCTTGTGTACTAGTACTACCAGTTTCCTTTTGCAATCCCACCTCTGCAAAAGGAAACTCATGCATGCAAGCCAGGAGAGCGACTTGTGGCTCCACTTGCATTGCATGAGTTTCCTTTTGCAGAGGTGGGATTGCAAAAGGAAACTCGCGCAATGCAAGTGGAGCCACAAGTCGCTCTCCTGGCTTGCATTGCGTGAGTTTCCTTTTGCAATCCCACCGGGACTCACACAATGCAAGCCAGAAACACAATGCAAGCCAGAAACACATTGCAAGCCAGAAACTCACACAATGCAAGCCAGAAACACAATGCAAGCCAGAAACACATTGCAAGCCAGGAGAGCACCACTGGCTCCACTTGCAGGCAGCTACCCTCAGTTTAGGGGAGGGGGGGAAGCCTGCTATGCAAAGCACATAAGAGCTAAAAGGAGGACGTTATGCAAGGGAGTAGGGACATTCTCTCACACACAACACACACGGGGGAGAGAGAGATTTGAGCAATGAAACTTACTTTGTTAATGCAGAAACAGAACAGAAGAATAAAATGCAGCCAGAGGGCAGTGTGGTGGGCAAACGGCAGGCAGGCAGGCAGAGTCAGAGAACGTCCCCAGCAGCAGCTGCTCTCTCAATTAAACCAAGCTACTCCGCTCCACTCCTCCTGCGTGCAGCAAGGAGGGAGGGAGGAACTGAGACAACCAGCATGGTTGGCATGTGTTGTCCGGCAGCCAATGGGAGCTCCCACCCGCCGGAGATCTCCGTAGTGGAAAAAAAAATCACAAAAAAATTCTTTTTTGCCAAAGGCAGGGGATTAGTGGGGGCACTTTTTGGCGCCCCCTGCCAAGTGGCGCCTGGGGCATGTGCCCCCCCTGCCCCCCCTATTGTTACACCCCTGAAATATTTATTTAACCAGGAAGGAGGGGGGAGAACTAGAGGCACAGATGCTCTGCTCCTGGGCCAGCTAGTTGTGGTGGTGGTGGCGATGATGAATAGGGCTACTCATTGCTAATAAAGCTCTGACAATTAGACTTCTCCTTTTTTAACAGTGCTGAAAACCTCAGGGATAATAGAACTTTGACGTCAGAGCAGGTTTTTGAAATAGGGCCCTAGCTCCGTGGCAGACCCCCTGCTTTGCAAGCAGAAGGTCCCAGGTTCAATCCCTGGCAGCATCTCCAGGTTAGGATTGGGAGAGAACCCTGAGCCTGAAACCTTGGAAAGTTGCAGCCACTCAGTGTAGACATTACTGAGCTAGATGGACATAAGAACATAAGAACAGCCTTGCTGGATCAGGCCCATGGCCCATCTATTCCAGCATCCTGTTTCACACAGTGGCCCACCAGATGCCGCTGGAAGCCACAGGCAGGAATTGAGGGCATGCCCTCTCTCCTGCTTTTACTCCCCTGCAACTGGTACTCAGAGGCATCCTGCCTTTGAGGATGGAGGTGGCCTATAGCTCTCCGACTAGTAGCCATTGATAGACCTCTCCTCCATGAAGTTATCCAAACCCCTCTTAAAGCCATCCAGGTTGTTGGCTGTCACCACATCTTGTGGCAGATTGTGTGTGAAAAAATTGATTATGTGTGAAAAAATACTTCTGTTTCTTGGTCCTAGATTTCCTGGCAATCAATTTCATGGGATGACCCCTGGTTCTAGTGTTATGTGAGAGGGATAAGATTTTCTCTCTATCCACTTTCTCCACACCATGCATGCTTTTATAGACCTCTATCATGTCTTCCCGCAGTCGTCTTTTTTCTAAACTAAAAAGCCCCAGGTGTTGTAGTCTTGCCTCATAAGAAAGGTGCTCTAGGCCCCTGATTATCTTGGTTACCCTCTTCTGCACCTTTTCCAGTTCCACAGTGTCCTTATTTTAGATGTGGTGACCAGAATTGTATGCAGTACTCCAGGTGTGATCACACCATCATTTTATAGAAGGGCATTATAATATTAGCAGTTTTATTTTCAATCCCCTTCCTAATGATCCCTAGCATGGAATTGGCCTTTTTCACAGCTGAAAACATTGAGTCGACACTTTCAGTCGACTGGTCAGTCACTGACAGCTCAGATCCCATCAACATATACTTGAAGTTGGGGGTTTTCATCCCAATGTGCATCACTTTACACTTGCCAACACTGAAGCACATTTGCCATTTTGTCGCCCACTCACCCAGTCTGGAAAGATCCTTTTGGAGCTCCTCACAACCCGTTTTGGATTTCACTACCCGAAAGAGTGGTATCATCTGCAAATCTGGCCATCTCGCTGCTTACCCCTACTTTTAGATCATTTATGTATAAATTAAAAAGCATGGGTGCCAGTACAGATCCCTCGGGGACCCCACTTTTTACTTCCCAGCAGCTTGACTCAGTATAAAGCTGCTTCCTATGTTCCTATGTGCTTAAGGCTGGCAATGTCTCTTCGGGAAGATGAGCTGGTCTTTTGGTAGCGAAAACGAAGGACATCATACGATGATGTTAAGCACAGACAGGATTTCCAGTATTAGTCAGATATCTATTTATTGAAAGCTTTATTTATTCGTAATATATATAGTTACATGGGAATACAGGAAGCTGCCTTCTACTGAGTCAGACCATTGGTCCATCTATCTCAGTATTGTCTACACTGACTGGCAGCAGCTTCCTCGAGGTTACCGGTGGGAATCTCTTTCAGCTGTATCCTGGAGCATTTTCAGACAGGGAGGTTTACCTTGGAATGGAGGATGTGTATTCACACATCAGCAGGATTTGCACCGAAGTCCATGTAGGATGTTGGGGAGCATTTCACACACAATTTGGGCTTTTCATTGCACATTGGAGTAGAGCCCAATTTATGTCTGGAGTAAAAAAAAATCCACTGTTTGTATTGTTTTTTGGGGGGGGCAAATTTGAACTCTCAGTAAAGCTTCACGGTAAACCTGCAATAAAGCCTGCTGTCTGGAAATGCTCCTGAAGAGGCCAGGGAGGGAACTTGGAGCCTCAGATGCTCTTCCCAGAGAAGCCACATCCCAAAAGCGGAATATATAACCGTGTTCACATGTAGTCTCCCATTCAAAAGCAAACAAGGGTGCACCCTGCTTAGCAAAAGGGACAATTCATGCTCTCCTCCCAGCTCTCCTCCCTTCTACCATAGGTTTTCCCAGTTGCATGCAGTTGTTGTGGTAACTGAGATAAAGTGCTCTTGGTTGATTAAAAAGTATTAATGCAAGTGATGTGTTAGTCATGCAATGATTGCTTTTTGTTTAAGAATGTATCCATGGATATGCCTCCTTGAAGATAAAATTAATGAAAGCCACTGATTTTTTAAATGTGTCTAAAACTGGCTGAATATCAATGTCAGTCAAATCATTTGATTGTCAGTCTTGATTTGTGAACTCAAAAATAATCACTTTTTTACCTTCTTATTGAAATACCGATATTTCTATAGTAAGGTTTTCTTTTTTTTTTTTACCCACTTTTAGAATTAGGAAAAATTATGCTAGAAGCATAAATCAGCATGTAATCAATAATGATGAACATGATTAAAAATACATTAGCAATTGATTTGGCCATCTTATGCAATAAAACAGGAATTGATCTGGAAATAAATTATGTGTATCCCTGTCAAGGAAATTACAAAGGGGATTTTTAACCCTCACACTGCTGAGACTTATCTTTAAACATTAAAAATAATGGGGCTATTCTCACGAGCAGCAAAAATCGGGCTAGGAGAGCCTAGCCCGATTTTTGCTGCTCGTATAAACCACCAGGCTTGCAGGTGAGCCCGGTGGCTTACAAGCAGCTAGCCCGCTTTTCTAGCCCTCCCCTAAGCCCGGGTTTGCAGAGCGAGTGCTCTGCCAACACAGACTTCCCGATCATGAGTAGCCGTGGCACGGCTCCGAGTAGACCCGCAGAGGGGAGATGAAAAGACGCCTCCCGGCACTGGGGGTCTCCCCAGTATGCCCTGTGTGCTCGCGCAGGGCATACTTGAGCTTCTGGTGGCCACACGGCCCCCGAGCTCCCCCGCCCCCGCCGGCTCCATCGTGTGATTGCTCCATCACAGAGCCGGCTCCCTCTCTGGTCATGAGTGGGGAGAGCAGGCTTATCCCGCTTTCCCTGCTCTGCTGCAGAAACTGGGTCTCACTGATTGTGAGACCCGGCTCAGTATCTTACAAGTGTTATTAAAGATGGAGAGTCTTTTCTCACTGCACGTGAGAAACCTGTTTCTTGCAGAGGAAGCCTGAAAGCACTTACCTCCCTGCAGATGATCCTCATGACGTCCCTGGGCAGACAGATCGCCCACCCAGAGGAGCAACAGCTCCTGCTGGCTGCTCCAAGGGACAGGGTGCTGGGACACATCACCCCACGTCTCCCTGCCCACATAGATCCAATAATGCACCATGCAAGTGAGTGGTGCATTATGGGGATTCCCTCTCCCCCCAAGTCTGCTAGCTGCTGCTGCTTGCAGTTGTGGCTGACAGACGATCCGGACAACTGGGTTAAGGGAGAGCCTGCTCCCTTAACCTCATTTCCAAGGGAAGCTTCGGAGGCGGGATTGTCACCATGGTGCTGTCGGGATCAGGTGCAATCCCGGCTGCTCACACACACGTGAAAAACTGGGTTGGGCTCCCTTAGCCCCATTCTGAACACACGTGTGAATAGCCTCAGTGTGTGATTCCTCTGCACAACTTCTCAGCAACACACAAAATCAGTTCTCGAAGATGCCAGAAAACCTCGGGTAACATACGAGATGTGGCCAGAAAGAAAGAAAGAGAAAACTTTAAATTATCAATTTGCATCATAAGCCAGAGTACATACCACACAAAGCAAATGTTTATTGGATTTATTAAACTGATTTGTTGTGAAGGAGAAAGCAAGGAACAATCCACCAACTTGAAATCTTCCAAACGTTTCAGTTCCAACATTCCTTTTTTAAAAAAATAAGAGGAATTGTTAGATTGGTCCAGATGTGGGGTGACCGGGGACGATGATGTGGTGACTGGTGTTGGGTAGCTGCTCAGAGAAAATCTAGTGTTTTTTCCCCACTGTAAAAACCGTTAAGTTTAAAAACAGCTTAGGAACAAAGAAAACAAAGTCTTCCACGATACAAAATAATCCCCAGCCCATTTACTACAACACTAAGTAGTTTAACAAATTAACTGGATGTTTTCATATACTATATTTGATATCTGACATTTGGCATTTTATTAGCCTACTTTCTTTAAGGAAAGTAAGCGTATGAGTTCACTTGGCATTTTGTGTGTGTGTTCCCTGCTATCAACTTCACAGTGCCTGGACCAAATTGGGCACAGCTGCAGGGACATATAGGGACACCTCAATGGCATAGTTTGTGTTGATGTCATTCACTTCAATTCAGGATGGCGTAAACGTAAACATCTGAGGCACAAGTAGACTAACTTGTGGACTGCCTAACCAATGTGAACCAAATTTGCTACAGTTGTAGTGAGTGACTCACAGGGATGCTTCGATGGTGTAGTTTGTGATGATGTCATCCGCCCCATTCAATATGGTGGACACATGAACATTAGAGGTATCTGGGATAACTTATGAACCACCTATCCAAATTGAACCAAATTTGTTACAGCTGTAGGGACACATAGGGATGGGTCAAGAGTGTAGTTTGTAATGATGTCATCCATCCTGATTCAAGATGGTGGACACATGAACATTTGAGTTGCAAGTGGGCTAACTTGTGGACCACTTGACCGATTTGGACCAAATTTAGTGCAGTTGTAGTTAAGGGACACTACACTATTCTGTTTTGTATTTGTTATATTTTGGATTATGTACACTGCCTAAAGATACATATATCAGGTGGTATAGACATATGATAAATAAAGAAAACAAATAAGTGTCATAAATTTGTTAGCTCGGCTAACCCAACAGGATTTACAACCCCTTCAGCTCTCCCCCTGTGAGAAACAGAAAGTAGCAGCAAAGCTGCATGAAGGACAACGAAAGACTCACAAAGAAAAATAGTAGTAAACGAATAAAGTCCCCTGAACGAAACTAGGTACCCCCCTCTACGATAACTGAGTAATAACTGAAAATCAAACAACAGAGCAAAGAATGAATAGAACAAAGGACACCAGAGCAAGGAATTAACGGAACAAGAAACAACAGAGCAGGAAAGAACAGAACAAGGGCAAACTGGAACTCGAAAGGTTGAGGAATTCTAAATAGGAACATGGTCTGCAGTAAGTGAAAGTTGCCAACAGCAATCTGTGCAGTTTACAGACTGCTTAATATAGGGCTCAAGCTAACCGGCAGCCAATCAGGCTTTCTTGAGTCAGCACTTCTACTTCCTCTCCTGTGATATCCTGCACCTGCATGTCTCCCACTGAGCCTTCCTCCTGAGACGTCTTCTCAAGACAGGGAAAATCCCTACCTCCTCCTGATCAGCCTCCTCGGCTCTCATTTATGCAGCATAGTTTTTGATGATGTCATCCACCACAATTCAAGATGGTGGATGCCTAAACGTTTAAGGCTGAAGTGGGCTCACTTGTGAAGATGGTAATGATCAATTAAGTCTATAGTGAAAGGAAAGTAGGCAGATTAGTTCTTACCAGAACTCGTTTATTTGTTTTGTTTATCATATTTCTATACCACCTGATATATGTATCTTTAGGCAGTGTACATCATCCAAAATACAAGACATATAAAACAGAATAAAAACAAAACACTTTCACAGAATAAAACAATCAAAACAATTTCACAGAAGAAAACAAGTGAACAGTTTACAATTAGTTTTAATTAAAAGCCTGAGAAAACAGGTGTGTCTTAAGGGTCTTTTAAAAGCAATCAGAGATGGAGGAGCTCTTATTTTGATAGGGAGTGCATTCCAAAGTCCTGGGGCAGCCACAGAGAAGGCCCAGTCCCAAGATGCTACCAGACAAGTCAGTGGCAACTGTAATCTCCCTAGATGATTTTAATAGACAGTAGTGTTTGGGACAAAGGAGGCTCTCTCTAGTCTCCTGGGCCCAAGCTTTTCAGAGCTTTATAGGTATTTTATGGTAATTGACCATTCATTCATTCATTCAGTTGATGTGTGATGTTATTTGATAATAAATATGGAATGATATATCATTGCATTTTTCACACTTTCTAGCTTTATAGAATACCTTTCACACTGCCATTCCCCAAGGAATCTCTCTGGGCCTATTTGGACATAGTTATGAACCATGGGTTCAGTGAACCTGCAGTTCTCTTCTCTGTCCCTCAATGTACTCCCAGATGAGCCAGACCTGCGCTTGCCAAACCTAGAAGGGGGCGGGAGCTGGCTGTGCAAGCTTTCTTCTGAACCCAGGAAGGAAAGCTGCACCAGCCAACGAAATTTAAGCAGCGGAAGGAAGATCCTCCCTTAACTCTGGTTTGGGAGAGTTGCCCATACCTCACTTCAGCGTCTGGACCCTCGGTTTGGTAAGTGAACCTTACTTAGAACTGAGAATCTGGAGGCTGGGGGTAGGGATTGGAGCCTGAGGAACACCGCTGCAACTGTTCAGAAATAATGTGGGGGCAACCTGAGATGAGTTTGCCTCAGGTTTATCATGACATCCAAATGCAGCCTATGTGTCTGCTACAAAATGCATTTGGTTCATAATCCATAGGCTATGCTTTGGAATGAATGAAAATTGAACTGAATGGGTTCCGTTCAGTTCAGTTTTTCACTCAACTCGAAAGGAATGCACGCCCCTAGAGCCAAAGAGTGATTTGGTTTTACACACAAGAAAATGCCCCCAGAACCCTCTGCAGTATTCCAAAGTTCTGCAGCAGACACAGAAAGATTCCTTGACAAACATCATTGTGAAATATGTTCCATAAAGATAGATAGCATGCACATGGTTTTATTTATCGGATAGTAGATATGGATACCGTGGTCTATGAAATGGTAAATAAAATCACAAGTCAACTGTCAGATATCAAATACTGATATGCTTAGGCAGTAAATACAGTATTTGAGCAGGGAGGATTTGTCTGAAGAATATTTTTTTTATTATAAAACAATATGGAAAGATGGGATAAAGCATCAAACTCATATCAGTCACAGCCAGTCCACTTCTTTCATTGTCACTGCCATAATATACAATCATTTAATACCCTTCCCTGTCTGTAATTATTATTCTTATCTGTACAATGGAAGTTCCTTTTATAATATTTCTTTTGCAATAATAAAAACCCTTAATGACGCTCTTAAAATCTCATTATGATTATTATTTTTCTCCTCCATAACCTAACATACGTCAGTTTCCAACTATGAAGAAATACCTCACTGGAGAATATATTTGCAATCAAGGCTTGCAGAGGGAGATATTTGAGGGGGATATTTCAAAGCAAATGTGCTTCAATTCTAATGAGAATCAAGATTCAGAAAAGTGTAAATAGAGTCTACAGTGAAACTAGAAAGCATTTCTACCTGGCCCATGGCCTGTTTGTTTTCTCATTCCAAGGACAGTGAAGACAAAAAAAACCACACAGAAGCAAATAACTTTAAATCAATAACACTAAAGACTAAAAACAACAAAAACCAGAAGGCCTTTTAGCCTTACTCTAGTGGCGTATCTGATTCAGATATGATTGTACAGCACTCATTTATTCCTGAACACCAGTAGATTATGGGCAGAAAAACACTCTAAAGATTTAATTAAAACCTGTTCTTTCACATTTAATACTCCTAATGCTTTTAATTAATCTGAATATCCTTAATTATGCCTGTAATTTTTAACCGTGTGTAAATAGCTAATTAAAGTATTAGACCATCCTCAAATTGGAGCCCAAATGAAATATCTCAAATGGTTATTTGGCTGATTAAAAATGGGATTACATGAGAAGGTTTAGGTGTGGGAGGTTACTGAAAGCATTCCGCAGCCTTGATGCAGTTTGGCTGAGAGATGACTGGGAACTTGACGCCTGATGCCAAGTTTTGTTTTTTTAACATTGGTGCCCCTTTTAACGGGAAAATGAGAACCATATGAAAATGGGATGTTTCCTTCATCAGCCCTGGGGCAGCTCCGTTTCTACTCTGTTCATAGCTCCCGATGAACTTGCAGCTTCTGATAGCATGGCAAGAACCATAGCTCAGTGGCAAAACATCTGCTTTGTATGCAGGACATCCCAAATGTGCTCATTGGCATTTCCAGGTACAGCTGGGAGTAACTCCTGCCTGAAATTTGGAGTGCCATATGGTCACTATGGGCAGACCTCAATCTGGTTGTTGCCGTGTGCTCGAGCTGTAGCATCCAAATGTTCTTCAAGGGCAGCTCCACAAGGGGGAGGAGATCTGGTCTTGTGGTAGCAAGCATGAATTTTTCCCTTTGCTAAGATGGATCTGCCCTAGTTTGCATTTGAATGGGAGATTACTTGTGCGAGCCCTGTAAGATATTCCCCTCAGGGGATGGAGCCACTCTGGGAAGATCATCTAGTTTCCAAGTTCCCTCCCTGGCAGCACCTCCTAGATAGGACTGAGAGAGATTCCTGCTTGTAACCTTGGAGAAGCCGCTGCCAGTCTGTGTAGTCAATTCTGAGCTAGATGGACCAATGGTCTGACTCAGTAGAGGGCAGCTTCCTAAGTTCCTCCTGTAGAGGATGGAGCCATTGTTCAGTGATAATACATCTGCTTTGTACAGATTTATACTAAACTTTTCCCCCAACTGCCCAAGAAGCCAGTGCAGCCCCGCCTCATCCCCAATCTGTGAGTACCTCCCAAACTTTTTCTAAAGTGAAAAACAAAAATAGAAATATAACAGAGGAAAGGGAAAATGAGAATGAACACAGAGAGAGACTGAGAAATTTGGCAAGTTCCCTGTCCCCCTGCAGCACGAACTGTATCCATGAGGACCAAAACCCTTGAGAGATTTAAGTTCTAGCGAACATGGGAGAAAGGAGAGCCTTGAAGGATGATAACTCTGCATCTCATGACAAAAACATTTAACAAGCATCTCAAACTACATCCCAAACTGCAAATCATTACATCATCAGAGCCCCATGTATGGGAGGTACAAGGCCATGATGAAAGATGCAGGGCTGTAATCTCTTTAGATCACAAATTAAAGATGATAGATGCAGGCAGAGGCCCTCTTACCTCTGGACTTCAGGGCCTACATCCAGGGCCTCCACACCCACTATGACCCCCCAAATCATCTTTAGTCTGTCCTGGGTGGTGTGGTTTGTGTCCTCAAGAACCTGCGTGTTAAAAAATGATGCTTAACTTTCGGGGGGGGGGGCTCCATAGGTCCAAGCTCCAAAATTACCTAGGTGCACCTCTGGCTGCAGGACTGCAAAAAGGGAATTTCCTTGCTCTTTGCTGGGCACTTGTAAGCTGGTTCATTAGTGTTCCTCAAACTTGAGGAGCACAGAGGTGATCCTGGATTCCTTATCCTTTGCAACACTGCCTGTGATGGAAAACATCTTTTTCCACCAGATTGGAACCTGCAGATATACAGATCTAACCCTTTCCCCCCCTCATCCACCCCATGTATACTGAGGTCAGATGTCTATTACCTGACTGCAGATTTGCGAAACCACGGATAGTGAATCCGCGATTAACGAGGTTCTCCTGTATCACATTTCAGCAGAAGTTCCCAGAGCTGTTTACAATCAAATATATAAACAATTGTTTATATTGTTATATACAATATAACAATATATACATTGTTTATTGTTATATACAATATAAACAATCAAATAAATAAATAAATAAAATGGCTCCCTTTCCCCAAAGGGCTCACAAGCTAAAAAAGAAACCTAAGAGAGACACCAGCCACAGCCACTGGAGGGATGCTGTGCTGGGGATGGATAGGGCCAGTTGTACCCCCTACTAAATAAAGAGATCATAGAACCATAGAAATAACATCAATCTGCCATGTCACCCAGCAATACAGGGGAAGCTAAAAGAGTCTGTCAGCTGCTGAAAGAGGAAAAGTAACTAACCATTCCCACTGGGCATGAGAACAAGCTTGTCCACTCTCAAAGTACCTCTGAAAATCCCAGCCTGTACTTTAGTCCACCTTGCAGCTGCTGTTGGTCTACAACTTCCATCATCATCCTTGGCTATTTGCCACGGAGGCAGGGGGTTATGGGAGTTGTACTTTAGACTACAGGTGACTACCGGCTTTAGACTACAGGTTACATATGATCAACATGGACAGGGAAACATCTCCAGAAGGTGACATTTCCATTCAATATTTCTATGGCTTCTTGTTCTTTATGAAAGTGTGCTTGCAAAGAGTGAAACAGACTTTCAGTCATAGGAGATTCAGTGATCCAAAACTTAATGCAGCATCTGATCTGGCAGAATCTCAATTTCACCTGTGGGGAGGGGGTGTCACAATAATAATAATAATAATAATAATAATAATAATAATAATAATAATAATAATAATAATAATAATTCGATTTCTATACCGCCCTTCCAAAAATGGCTCAGGGCAGTTTACAAAGAGAAATAACAAATAAGATGGCTCCCTGTCCCCAAAGGGCTCACATTCTAAAAAGAAACATAAGACACACACCAGCAACAGTCACTGGAAGTACTGTGCTGGGGGTGGATAGGGCCAGTTACTCTCCCCCTGCTAAATAAAGAGAATCACCACGGTAAAAGGTGCCTCTTTGCCCAGTTAGCAGGGTTAGCAAGAATGAGGAACCATGAAGAATCACTCATGGGGAAATGTCACTTCCTGGTAACACTTCCTTGTCACGACTGATTGTGTCAATTCAATCTAAATGAGGGGAGAAGCAGAAAAAGAATATTTTAATATATTTTGCATTATGAAATTTCAGAAGTACTTACAAACAATTAATATTCTGGTCTCCGCATCACACTCTACAGGTAATTGCATTACTACTTTTTTTTTTTTAAAGAAATCCCTCTAGACCCTGGAAAATCTTAGAGGAAAAGTTCAATTTCCTTTTGTATTCATTGACATTTTGATTTAATTAACTGAGATGATAATATCTCCCTAAAGAGTCAGCAATTATAATTGGTGTGATTTTTTTTAACTGAAGCTCATGGAATATTGAAAACCTTTAAGATCTCTCAGAAACTATATGTATTTACTCTAGGGACAGGGTTTCTGAAATTATAGCCATGTTCACAGAATTTTTGATCCAGCTACTGATGGTGGGGATCAATTAGACATTACTAGCCTGGGTTAAGCTGCTCGTGTGCAGCCCAAGTGCACACAGAGACAGGCGACTAGAGAAATCATCTCCTGGGAGATTCCCCAATGAACCGCACTCATCGCACAGTGCATTGTGGGATATCTGGAGGCTAGGATGACTGCTCGGGGCAGCGCAGATAATCTGGGAATGCAGTCTGCTCTCCAGGCAACATTTGTTTTATAGTTTGGGGTGGAGTAAGTAAAACCCTGCCTTCCCCATACCCACCCACCTGGTAGGTTATGAGGTTCTCCGTTGCTGCCCCGAGGCTTTGGAATGCGCTCCCTAGTGAAATAAGAGCCTCTCCATCTCTGACATCTTTTAAAAAGTCTCTAAAGATGCATTTCTTCACCCAGACTTTTAACTGATATTGTTCTGATTGTTTAAATGTTGTTTTCAGAATATTGTTTTAAAATTTTAAATTGTGTTTTAAATTTCTTGCTTTTAAATTTTTCTGGTTTTGTTTTTAATTAATGTTTTACTTTTAATCTTCTTGTAAACCACCCAGAGACGTACATTTTGGGTGGTGTAAAAATAGGATAAATAAATAAATAATAGCCTTAGAGTATTTTTCCCCCACCTTGTTTATTGCGAGTCATAATTGGCTGTGTATATGTAGGTGTCTTGTCTCATTGGCTTTATTAAATATAATCATATATTTTTCAGTGGGTCTTTCTTGTTGGATTATTGTGATACATAGATCTAAGTATGCTTATTTTTTGTCTTGTAAAAGAAGAAAGACCATATCAAAAAGAAGTAAAGTAAGGGGGAGAGAAGCCATCCAAATACATGATATCTGAAAACTGGAAGTATAAGGTTTTAGTTTACATTCTTCTTCAGTGGTGGTGGTAGGTGCATTTGGTTGCCTCGGTATCTAGAGTTAGGAAGACAGAAAACCATCTCATACCCAGTCAGACCATTGGTCCATCCAGCTCAGCATTGTCTACCCAGACTGGAAGCAGCTTCTCCAAATTACAGGCAGGAGTCTCTCACAGCCCAACCTGGAGATGCCACACAGTGAACCTCGGACTTTCTGCTTTGCCACTGAACTACAGCCCCATCCCCTTAGCGGAATATAATCTTACAGACAGGCACGAAGCCAGCCAAACGGCAGCATGGGTCTGGCCCCACCCGGTGGCCCCTCTAGCAGTGTCCCGTGTGCATGATGTCACATGCATGGGGCATGGCTCAGGCTCTGGAAAAACCCCAAGAGATCCCCCCCTGCCCATGCCCGGGTTCCGGAGAGCCCCCAGCGAGCTCTCCCCTGTCCTTCTCAGGCAGCATTTGCTGCCAGACAGTCTTTTATTTCCCTTTCTCTCCCTCCAGCCATGCCCCCCTGTGAGCTTCGGCGGCCCTTTCCATTGGCAGCCCGGGTATTTTGAACCCGTTCAAACAGTAGTGGTTCCGCCCCTGCTTACAGAATTCAAATGGAGTCTCCCATCCAAATGCAAAGCAAGGTGGACCCTGCTTAGCAAAGGAGATGATTTGCACTTGTTTCCACAAGACTAGCCTCTTATTTTGAGATTGTGTAAAAGACAGTTCTGGTCTATCCTTGAAATAACTGTAAGAGTAGTCCCTGAAAAAGAGCTACAGTCCCCCCAAAACATTAGGCAACAAATTATCTTCGCTGCACCTTTCTCATAGGGCTCTTCCCATTTTGTTCCTGCATTTGGTATCTTCCCTTGTCTGGTGACTGAACACACTAGGGGGATCCAGGCTCTGTTGCGTAAGAGGTTTAACATTTTGCCTGTGATTATCATCTTCATGTTTAGAGAATCTGAAATGTACCAAGTGGCTCTACCTAGTGTGCAGACTATGAAGATCTCCTCCTGACAGCTGCTTCTGAAGAATACAGGTTTTGCTTATTCTGAGTCTGAAGTGACAGAAAGCCAGCACATGTTGCACTGTGATGCCAGAAAGTGCTCTCGGAAAACGTGATGAACGTCTGCCTGGGAGCACTTTTCTGGAAGCTTCTGGTGCAATTTTGCAAACAGCTGAAGCATTGGAAGAAATTATGCTGATTTTAGCCATCAGCCTGCAAGTCTAATGAGACTGTAAATGGAAGTGTGCAAGATGAACAACAGGAGCAAATAAAAGAAAGACAAATGTCTGCCATGGATGCTCGGCTGGGTTTGCAGCTGCCGCCTTCTAAAGTAGTAGGGAGGGAGAGATCAGCACAAGCCAAGTGCCTGGTTGAGCCATCTAATAGACGCAGCACAGGTGCTCTCTTTGGTTACACAGCAGCTGACTGCAAACCAAGTCTTGCATGCAAGTATGTACTCAGTAAGGATATTCACATGCTCCACCTAACCCAGGCTACGGAAGCTCAGCTTGGGTTAGGCTGAGCATGTGAACTGCTGGGATATGCACAGATCTCAGAACTGCCCGCCTGAATGACCCATCTTTTTACCCCAGCCTTTAGTGGAGGTTAAGGGCACAAGCACGCCCTTAACCCCAGCGCTGGCATCTCCTGGCCTCCTAGGGTTGTGTGTGTGTTCAGGCTGCTGGCAGCCCAAGTGGACTCAGAGACGCGTGCTTAGAGTGCACCGTGCTCATCTGCACCGTGCATTGTGGGATATGTGGAGGCTGGGATGCAACATCTCAGCCTCCAGAGATCCATGCTGTGTGCAGCAGCATGCATCATGTGGGAGCATGGTCTGCACTTCCCACCACCATTACAGGATTGTCTTGGAGAAGGTAAGTGTTCTGCAGCCTTCCCCCAATGTGTACCTACCCAAGCACTTACCTGTAGATAACTTAGGAATCCTGTCTTCATGCCTCCCACTTAGTCCATGAACCAGACCCACAAATTTTGGCCATAGGTACCACCTCAGTGTTCACAGTGATCCTTTCCAATTTGTACTACTCCCACTAGAGATGGAATGTAGGTGAGAGCATTATTGGATGCTTTCTGTGCATTATAACCTCTTCTTTATCCCTCTTCCCAAATGATAAAGGCAACTCTGGGGAGTGGGGGTGGCATAGGTTGGTAAGCAAAAGGGTCTCCCCCCACATTTCTGTTTCAAAAATCTAATATGTGGAGCACAGCTCGCCCACCCATAAATGCACCTTGTGCCTTCTGTGCCCCTCCCCACTTTTAAAGGTGCTGATTGCCACCACCCCCAGTGCTGCCTTCCAGTCGAGTCGAATCGGTTCAGCAGCCCCATGAACTGGTTCCGCTTCGAATCTCTGCGTGAATCTCGATTCGTGCACATCTGTACAGCAGGCCTGATGGTCATGACAATAAAAGCATGATAACACACTGAAAGCTGAATGTCTTGCAATGTTATCACCTGTTTTCTATCTCTAGTGGTGTAGACCCTGACGAAAATCACAATGAGCATTCATCCCCCCCCCCAGATAGTACCGATTACCCCAGATAGCTCATGTACTAAATGAAAAATTACAGTCCAAACTAGGTGAATTCTGAACTGATCAAACATGGATCAAAATCCAATTAAATTATTTTGCATTCTATGGGTAAAATTTGAGTGGTTCCTCTGCCAGGATACTGGAAAACCTGAGTATGCATATTGAAAATAGAAATAAATTGCAAAAATAGAATTTCCCATTGTTTTTTCTCCAGAATTCTTTGCATTGCAGCAGTAGTCATACATATGATTCATGGTTTAAATGTGTTTGGGGTCTGATCTGAATAGTAATGGTGATAGAACAAACATTTTAAGTTACTATTTTAGAATTTAGATTTTTCCAAATGTGTAAGTCCCAGAAGAATGAGACATCTGTGTTCAGAAGCTCAACTGGAGCTATTGTTCTATATATAGACACTATTACATGAGGAGGAAGTGTTGGAAAATTCTTCCTAATCAAACTGAAGCCATGTTGAAGGGAACAATGTGTGATTCAGCTGTGATTCAGGCTCACCAGCCAGATTTTTATACAAGGAGATCACAAACATAAAATAATGGAAGGGGGAATCGCTCTCTCTCCCACGAAAGACCAACCCCAAAGAGAAATACAGCTCTCTCTCTGTTAGGTCTTCAATTTCTGTCTTCCTATTACACCATTCAGCCCTTTCCCTTTTTATTTGTGAGAAGCATTTTGAAACCAGATCTGACAAAATGTGACCTATTATTCCTGGACCAATAATCAAAACATCCCAACTTCAGGCCAAATGTGCATTGTTACCCTAAATAACTGGAAAGCAAATGTGTGTGTGTGTGTGTGTGTGTGTGTGTGTGTGTGTGTGTGTGTGTGTGTGAATCAATGGTATTTTTAGATTAAAGTATATGTTCAGTTAGGGGAGTATGGGAAACCCTACAGATGGATAAAAAATTCAGAAATATTCTCATTTTCTCTCTCTCTCTCTCTCTCTCTCTCTCTCTCTCTCTCTCATTCATACACACACACACACACCAATGAGATGTTGTAAATCAAGATGTACAGCAAGGTCTTCCAAATATTTATTTGCCTATAAAATGGGATATACCACAGCAGACATGCACTGACATTTTCCACGGCAGGCTCATCATCTTGCGGTTCTCAAAATTGTGATATTCAATAGTGTTTCATTAGTATACTCTTCATTGTACTGATTATTATGCATTATTAATTCGGATCTGTGCCTAGGAGATGTACTGTATGTAATTATTTTTCCTTTCAAAACATAATAGCTTCACTGTGCGCTTGTTGCTGCCGTGATATTTCATCTCTGAATGTTCCTTCAAACATTCTGGGCCTGTGACAGAAATTTGTATTTGAACAGAAAAGCTGTCAAGAAGGGGCTGTGGTGCTATCCATCAGATTTTTAATCCTGACCATACTTTAATGCCAGGGAGCTAGCTGTCCAAGGCACTAAACAAAGATTGAAATTATGCCTTCTGTTCTTCTACTTCAAAGCTGCAAAGTTAGACTGGAATCCAATAGACCTTTATTACACTCTATTAATTTCGTATTAGTTCTCAGCTATGCAGAATCCAGCAAAAGTGTCACAATGGTTTAGGCATGCAACCCTGACTCGGAGATCAAAAAACAGAACCTGTCACTTTCCATAATTTTACAGGAGATTCTACAAATGTAAATTCCTTTTTATCCTGTCCTCCTTTTATGTCTTTAATGAGTTTTTCCACTAGGAGTGCAGAATCTCAATATCACTCCCAGAAATACTAACTGATATCGTAACTCTCAGCCATTCCTTCAGCAATCTAATTAATGGGTAATTTATACTTAGTCTTTACAAATACCAAGGGTCCTGTGTTGGGTTCCTCAAATAGTTTTATTTTGAGGGCAGGAGGCACGCATGTTTGAGAACAGATATGGCAGAGTGTTAGGATCACGTTAGATAAACTGAAGATGAACAAATGGCACTCTCTTGGCGGGCAAATTATATGTGGATTATCAGTTGTTAAAATTTCATCACAGAAAATAGCTTAACTATTAACCAAGCAAGTATTTTACATGAAAGATTAGCATATTTCCATACAAAGGGTTATGCTTAATTTAGAGGCATTGACTTCTTGCCACATGGGCTGACCTTTATGTCTAATCAAAGTCTCTTTGAATTCAAATCCCCAACCTTTTATCTCTCCTGACAGCTTTTAATTTGAAGGCCCATAATAAAGTCTATTAAAATTCGACATGGAACCGTGCTTAAAATGTAGCTGCTGGCTTGCTGGAGTTTCACATGCAGAACTTTCACCAAGTCAGATTACAGAGAAGCATACTTTGCTTCTTTCGTTCTAGTGGTTATGCTGATTTTTAATGGTCTGTGAGAGGAGAGCTGGCCTTGTGGTAGCAAGCACAAGTTTTCCCCTTTGCTAAGCAGGGTACACCCTGGTTTGCATTTGGATGGGAGACTAATATGTGAGCACTGTAAGATATTCCCCTCAGGGGACGGGGCTGCTCTGGGTAGAACACCTGCATGCTTACAGGCAGAAGGATGCATGGGGTCTAGTTTCCAGGTCCAATTCAACATGCTGAAACGACCTTTAAATCCCTTAACAATTTGGGCCCTGGATACCTGCGGGACCACCTGCTCCCAAAAGTTGCTGCCTGCTTGATGCGGCCATCTGGGGAGGCTCTCCTCTCCAGCTCCTGAGGGCCCCCCAGCTCCACCCCTCCCTATTTTCTCCATTATCCCCCTCACTCCAAGGGGCTCCCTCTTGCCTCGTTACACTCCTGTTTGGAGGATCGTTTTCTGTTCTTCCTTTCAGAGCCGAACTGTATTTTAGAAAATAATGAGATTTATTTTATTATTTTATTTATTACTAAAAATATTTATACCCTGCCCCTCCAGTGCACTACTGCTTGGGGCAGCTCACAACAATAAGATAGACCCAAGATACAAAAAAAGTAATAAAATTAACTAAATTGAACAAAAAATAAAAAGTTTTCAGATTAAAAACCACAATCATTATTAGGTTCAAATTAAAGGTTATTTTAAAAGCTAAAAACTGAAAATTATAAATCTCTCTCTATATATTTATTTATTTATTTATTTATATTTATAAGGTGGTTGCTACCACAAGTACAGCTCTTCATTCGCAAGGCTGTAACCAGCCTCAAAAAAATTTGGGGTTCATTGCAGAAATCAGGGGAGGCAGATTATAAAATGCTCAGTGAAAAAAGCCATTGAGGCCGGGGAGGGAAGAGAATATTTTGGTGCGGCAGATACACGCCATGCCACCAGCTGGCTACGGGTCTGCCACCTGCACTGGGCCAGCAACAAACCCAAAACACAAAAACAACTCTGTGCATGGTTAGGGCTGCCGCATGTGGGAAAGATACGGCAGTTTGTTGTGATGCTTGTGCAGCTTGTCACGCCTCCTACATCCCCCCACCGGCTTGAAGAGTGGCTGCAAGAGCTGCCAATCAGGAGAGGGCTCCCTCATACAAAGAGAACTTTGAGGTGGGGGTGGGCGTGGGGAAAATGCTCCTTTGGGGCAGCTGGTATTCAGAGGCAGGGAGCTCTGAGGAGAAGAAGCCACGGGAACAGTGCCAGCTGCGTCCGAGAGGCCCCGAGTCCTGGCATGGCCTCCCTAAGAGGAGGCAGAGCTTCTGCAACACAAAAAGCTCTGCTCCCCATCACCCTACAGAAGGCCACACCACCTATTGGGTAGCGCTCGTGTGGTACGTACGGAAGGACAGATTTTGGAGGTACTGATAGGAGATTTGGGGGTTTGTGGTCATTTGGGGAGGCCCAAAGGAGAGCTGGTCTTGTGGGAGCAAACATGAATGGTCCCCTTTGCTATGCGGGGTCTACCCTGGTTTGCTTTTGAATGGGGGGGCTACATGTGTGAGCACTATCAGATATCCCCCTTAGGGCATGGGGCCAGAGTTCAGTGGAAGACCATCTGTTCCCTCCCTCCCTACTGAATGAGCAAAGAGACACCTTTTAAAAGTGGTGATTCTCTTTACTGGGCAGGGGGAGAGCAACTGGCCCTCTCCATCCCCAACACAGAGTCCCCCAAGTGGCTGCTGCCACTGTCTACCTTATATTTCTTTTTTAGATTGTGGACCCTTTGGGGACAGAGAGTCATTTTGTTTGTTTGTCTGTCTGTCTGTCTGTCTGTTTAGATCTATGTAAACCACTGTGGGAACTTCTCTTGAAAAACTGCATAGAAACATTGATTGCATTTGTATGCTTGCATGCAGAAGGTCCTAAGTTCCCTCCCTGGCCTCTCCAGATAAGGCTGGGGGAGACTCCTGCCTGTAACCTTGGAGAAGCCGCTGCCAGTCTGACCGCTGCTAACTGAGCAAAGAGACACCTTTCAAAGTGGTGGTTTTCTCTTGTATTTAGCAGGGGAGAGCGACTGGCCCTCTCCAACCCCAGCAGCACAGCATCCCTCCAGTGGCTGTTGCTGGTATACCTGCCTTATATTTCTTTTTAGACTGTGACCCTTTTGGGGACAGGGGACCATCTTATTGATGTATTATTTATTTTTCTATGTAAACCGCTTTGAGAACTTTGGCTGAAGAGCATTATGTAAATATTGTAATAGTAGTAGTAGTAGTAGTAGTCGTCGTCGTCTATAGACAATAGTGAGCTAGATGGACCAATTGTCTGACGGTATAAGGCAGCTTCCTATGTTCCTATATACAGAACCACCCAAGTTTGTTTGTGTATTGAATAGTGGGCATTAGGTATTATTATTATTATTATTATTATTATTATTATTATTATTATTATTATTATTATTACATTTTATATCCTGCTCTTCCTCCAAGGAACCCAGAGCGGTGTACTACATACTTGAGTTTCTCTTTCACAACAACCCTGTGAAGTAGGTTAGGCTGAGAGAGAAGTGACTGGCCCAGAGTCACCCAGCTAGTTTCATGGCTGAATACGGATTTGAACTCGGATCTCCCCGGTCCTAGTCCAGAGAGAACCCACCTTTTCAAGTACCTTCACTGGCAGGAAGGAGACTCATAGGTCAGCATAGGAGTCAGAACAAGAGGTGATGGTAGGCTCTGCAGAAGGGCTGTAAGACCCCTGCAGCCCAAAGGCAAAGGGGCCTCCAATGGTTAGAGTGGAGGGGCAGCACCTTCAAAGATACCGCTGCAGGAGAACCAGCCAGATGAGCTGGCAAAGCAGGAAAGAGGCCACCAAGACCAGACAACATGAATGAGAGATGCTGGAGTTCCAGGGGCGTTATGCTAGGGAGCTATCAGTGTGCCAGACCCCTAATGCTGAGGCCACTTCCCAGGCTTGAAAAGGATGGGAACATGAGAGCCTTTTTCATGCCTTTTGAGAGGGAGGAGAGCTGGTCTCGTGGTAGCAAGCATGACTTGTCCCCTTAGTTAAGCAGGGTCTGCCCTGGTTGCATGTGAATGGGAGACTAGAAGTGTGAGCACTGGAAGATATCCCCCGTAAGGAGTGGAACCTTTCTGGGAAGAGCATCTAGGTTCCAAGTTCCCACCCTGGCAGCATCTCCAAGATAGGTCTGAAAGAGACTCCTGTCGGCAACCTTGGAGAAGCCGCTGCCAGTCTGTGTAGACAATACTGAGCTAGATGCACCAATGGTCTGACTCAGTATATGGCAGCTTCCTATGTTCCTATGGCTTTTGCGAGGGCTTGTGTAGCAGAAGGCTGTAGGGATGAGGCTATCCGTCAGTGGAAGAGCAGAAGGACCCAGATTCAATCCTTCCAGTCCCAGATTCAATTAAATTTATCATATTTGTATGCTTGCATGCAGAAGGTCCCAAGTTCCCTCCCTGGCAGCATCTGCAGACAAGGCTGGGGGAGGCTCCTGCCTGAAACCCTGGAAAGTCACTGCCAGTCAGTGTAGACAATACTGAGCTAGACTGACCAAGGTTCTGCCCCAGTGGATGACAGCTTCCTATATTGAGGATGGGGTCATAACTCAGTGGCAGAGCATCTGCTTTTCATACAGAAGGTCCCAGGTTCAAACTATGGCATCTCCAGGTAGGGCTGTGAGAGACTCCTGCCTGAAACCTTGGAGAGCTGCTGCCAGTCTGTGTAGACAATACTGAGCTGGATGGACCAAGGGTCTGCTTGTTCCAAGGTGAGTCACGTCACATCGATCAAGCTGCGGGGAGAACCTTATTATATCATTTAAAAGGACAGCAGAGGTTCCTTCCGTGAATGAAGAAGTGACATTAACTCGAAATGCATCTATGAACGATAGGAAGAAGGCCTATAATTTCCTTTTTAAAGGGAAGTCTGTTTGTTTTGACAAGTGCAATGCCTTCAAGCAAGCGAGCTGTTCCTATTCCCCTGTGCAAATTGATCAATCACTGTCTTTTAAAGGGAGAACCCAGAATGCTGAAAAGGTGAGCTTAAGGATGGCAAATTAAGTAAAAAATTGAATGAGTGGCTTGGTATGTTTCATTCCAGTAGAATGAAATGAACTTAGCGTCCTGTGAAATGAGGATGTTTCTTTTTCTAAAATAGGTCATACATTATTTTGACCATGGTCATGGCCCACTTCTTTATTTTATTTAACATATTTCTATACTGCCCAAAACTTACATCTCTGCGTGGTTTACAACAAAGCAAAACAAACAACAGAAAAAGTTAAAACATTAGTTAAAACATAATAAATGGCCACAGAAAAGTTAAAACATAAGTTAATACAAAATAACAGAAAAAGTTAAAACATTTCAACAATTTAAAAATTATAAAACAATATTTTTAAACTGGCTAGCTGCAGGTGGGCACGAAGGTACTGGTTTCACCTGTATATCAGCTGTAAATTTAATAACAATATTTCTCAGAGCTCCTGTATTGTTTAACCCCCCTCAGATTTAGGAGTCAAGAAGGCAACTGGTTGAGTTTTGATTTTGTGTAATAGCCTCATAAGTAGGAAATACTGCTGCCTCTTTTATTTCCAATTATTTTAGTAGTATTTTTAGTATGCTGAGGAGGACTTTTTAAAATTTATCTGGTGTTATTGTTTGCAATAGAAGTTTGATTGTCCTCTCTTTTACATTTGTTTTAATTTCATGCTGGTCGTTGACCGAAATAAAGAGATTGATGATTGAACTGCTAAAACTGTTTGATTAATATTGTTTAATTAAACAATGGACTGGGTCTCACAATCAGTGAGACCCGGTTTCCTTGGGTGAGCAGGAAGAGCGGGCTAAGCCTGCTCTCCCCACTCACGAGCAGGCAGGGAGCCCTGGGTGGCCGGATCGGCCGCCCACACGATGGCTGGCTCTGAGACGGAGCTGGTGGGGGGTGGGGGTTAGGGTTAGGGTTGTGCGGCCCCCGCAAGCCCCAGTATGCCCTGCGCGAGTGCGCAGGGCATACTGGGGAGACCCCCGGAGCCGGGAGGTGGCTTATCGCCTCCCGGCTGGGGGTCTACTCATGAGTAGGCATGGCGCGAAGGTGCACCGCGGCTAATCACGATCATAAAAAGCAGGTTTGCTGGAGTGCTCGCTCCGCAAACCTGCTTTTTACCAGGGGTTCTCGAGCGGGTTACCCGCTCGAGAACCACTGGGCTTGGCTGCAAGCCCGGTGGTTCTTACGGTCAACAAAAATCGGGCTAGCCTCTGTCAGCCCGATTTTTGTTGATCATGAGAATTGCCCCAATATCTAATTAAAAGCCTGGGTCAACAAATGTGTCTTGACTGCCTTTTTAAAAGTTGTAAGAGATTGGGAGGCTCTTATTTCAAGAGAAAGTGTGTTCCAAAGCCTTGGGGCAGCAGCAGAGAAGGCCTATCCCCGAGTAGCCACCAGATGAGCTGGTGGAAACTGTAGATACTTAGCACAAAGGTTTGTAAATGTAGAGATGAATCCTCATCAGGGTGATCTATACTGTAGTAGCAACCCGAGCTTGTCTTTCCCATCTCCAAACTGTGGAAGATTGCAGGATTCTGTCTATATGTGTATATATTCAAAGATGAATTCAAAGTAATCCTGACATTGTCAGGGTGATTCTCTGAAGCAGGGATGGGAAAATCTGGCCCTCCAGCTGTTTTGGGACTATAACCACATGTTGGGGTGCTTCTCACGATCAGCAAAAATCAGGCTAGCAGAGGCTAGCCCGATTTTTGGTGACTGTAAGAACCACTGGGCTCGCAGTGCGGCCCCCGCTCCCCCCACCCCCCACTGGCTCCATCTCGGGGCCGGCCATCGTGTGGGCGGCCAATCCGCTGCCCAGGGCTCCCTGCCCGCTCATAAGTGGGAAGAGCGGGCTTAGCCCGCTCTTCCCACTCACCAGGATTGTGAGACCCAGTCCGTTGTGTTTTGGGACTACAACCACATCCTCAACCACATATTGTGTCTGTGGAAAATGAGAAACTATGGTGTTCTTAAGAGAGAGAGAAACAAGTCAAAGTTGGAACATCCATAATACAGTCTGTGTTTGACATCATGGCACGGACATCAATTTAGAAAGAAAAAATGAGCAAACTATCTCCTGTGAAAGTGACTTGGTAATTCAGGTGATCATACTGAAGTCCAGTTACACAATATTTAAAGGGAGGTAATTAATCCAGCCACAAAGTGCATGGAAAAACCTGAGCTCCTGGGATACATGAAGAACAGCAACTGAACTGCAGCCTGTTAATTAATGCATGACCTTTAAAAATAAGTCTGTTAATACAGACTGTTAAAGAGTCATGATCTGTGGTTATTGAGTGCAGTTAGATTGCATTTTAAAGGCTAAATGTTAGATTTAAGTTAAAATATCTGAAGTCTGCTGTTAAGCGCCTACCCCTCACTTCAATGACCCCACTTAAGCAGCTATTTTGAGATATTTTTTGTCCAGAAAATGGCACAAGGAGAAAGTAGGCCTGTTCACACAATCATTTAAATCTAGGTTTAATGCGGGTTACCAACCTTGAAGTGATTACATGAACCCATGCCAAGGTGGGAATCTTGAGTTATAAAACAGCTTGGCGTGGGTTCACACAATCACTTCAATATTGGCAACCCACATTATATCTATTATTATTATTATTATTATTTTACATTTATATCCCGCTCTTCCTCCAAGGAGCCCAGAGCGGTGTACTACATACTTGAGTTTCTCTTTCACAACAACCTTGTGAAGTAGGTTGGGCTGAGAGAGAAGTGACTAGATCTAGATTCAAATGACTGTGTGAGCAAGCCTAGAGTTAATATAACACATGGATTCTAAAGGGCACAAACAGCAACTGAATTTGCTAGAACTCAAAACAAGTTATATATGTAAATTTATGCAGATATGCATTTGCAAAAACATTTCAACAACATTAACTCACCAGTTTCCCATTCTCTTCTGAATGCAAAAATAGGGACATGTCGGCAGGTATGCAGACTCTCATACATGTCTTTCCCCATTTCCCCCTTCTGCTTTTTGAGAGTCCAAATTTAACTTGCCCAAGTAGCTTTGAAAGGAAGAAAAACAATTCAAGTCCTCTTTCTTGCAAAAAGGATATGCTCCAATACAAAACCTTTTGAGCCAGTAAAGCCCTTTAAAAACTTTTAAAATGTTTTGAGCCTTTAAAGCCCTACACGGCTTGGGGCTAGGGTGTCTGATGGACCGCATTCCCCTATATGAATCTGCCAGGGCCCTTCGCTCATCATCTTGAGTGCTGCTTGTGGCTCCGCCATCAACTGCGGTTCAGTTGGTGAGGACAAGAAAGGACCTTTTCAGTTTTGGCCCCGTGGTTCTGGAATGCCCTCCCAGAAGAGCTTCACCATGCTCCCTCCCTTAGAGTTTTTTTAAAAAAAATCTTAAAACCTACTTGTTCAGAGAGGTTTTTTAAAAAATGTAATCCGAGCAAGCTTCACAACAAGCTGCCCTATCTTTCCCACACTCCGATTGCCTTGTCATAGGAACTTGCCTTTATACGGAATCGTTGCCAGCTAAGGAAAGAGGCATCTTCAAAGTGGTGATGCACTTATATTTAGCAATATAAGAGCAACTGGCCCTATCCAGCTCTAGCACAGCAGCCCTCCAGTGACTGATTCTGGTGTCTGTCTTGTGTTTCTGTTTAGATTGTGAGTCCTTCTGGGACAGGGAACCATCTTATTTATTTGTTTGTTTTTCTGTGGGCATTGCTTTGAGCACTTTTGTTGAAAAGTGGTAAATAAATACAGTAGTGGTGGTGGTGGTGGTGGTGGTGGTGGTGGTTGTGGTTGTGGTTGTTTATACTGACTCAGACCTTCGGCCCATCTGGTTCTGTGTTGTCTACACTGGCTGGCAGCACATCTCCAAACTTCCACAAAACAGTCTTTCCCAGCTGCTTTGCCTGGATTGTGTGAAGGAATGGTAACTTATCAATCAGGGTTTATTATATTATGAGCAGCACGGGGGATTTCTGCCCATATTAGCCAGGGATTCCTAAAGACACAGGACCAAGTCAGACCATTGGTCCATCTGGATCAGTATTGTCTACCTAGATTGGTAGCAGCTTCTCCGAGGTTGCAGACAGGAGTGTCTCCCAGCCGTACCTGGAGATGCCAGGGAATGAACCCTGGACCTTCTGCATGCAAGCAAATGCTCTTCCACTGTGGCCCCCATATTTTACAGAGTTCATGTTCACATGTGGTCTCCCATCCAAATGCAACCCAAGGCACACCTTGCTTAGCAAAGGGGACAACTCATGCTCACTATCATGGGACCAGCTTTCCTCCCCATAAGGAGGAGGCCAGGGTACAATGTTGTTGGAGTTGTACCCCATAAATGCCAGGGTTCAATACCCTTAATAAGAAATTTTTCCGATTAGAGAGCTCTAGAAGAAACAGACTTTGCTGCATTATAAAAGAAATTGTCAAAAGTCTTAAAAGCCCATTAATAAATAAATGTAGAAGAAAGGACATTTAAATAGATCTTGTTAATTGTGTTTATCTCAGTGTGATGCCATGTCAAAGAGCCTGCAGCTAATGTAGGTTGTTAAAATCCCGATTTGCACAGCAGGAACTGAACATTAGAAAGGAAACTCTTGTCATTACTGGCAGAAGCTGAAGAGGCTACTAATACTTGACTAAATCATTAATATTATATCTTTAAAAATGTGAAACACTGAATTAGAGATTCATTTGCATAGTGCATCATTTTATAATACCGCACTTTAATCTAGTCCACTCACTGATCTCTCAGCCTAACCTACCCCACAGGGTTATTGTGAGGAGAAACTTAACGATGTATACTGCTCTTGGCTCCTTAGAGGAAGAACAGAATATAAATGTAAAAAATAAAAAATAAAAATACAGTACCTCCCCATCAACCAACTTTTGTGCAGAAGGAATTCAAGACAGCCATAGGAACATAGGAAGCTGCCTTATACTGAGTCAGACCATTGGTCCATCTAGGTCAATATAGTCTACACAGACTGGCAGCGGCTTCTCCCAGGGTACAGACAGGAGAATCTCTCAGCTCTATCTGGAAATGCCGGGGGGGGGAATTTGGAATATATATTTATTTATCATATTTATTTATCATATTTTATATGGCCTGATATGTACATCCCTAGGCAGTGTACAAATTTAATATATTTTTTAAATCACAGATTAAAATACATGAAACACAATAAAAACAATAGTATAAAACAAATTAAAATTGTCTCCCATAGAAATGCAAACCAGGGCAGACCCTGCTTAGCAAAGGGGACAAGTCATTCTTGGAGCCAGCATGGTGTAGTGGTTAGAGTGCTGGACTAGGAGCACTCTAGTCCAGGGAGACCAGAGTTCAAATCCCCATTCAGCCATTATACTTGCTGGGTGACTCTGGGTCAGTCACTTCTCTCTCTCAGCCTAACCTTCTTCACAGGGTTGTTGTGAGGAGAAACCTAAGTATGTAGTACACCGCTCTGGGCTCTTTGGAGGAAGAGCGGGATATAAATGTAATAATAATAATGGTGGTGGTGGTGGTGGTGGTAGTAATGATGATGCTTTCCAACACAAGACCAGCTCTCCTCCACTTTTATGTTTGTGGCTGGCTTATTTATTTTCAGAAAATCAGAACTACAGCTAGCTTCAGTGTCAGAAAACAAGGATTGGGTCGCATTGAAGTGAAGGGCATTAGTAATTTGCCCAGTTGCTTAAGTCCTGTGCCTGGCTTGAAGATTCTACCTCATTATGCATAGCATACCATAACCTGCTGCTTCTGCTATGCATACACTGCTTTTCAAATCAGTTTACACAGAAAAACAAGCATAAATAAAAAGGAACCACGAACTACAATTTTAGGCACATTTGCTAGAAAGTTTTAAAAGTCCTGCCCATCAGTTAAGGCTGAGACCCTTCTCTGGGTTTCTGCACAATCAGAAGTCAGGCAATCCGCAGACAGGACCTTTTTTGTGGCCGTTCCTTGACTGTGCAACTCATTCTCTAAAGAAATATGCCTGGAGCCATTTTTACTGGCTCTTAGGTACCAGACTAAGGCCATCCTGTTTTCCTGAGCTGTTAATCAACAATGATGTCTATTGTGTCATCTTTTGTGTCATCATTGGCTGGTTTTATTCTGTACTGCTCTTTTAGTCTGTTTTACTGTTGCATTATTTGTCTTGGTTACCAAGTGAGTATCAGCCACCTTGACCAACATCCTGAATAATGCTATGCTTAAACCAGGATGCTATACTGGTGCAAGGCTTGCCAGTAGGGCTGTGCACGATCGCAAATTCTGGAGCGGACCCGACAGATGTTAGGCTTCCCTATTTCAGAACTGGAATATCTCCAACACCCTCCAAAATGGCTAATGTTGGGACATTTCTGAAATTCCCAATCTGACAGTGCACAGCCCTACTAACAATTTGTGCTAAGATTGGCACTTGCATTCCAGACAATCATCGTGCTAGCCCTGTATGTGCTTGCCTAACAACCTGCGGACCTCATATGTCTTGCAGGGAACTTTTATGGATGAATACAATTCTGAAAATCCCCATGATTTAGCATGGCTATTTGATCCTCTTCCAATAGTCCAGCTTTGTTCTTTGTTCAAGTGCAGCATTAGTCAGAAAGTTGGTGTGCGTGTCTTTTAAATTCAAAGCATGTGTATAATTTCTTAAAGAGATACAATAAAACAAGTAATTGGGAGACGATATATCAGTGTGCTTCATTGTCAGGCCCTGGGGTCAGTGGCAGCCCCCATAAACCCCAAGTGCAGCCCTCTGACAAATTGTTTATTGGGCCTGGGTGAAGCTTCAGCTGAAGAGTTTGACAATCCCCTTGGCACCATGCCAGGAGGTCTTCAGAGGGAACCTTCTTGAGCCTCTGTACCATCTTGGAAGGTGTGCACAGAATGCTGGGGAAGGTAGCCCTTCCCAGAGAGCTCTCCCCATAGGGCTCCATCTCTCTTAAAGGACACACCCCCCTCCAGCACTGAGAAAAGTGTGATACTGTACAGAGATTAGCACACTGATAAATGGCTCTCAGATTGAAGTTATCTTGCTGTTTTTGCCAAAGTGCCCTAACCCCTGTTTAAAAAGTAGTGAAGACTGCTGCTATATATAATATGCTTTTCTTTTCTTCAGCAAATAACCTCTGAACCACATCAAACCCACCATATGTCTCCTATCAGCCCTTTCCCTCTTTCATTACCATTCCTTCCACGCCACTTTCTATATCCTTTCCTAGCAGCCCAATATCCTTATGATAGTGCACATTAATTAAAACGAAAAAAAAATTAAAAATCCACAAGGATCTGGGGAAGGGACATTTTGAAATAGAATGTTTGAGTAGCTGTGTTCTTGTGCTTTTATTGTACGTTGCAAACTTGAAAGACAGCGAGGCTACTCTCACGATGGGGGGAAACCGGTCTAAAGGAGCCCAGCCCAGTTTTTCCCCATCATAAGAACTACCGGGCTTGCAGGCTCTCTAACAGCTAGCCCACCAAGGTAGCCCTCCCCTGATCGTGTGCTGCCATGGCGCGGGGGCTGCACCACGGCGACACATGAGAACACCGTGGGGGGTCTCCCCAGGATGCCGCGTGCACTCGCATGGGGCATCCTGTGTGGGTCTAGCAGCCCCCAATCCCTGCAGCCCTAGTGGTTCTATGACAGAGCCAGTAGTTGTATGGCGGCCGATCTGGCCGCCCAGCAACGAGCGGCTGCTCATCTGTGGGGAGAGTGGGCTAAGCCCTCTCTCCCCATAGAACCCTGCCAGGATCTACACATGGATCGTGCGTACAGCCTCAGCATATCCCCCCCCCCAGTATATTTGTGAGTAGCATGGTATGCATCAAAGAAGCCAGTGGGTGCAAGACCATGGTTGAATTTAAGGGGAGAGGAAAGTGCCAGTAATCAGCTGGTGCATTATAGACATTTTCCTGCTATGAAATATGCGTTCTCTGTGATTCTTGTACATTAATTCCATTATCAAAGATTAGAGTACTTCATGAACATCGAAAGGAGATTGTTATTCCAATATGTGGCTTTCTAGAATTCAGCTAAAAGCATCTAAGTCAAAGTTTACACTGGACCAAATTTGATCACAGCCAGGGTAATTTTTTTTAATGAAAGCATTTTGCATTGTAAATGCACTGAAATGTATGGATCATATTGATGAGTGTTTGATGGTCTGGCTTCAAGCTGAGGACGATTCATGTTGCAGAGGAAAGCTGTGAGATGCATAACCTTTTAAAAAAAGACTACCTTTTCTACACTTTTTTTTTTCCATTTAGAGAAAAATTGCCTCTGGGACAGATGGAATGTCTATATGTTGGTTTATGACAAGATGCAAACATTTTCAGCTAAACAGAAATGACAGGACAGATGTCAATTGTGCATACCAAAAAAAGAGTCAGATTATTGCAATGTGCCTGTTGCTATCAAAGCAGGACAATTATTTTGTATAAAAGAGATCTGTGTTACCTTATATACCATGAATATGAGTTCATTCACAGAAGCAAAAATTGTGTTTTAACCAGGCTTGGGAACTCTGTGTGCTCCCAATTGTGTGGAAGCAAGGTAGGAGGAAAACCTGGGTAGCTTTTCCTCCAACCTTGCTTCCACACAATATTCCACACAATCTTCTACACAGGTTCTCCTCTTACCTTGCTTTCACACAACTGAAAATTGGGAGAACACACAGCTCCCAAACCCAGGTAGAACACAGTTTTTGATTGTGTGAATGATGTTCAGCAAGTGGCATTCCCAGCCATGTTATGCATGGTCCTCCATCAAAGTATTCCAAGGCATGAAAGATGGGGTTGAGGGGAACAGGAGGCAAGTTGAAGAAAGGTATAAATGTTTGTGGACTGAGGTTGTTCCTTTGCTAACTGAGCAAAGACGCCACCTTTTAAAGTGGTGATTCTCTTTACTGGGCAGGGAGAAGATCACAGTGGTGCACCTAGGTCATTTGAAGCCCAGACCTGAAGGGCTTTGGAGGGCCCCCCTCCACCGCAAGGCCCTCACTTTAAAAACAATTATAAATGGAATCTGCTAGAAGCCTGCCACTGCCCTGCTGCGCCTATCTTTGCCATTTTTTGCTGCCATTTGTGTGGCCGGGGGGTAGCCCATGATGCATGTTTGGCAGAGAATGGGAGAAAGGACAAGATCCACGGAGGAGGCCCAGAAGGAGGGAGAAGGGGAGAGAGTGGGGAAGGAGGTATGGCCAGGCCAATACTCCTCAGCGGCTTTCCCTGCTCGACCAGGGTCAATGTCGCAGCTTTCAGTCGGGAGGCGCTCCTCCCACACACACACACAAACACACCCACCCAGGGTATCTTTTTCTTGGCACTCATGGCTTCCCGGTGGTGGTGCTCTCTCTCCTGATGTGTGGCTTGCAGCAGAGAAGGAAAAGGAAAATGGCATAGGGATTCCTCCTGCCCAGCCCGACAGCTCCACAGACAGGCCCATCGCCAGGCTTGACTTCGATCACAGGAAACCACCCCACTCTCCCCAGCTGCTCCGGCCAAACCCTCGAATCCCTGCTCCTTGACTTGTCACCTTTCCCAAGTGCCCCTGGAAAGACAGGCCCATCAGCCGCTGCACCTGCTGCTGCTGCCACCACAGGGGAGGCCTGCTCAGCTCACACACACCCCCAGCTGTGCAAATGGCAGCAAAAATGTCAAAGTTCAGCATGCTGGGGCAGTGGCGTGGTGGGTGTGGGGTGGAGCCAGGCATCTGGGAAGCCCCCACAGAACATTTGGAAACCCCCCACCCCCAGACAGGAGGCCACTGACCAGATCCCCAAGGTCCGTGGGAAAGATCACCTCTGGGACATCAACTGGCCCTGTCCGTCCCCAGCATAGCATCCCTCCAGTGGCTGTTGCTGCTGTCTGCCTTATGTTTCTTTTTAAAGTGTGAGCCCTTTGGGGACAGGGAGACATTTTATTTATTTATTATTTATATCCATCTGAACTGCTTTGGGAATTTTTGTTGAAAAGCGTTATGTAAATATCCATCTTATTAGTATAAATATTTTAAATCTGCATAATATATTATCCATTACAATCCATTTGATCAAAAATATTTATTTATCATATTTGTATACCACCCCAAAAGTACATCTCTGATAATATATTATTGTTGTTTAAACAGTCAGACAGGTGTTATTGACGGGATTGTTTTATCCAGACATCGAGTCCTTCCCAAGGACCTGGGATGGCTGAATTTTGTTATCAATGTTGTTGTTATTATTATAGATATCTCTGCAGAATATAGGCTGTTCCCAGTAAAGTTGCTCTTTGTAATTGGCTGATGGTGATTTCTGTGGCCCCTATGGTGTTGAGGTCTTCAAGGTCTTTTGGAACTGCACCCAGGGCGCCAATGACCACTGGGATTATTTGGGTCTTTTTCTGCCACAGCCTTTCAATTTCAATTTGTAAATCTTTGTATTTGGTGATTTTTTCTATTTCTTTTTCTTCTATTCTGCTATCACCTGGTATCGCTATGTCGATTATTCTGACTTGTTTTTCTTTCTTCTCGACTACAGTTATATCTGGTGTATTGTGTGGCAGATGTTTGTCTGTTTGTAGTCGGAAGTCCTGTAATATTTTTGCATCTTCATTTTCTACAACTTTTTCAATTTTACGGTCCCACCAATCTTTGGCTAAAAGTAGCTTGTATTTTTTTGCAGATGTTCCAGTGTATCATCCCTGCTACCCTGTCATACCTTTGTTTGTGGTCAGTCTGTGCGATCTTTTTACTATAGCTGATTAGGTGGTCCAATGTTTAATCTGCTTCTTTACAAAGGTACACTTGCTGTTTGTTGTTGATTTTTCTCCTTTTGCTCTTATCATATTATTATTATTATTATTATTATTATTATTATCATCATCATCATCATCATCATCATTATTATTATTATCATCATCATCATCATCATTATCATTATTAATTGATAATAACATAAAGCTGAATTACCAGTTATGTATTTTTATTAAGTCAGTGTTTAAATAATTATAAGGCATAATATCATCCTGGAATTTATCTTTCCAAAACATGATGAACATTGACCATCTGTTTTTGAATACGATGAATATTTATATAACACTTTTTAACAAAAGTTCCCAAAGCAGTTTACATAAAATAAAATGGCTCCCTGTCCCCAAAGGGCTGGAGATCTAAAAAAGAAACATAAGATAGACACCAGCAACAGCCACTGGAGGGATGCTGTGCTGGGGATGGATAGGGTCAGTTGTTCTCCCCCTGTTAAATAAAGAGAATCACCACTTTTAAAAGGTGCCTCTTTGCTCAGTTAGCAGGGAACTAACAGAGGTAAACATTTGTGTTCTTTTTTAAAAAATGCACCATAACAGCTGTGTCCAGGGATTTCAGCCAGTGCTATGCCAAAGAGGTACATGAGTGTTTTCTTAAGACTTGCAGTCCACATATCTCAGAAACCAGCTGGACCAGCATGCATTTTGGACATCATGCCTGTATCCCTTCTTAAGAGCTATTTTGAGCTGTGTTAAAAAGTAAAATTGGAAACCGGCCCTCACTGTGCTGCATTGCGCTCCTGTGTTTTACAGATGTAGGCAAATTCACCCTCTGAAGCACCAAGACAAACTACCATTTCCCCCTTTTCAATCAATGAGCATCAGGTGATGTAATTTCTCTTCTAATTCCTTTCAAAACCATCTTTACATTTCAATCAAGGCGACTGACACAAAACAAGAGTCTGATACTGACTCACAGTTCGCTGAGGAGTAGCTATGGATCAAATACTGTTAGCGAGAGAAATTGATCACTGTATAATTAGTGCCAGTGGTGGACACGTGTAGCAACTATGAAAGAACTCAATTAAGAATGCTGACAGCAGGAACAGCGATGAGAGACAATGAAATTCCTCCCTAGAGAGACTGATTAGATTTCTCCTTGGGTCAAGTGAAGGGAGGGGGACCTGTGGAGAGCAACCCTCCCTTTTCAAGTTCTGTTCTCCTCTCTTAAACCAAGGTACCAAGAGCTCTTTAGTCCATCTAGCAATGGGATGAGATGGTATGAACAGGATGCCATGTTTTACCCAGCACAGAAGATAGACTGTGCAATATAAGAACAGTCCTCCCGGATCAGGCCCAAGGCCCATCTAGAACAGCATCCTGTTTCCCACAGTGGCCCACCAGATGCCCCAGGGTCTGGAAGAAAACAGCAAGAGGTGGAGGCATGCCCTCTCTCCTGTGTTTGATTCCCTGCAACTGATATTCAGAGGCATCTTGCCTCTGAATATGGAGGTAGCCTCTAACCATCAAGACTAGGAACTATTGATAGACCTGCCCTTCATGAATTTATCTAGTCCCCTTTTAAAGCCATCCAGGCTGGTGGCCATCACCACATCGTGTGGTGGAGAATTCCGTAGGTTAATGATACACTGTGTTGCAAAAGTACTTCCTTTTCTCAGCCCTAAACCTCCTGGCCATTGGTTTCATGGGATGACCCCTGGTGCTTGTGTTGCGAGAGAGGGAGAAATTTTTCTCTCTATCCACACTCCCCACACCATGCATAATTGTGTAGACCTCTATCATGTCTCCCCTTAGTTGTTGTTGTTCCCCAAAAAAACTAAAAAGCCCCAGGTGTTGTAGCCTTGAAATGTGTTTCCTGATATTTGATGTGAAGCTCCACTACAGAAGGCATACAGGAGCCAGAAGTATATACAGAAAGCTGGTCTTGCAATAACAAGCATGACTTGTCCTCTTTGCTAAGCTGGGTCTGCCCTGATTGCATCTGAATGGGAGAGTACATGTGTGGGCACTGTGAGATATTCCCCTTAGGGGATGGGGCCGTTCTGGGAAGAACACCTGCATGCATAAGGTTCCAAGTTCCTTCCCTGGCATTGCCAGATAGGACTGAGAGAGACTCCTGCCTGGCAGTGCCTGCAACCATGGAGAAGCTGCTGCCTGTCAATGTTCTCTAATATTTTGCATCTGTGTGCGGAACGGGTTTTGTTCCGGGCGGCAGTATCAAGGCAGTGTGTGTGCACATGAATTCAGAGGGGGACCTTCCTGATTAATCCTGAGCGGGATCTAAAAAACATGTGAGTGTGCGTGCGCACACACACACACACACACACATGCTTTAGAGGGAACAATGCTGCCAGTCTGTGTAGACCAGGGATTCTAAACGTTGAGTCCTCAGATGTTATTGGACTCCAACCCCCATAATCCCCAGCCCCAGTGGCCTTTGGTTGGGGATTATGGGAGTTGATGTCCAATAGCATCTGGAGACCCAACGTTGAGAATCCCTGGTGTAGACAACACTGAGCTAGATGGACCAAGGGTCTGACTCGGTAGAAAACAGCTTCCTCTATTCCTATGTTCCTATTCACTGTTGAACTGGACGACAACTTTCTCCCTAATATCGTAGTGTAGGGATGTGCAAAAAATTTCGGGCACAGATCGATCTGTGCCCGAAATGAGAAATTTCAGGTGATTTGGGGCTGAACCGAATCACCCCTGATGTCCCCCGCTATTTTGGGGGGGCGAGCCGAATCACCCGAATGTCGGGGCCAAAAAATTCGGGTGATTCGGCTCATGGCCGATTTTGGGGGATTTTTTGAAGTTTTAGTGACTTTTGGGCAGTTTCGGGGCATAGCATGGGATCTGGGCAAAAAGAGTGGGGTGGGGTGGTAGTGCCTAATGGGTGCAGACTACCACCCCAATTTCAGGGGGATTGGGCAAAGGGGTGATTTTTGGGGAATTTCTGAAATTTTCATGTCTTTGGGGCAGATTGGGGCAGAAAGTGGTGCCTGGGGCAGAAGAGTGGGGTGGGATGGTAGTGCCTAGTGGGTTGAGGCTACCACCCCAATTTAAGGGGGATTGGACAAAGGGGTGATTTTTTGGAAATTTTTGAAGTTTTTGTGTCTTTGGGGCAGTTTGGGGGCAGAAATTGTATCTGCCCCAAAAGGGTGGGGTGGAGTGGTAGTGCCTAATGGGTGGCAGCTAACAGACCAATTTCAGGGGGATTGGGTAGAGGGCTGATATTTTGGGGAATTTTTGAAGTTTTGGTGTCTTTGGGGCAGATTGGGGGCAGAAAGTGGATCTGCCCCAAAAGAGTGGGGTGGGCTGGTAGATAGTGCCTAATGGGTGGAGGCTACCACCCGTCCCCAATTTCAGAGTGATTGGCCAGAGGGCTGGATTTTGTTGATTTTCTGAGGTTTTTCTTCATAAAGTGCTTTGTGGTAGATTGATTCATTCATCATATTCATAGTAAATGCGAGTGTGAATAGTAAATGCCCACTAGGCACTACCATCCCACCCCACTCTTCTGCCCCAGGCACCACTTTCTGCCCCAATCTGCCCCAAAGACATGAAAATTTCAGAAATTCCCCAAAAATCACCCCTTTGCCCAATCCCCCTGAAATTGGGGTGGTAGTCTGCACCCATTAGGCACTACCACCCCACCCCACTCTTTTTGCCCAGATCTCATTCTATGCCCCGAAACTGCCCCAAAGTCACTAAAACTTCAAATATTCCCCAAAAATCAGCCCTTTGCCCAATCCGCCTGAAATTGGGGTGGTAGCTTCCACCCATTGGGCACTACCACCCCACCCCACAATTTTGCCCCTGGGCCCTTTTTTACCCCCGAATTGATTCAGATTCAGATTTGGGTTAAATCCAAATCCGAACCGAATCAAGGGTGATTTGGGTGGCCCATATTCAGGCACAAAACAGAACAGGGGTGATTCGGTTCGGGTCCTGAACCGAATCACCGAAAATCCAAATTGCACACCCCTGTCGTAGTGACCACTGTTCCCTCTCACAGGGATTCCCAGATGTTGTTGACTACAACTCCCAGAATCCCCATGCAAAAGCCACTGCAGCTGGGGGTTATGGGAGTTGTAGTCAACAACATCTGGGAATCCCTGTTAGAGCGAACACTGCTAGTGACCCGTGAGTGCCTTGCCACATAATACCAGGTGGCCCACAACAGAACATGATGCCAAACCCTTGCAACCAAAGGGAAATGTAGTACTTTGTAGGGACTAGGATAAGCAAATATAGTACTCTATTGGGGCCAGGGAACTAGTAGTCATACATTTATTATGATTATAAACCAGCACATTAAAAATAACATATACACATTTCGACCATAGGCCTACAAAATGGGCCAAGACAAGTCTCTCAGATTGCACATACTACCTGATGATAATAATAATGGCATTAGCAACAGTGATGATAATAAATTTTAACCATTAAAATAGGGCTACTTAAACAACCATCTGCGACAGGCACAAGCAGCTGCATAGAACTTGGCCACCTTATTTGTAATCTGTAAACTCTGATCAGAGAGAAGGGGAGGGGGAGATAAAATCCGTTTTTGCTGCCTGGAATTTTTTGTAGAATGGATGTAATAAAGGCAGAGCGCATTTCATGATAAAAAGGGCAATGAAAAGGATGTGCCCTACAGGGTGATCAAGGGTAAGTCCTTTTGTAATTCTGCCAATGGAGGATTACCACATAGGCAATATAGGCAGCCACCTATGGCAGCAAATCTTGGAGAGTGGCATCGGGAGGGAAACTTAATTCTTTCCCTCCCGCCGACCTTTAAAAACGCTGCTGTGTAGCCAAAGAGACTCTACCCGCCTCCTAACCATCACAGGAGGTGAGGTCGGGCACTGGAGGATGGCAGCAAAAGTGATCCTCCCTCAAGCCTGGCTTACTCACAAATGACACAGCGCGGGTGATTTTTTGGCCTTTGCGCACGGACACTACGCAGCCATCAAGAAGAAGGCATCCGACTTGCAGCAGGCACCCAACTTTATTTATTTTGAAAGAGAGATCTCAGATGCATTTTGAGCTTAAATAGTGTTGTCATTACCATAGCAGGCAAAGCTCCATGTGGTGTGAACTCCCAACATATTTTTCTTTTGAAAAAGCAGCTACCGATCATGATGTGTGGTGTTCATGATGTGTGGTAATCAAGATGACTGGTGCCTCTCGGTGTGCCTGCAGTAGTCTAGCCCCTTCCACCCTGCAACTGCCATCCCAATCATTACCTTCTCTGAAGCTTTTATTAACCACAGGGTGGAAATCATACACATTTGGAGCACAAGAGAGGGTGTGGAGGAGATGGGTGGTGGGCTAGAGAGTCCTCCTGAAGGAAAAAGAAGCATCAGCAGCAGGCAGCAGAGGCAGATCGTGGTGGGTAGAGGCCATTCATTGGTCAGAAAGGGAGGTCTCTATGATCTATGTGAATGAAAGAGCTTTTCGGGAGGAGAGCTGGTCTTTTGAGGGAGGAGAGCTGGTCTTGTGGTAGCAAGCATGACTTGTCCCCTTAGCTAAGCAGGATCTGCCCTGGCTGCATTTGAATGGGAGACTTGATGTGTGAGCATTGCAAGATATTCCCCTTAGCGGGTGGGGGCCACTCTGGGAAGAACATCTTGGTTCCAAGTTCCCTCCCTGGCATCGCCAAGAGATCCCTGTCTGAAACCTTAGAGACGCTGCTGCCAGTCTGGGTAGACAGTACTGAGCTAGATGGACCAATGGTCTGACTCAGTATATGGCAGCTTCCTATGTTCTTATGTCTGGATACATCAGTTTACTCCATTGCAATAATGCAATTTCAAAAAAGCTCAATGTGATTCCTCAGTGAGGATTTGTATGTGTTTCCGTAATCAGTCTGTGAAACTGAGGAACAGAAAATGGCTGCTGAAAACCCCCTATCTAGGGATGCATTGTGTCTGTTGGTAAAAATCACATTATTAATGATTTAATTTCTGTTTTTCCTACAGGATCTGAAGTTCCAATTAAAACTGTGTTTGGACCATTGCTTTATTGCCTGGCAGTGCTTAATCTTTCCTGAAAGCATCATCATTTATCTGAAACAAAAGAAGAACAAGGTAAGGACAGAAAGTAATGAAATGCAGCATAACACATCTGTCAAAAGAGCTGGAGCAGCTTTGAAAAAAATAATAAAGAATTCAAGATGGATGATGTTCAGAAATTATTTGTTGGGTGCTAAATGTGTTCATCTGATGCATCTTAATTCCTGGAAATCAGAGTCTGCCGGAGTGATTTAAGCCTCCTTAGTTTGTTTTTGTGGAATTTTGTCCTCGGGAACCCACAGGGTGCAAATAACAAACTGGTTCTGTGTGAGGGTAATCTTTACTGCTAAGTGAATCATTTGTTCTGCAGCATAGACTCTTTAAGGAGGATCTCTGGCATTTTCCTGCTGAAACTAAAGATGCGATAAAGAAATTTGTGAAATTTCTTTTATGGCTGGAGTTCATTTTGAGTGAGTGGGCTCTTTACTCCAGCCCTCGCTCACGTAATTGCTAGTGCATTTACTAAATGCAGTGATGCGGTGAGACTGCTTTTTACACACACACACACACACACACACACACACACACACACACACACACACACACAAACACACACACACCCATCCTTTGGCTGTATGCATCATTCGCAGTGGTCATGAGAAAGGGACCCTAGCTGTATTCCACATAAGTGGGAACCCTGAGGTCATGTGGGAGCAGAGTTTCTGTAAAATGGTTATGTTAACCCATTACAAACTGTTGCAACATTAGAAACAGCTGAGACACTGGAATTGAAATCATGTTCTGAGCCATAACCATGAACTCCATCCTTTGAATGGGCAATGGCTACTCAATGGTGAAGAAAAACAACTTTGCACATGCTTAGAAGTACTTTTCTTTTTTCTGAAGCCTTCCTGCTGGAAATTATTCTGCTCTGCCTAGGCTACCGCAAGAGCCTGTTTTGCTCCAACTTCCAGAGGTTGCTGGAGTCTGGAGGCCTTACTGTAAAGAGGGCATTTTATTTATAAAGCATATAGGAATCTGTCTTAGGCAGAGTAAATGCCGTGTCCGTTCAGGGGATTCTATGTTTGCTGAGCTCCTCTTCAGACCATTTTGTAAGTTTATGATGAGCCATGAGATGATATGGAGGCGTAAGCAACATATTGGTTAAGGATGAAGGAAATTATTTTCTTTAATCTGTCCTCATTTTCTGGGGCACTTGAAGGTTGTTTCGTTTTAGTCATGTAATAGAAGGCTGCTTTTCATAAAGCAAGGAATTTGTGGCTGTTGATAAGAAAAGATGAATCACATGGTGACTCTTTCATGGGCCTGAATCATTCATACATAAAGCATTCTGGCATGGAAGTTAAACAGTCATTATTATGGATAGCAAATATGTTGCTTGCTACAGTTGATTTGGCGTCATCGATGCTTGGATTTGCTGGCAATGGTGTATAGCATATACTTTCCTTTGACAATTTACATGCAAAAGTTAACTTTCTCTATTATCTCAGAATGCCACATCCAGAGAAAGGATATGATGTGGTGTAGATTTGTGCTTTCCAAATGTCCTCCAGGATAGATTCTGTGGATGGGCTTGCTGCTCCATTCTTAAGGTCTACATTACTGCCAGATGACTTCACTTGGGACAGGAAAAAATATTGCTCAAGGCAACTTGGCAGGTTTTGTGTGCCATTCTTTGATATGTGGGACCCAGTGCTTCATTCTGCTGAGCCTCCTGGAGGTGGTGTTTCTCCAGGCATCAGTGTGTGGTGCCTTCTTTTACCATGATTTTGGATTGTGGCCCACTGTGGTTGGTTGCGTCTATCAATTGTGCTGATCAGTGGCAGGCATTTGAGCTCAATGGCCCTCGGGGCACTGGGCTTTTCCTGGGAGTTGGAGACTTGGACAGAAGGCAAAGACCAGGCATAGAGGGATAGAGCATGGAACAGCCATATCCTCTCTTCCCCCATGCCAATTCTTCCAGATCCTGGACCTGAACAGAGCCTCTGTCCCCTTTGTGCAATCATGAGTCACCCAACAAGTCAAAGGGAAGATGCGCCATGATATTTCCTGCCTTCAACCAAGAGATGCATACCTATACAGACTGGATTAGGACAAGCTGGGAGGCACTTTCCTCTTCTCCACTTTGGAGACTGATCTTTGCTCATGATCTTTGCTCATGATCTTGATAGGGTAAGATCAATCATTGTTTGAGGACAAGAATTCCCTGCTAATGGAATGGTGTTTAGCCCCTGCTCTTCCTGACTTTTTGTTCTCGGCTTAAAACCTTTGTTTACAAGAAGGTTTGCAACCTGGTGCTGAATGGTTCTCTGAAGTTTGCTTATCTCCCCAGTCCCCACCCCAATTTTACCATTTTAAGACTATGTTATGCTTATTGTGTGTGCATTGAGGTTTTAACTATAAATTGTATGTCACTGTGAGAGCTCAAATTGTGCCGAAGATGTGAGTCATAAACTGTTATCAATCCAATAAATGTGACATGCATACATAGTATTTAAAGGATTCTCTGCATGCTCAAAACATCCAGAAGAAAAATTCTCGGTGGCAGTGCAAACAAGTCCCCAAACAATTCAGAGTTATTGTGGCTCAAATTAGTAGCAATAACAGAGACTTGGAGATAAAAGATTATAGTAACTGACAGTGTTTGAAGGTAGGGTTCGAGACATAGAGATAGTTTTAGCCATGTAAAACCCGAGATAGGGATCAATTAAAGGAAAAGCTTTGAAATTCAATTAGATGAAATATGGTTTTAAAAGTTTTTAAATGTCAGAAAGATCAAGATGTACTTTCAAATCCTATCAAGTGACATTCATTTAAACTTAATTAGAATTTCGAACATGGATCTTGCGTACTGGATTCTGGCTGAATGAATATTATTCTCATCTTCTTTCCATTGAGCACCTTGTTGGAGTCTTTTTATTTAATTATATGAACCAGGTTTCTACTTAAACCTCTCTGCCTTCAACAAAGCCTCTGCGGTGAGCTTTGTGCTGCAGCTGATCAGCAAATTGATTATCCAATCATACGCTGGAAAAATTAACTAGAGTCAAAAGATTAGCACGAGCCTCTGTTATTGCTATTCCTTTGAGTCAACAAGGCCACTCTGGAAACCCTTAATTGTTTGGAGGATAATTTCCCATAGCATGAACATTGTTGCAGCAAAATGAGTGAAAAGGGAGTGTCCGTATTTTTATATATGCAAATCACTTGAAACACCAACCATTTAATCAGGGGCGTCATTAGGGGGTGGTGCCTGGGGCACTGGCCTCCAGTGAATGGCTTAGAGCCTTGAATCTCATCAGCCACAGCTCTCCTACATGACGCCTTCCAGAAAGGAAGTGCAGCAGTGGAGACGCCTGCACAGAACAGGGGAGAGAGTTCCCAGCGTCGCCCAGCTCTATGCTATTTCGACCTTCATAGGTGCTGTATTAGAATATTAGAGACTTTTAAAATGTATGCAGTTATTTGCGGGGGGCTGTTGATTGAGTTTATTTAACAAAAGGGTGTCTATGGGCCCAGGTCCTGGATCTTTCAGGTAGCGAGCAACGCTGCTGCATTTCATCCTGAACTCACTGAAAGCACCCCCATGTGACAGTGAAAGGTGACATCATGAAAGCCCAGGAGGAAACAACACCTAAGCTTGTAACAGTGGCAGTTTTAGATATGCCAGTGAGGGTCAGACAGCTATCCAAATGGAGGCGGTGGGGAGGAAAACATTCCCCAGGGCTTTCATATGTCCCTCAAGCAAGGCTAAGTAGCTATTTGGATTCTGGCCCAAAAGTTCAGCGAGTTCCCTGCTGTGCTCATGTTACTGTTTAAACTCCTGGAAGGTCCTTCCTGCTTATCATGGAGCATTTGCTGTAAGTGGTTTTGGTCACTTATTTCAGGCTGTTGTTTACATCAGAAAGAGTCTATTAATATTTGGCTGGTGAAGCAAGAATACAGACAGCCAGAAACCTATTCAGTCAGTGAAAAATAACTAGGGGGGATGGGGGTGGAATCGATTGGCTTTCACTTTCATGTAAGAGGCTAAAAATAATTCATAATGCATGAATTAGATTTCACAACAATCTTGCACTGCTTTGTCTTTTTAACCAGGTTTTACAAAGCATGAAAGAGTTCACGTTAGTGCCATGGGGTATCTTCTGCCATTTGCACTTGGGTATGATGGCCATGTTTTGGTTTTATATAGAGCAGGGGTATACAACTCAAAAGGCTCAGTGGGCTGGAATCAACAATGATTTGGTGTGCAAGGGGAGAGGTCAATTTTCTGCACATTAATTATTGCAATTATTATTAGGGATGTGCAAAAAATTTGACCGAATAACTCAGATTGAATGGGTGTGTTTTAGATCTGCTTGCACAGAATGGGATTCATTTGAATCAATTTGAATTCAGATGAATTTGAATTGAACTCATGTAAAATTTGAGCAAATTTGAATTGAATTCAGGCAAATTCGAATCGATTCAAATGAATCCCATTCTGAGCAGGGAGATTTGAGTCAAACCGATTCGAATTTGATTCAAATTCAGATTGATTCAGTTGAATTTTTTGCACATCCCTAATTATTACAACTGGCTTACTCACTCATCAGTCCATCACTGCCACACACATCCCATCTGGTCTCAAGTAGTCAACTGCATTGATCTGCTGTTGCTTGTCAGAAGGACAAGTCAAGAGCTCTTCATGGTTCCTGCTGTTGCAGGCCTGGGCACCAGCCAAAAAAGTCTCCATGAGCTGGATCTGGCCTCTGGGTCTTATGTTGTGCAGGCCTGATATAGAGAAACCTGTTTCAATTGCATTGGTTCTAGATTCTAATTTTCTAACTGATATTAGGGTGGTTTCAGACATGCTTGCCCAGTGGCAAAAGTAGTTGTGGTAATCCAGTAATATCATTTATCTAATGTATTGATCTATATTAGACAGCTCCCTTGGAACACAGAAAAGGAAACAGAGCTGTCAAAAAAATTGGTTGACCTGTCTTTCTGTAATGTTCCAAAGGAACTACAAAAGGAAAATGCAATAAAAATGTGCTCATCACTGATTGCTGGGTAGAAGGAAAAGGCAGACAAGACTCCAAGGTATTTTTCTTCTATAGAAAAATTATCAACAGAAAGTAGAATTTCTCTTGACCAGGTAAAATAGGAAGTCTACTTGGGCTGTAACTATTTGACCTCTGGCCACTGCAAAGCAATGCCAAAATTATTTTGACATACATATTGTGGACCGTGATCTGTTTCAACTGAATATGCTAAAGAACCATCTGTGGGTTATTCAGAATGTGTTTTGGGACTATGTTCCAGTTGTTGGTTTTATTTTATGCACTCTTATTCTGATTGTAATGTTGTTGTTATGGCCAATGGCTGAAACAAATGAATTAAACATTAAATGTAACTGTAATCCTCATAATGGCCCTGACCCAGATAGGATCTATGATTGATAGAATCTGACTCACATGGGATCTATGTCAAACTAGTACCGTGCTTGTGAAAAGGCACCTGCTGTCATGTTTATATATGCATCCTCACCTTATAAAAAGGTGGATGATAATCCCCAGCACAGTACCTCCAGTGACTGTTGCTGGTGTATACCTTATGTTTCTTTTTAGAATGTGAGCCCTTTGGGGACAGGGCGCCATCTTATATATTTATTATTTCTTTGTGTAAACCACCCTGAGCCATTTTTGGAAGGCTTATTCAAGAAATTGAATAAACAAATTATTATTATTATTAATAATAATAATAATAATAATAATAATACAGTCAATAACACCTGTCTGACTGTGTAAACAAGGTAATAATTAAAGAATATAGACATCTGTCCCATGTAAGGAAGCTGTGGGTTTAATTACTTTGGTTGGATGCCCATACAATTTTCTTTCTTATGCAGATTAGCTTCAGTGGACCCACACTCATCATGGAAGATTTTTTGGAGGGTGAAATATTAAATGTATGAGATGTGGGATCTAGTTTCCCAATGAATCATACCCATCAAACATGAGATTTTCCTTCCAGCAATGTGTTTTCTCCAGTCCTGTAAGCAGCGCCTCCGCAAGTGGCAAGGTGCACTCACTGGAGGACAGCAGGCAACTGATGGTCACCTAGGGAGCTGAATACATTACCTCCCCTAAGTATTGTATCAAAGGCCACTTCCATACAGCAACAAAGTACAGGATGTTCAAAGCTGTTGTGCAAGTTCCAAGAGCGAACTTATTCCCTGTACACATGGCACTGCTGCAAGCTTCTGTGCTACTTGTGTACCCATTGTGCACATGCCAAGCAGGGACCTTGCACAATTTTCACAGCTCCACCTGCTGGCCAGTTCTTGCATTCCAAGAAAAACTCAGTCACTACAAAATGGAAAGTGATGGTTTCTTCTTATCATGCAAGAACTGGTCAGCAGATGGAGCTGTAGAAACCATGCAAGGAACCTGTGCAGCGTTTGTACCTAGAGTGCAATCATGCTAGGAAGTAGCACAGAAGCATGTATCAGTGTGCACACAAGGGAGTAAGATCACATGTGGAACTTGTGTGAAATCTTTGAATATCCCACACTCTGCTGCTTCATCAGAGTGGCCAAAATGTGGCCAATGCCAGTAGAAAGTGCTCCACAGTGATGTTTAAGCCACGAGTACCAAATTCAGTCTGAAATTTTCCAAAGCACAGCAAACAGCATGGTTAAGCTCATAATTTAATTACTGGACATTTATTTTGATTTTTATCTAAAGCACAGCAGGATGAGGAGGGAGCCTGCATGTTGTACAATCAAACCAGCTCATTTAAGTGCTTGGTACTTTTCCATCTAGCTGTCCCTCGGCTCATGAGCCTGGAGAGCGGTGGTTTTCCCTCTGTCTCCTTTTCCATTTGTTCTTTTTCTTTTTTAATTTTAGCACTAAACAGAAACTGTGTGCCTTGAGATTTTAATGCTAGATGTTTCCAGCTGTTTTGATATGCAATTTAGTATTTCTATTTCTTTATTACGCCATCAATAATTTAGCCTTGTAAAATGTAATGATGTTAATTAGCTATCCCTTAGAAACAAGAGCAAACATCATTAACCTTGTCACTTTTCATTAAAATATGACTTTTTCTTTGTAAATTGTTTGAGCCGGTTAAGCTCACGTATGCTCTGCTAATAAACTTAGATTGATCGAACAGGAGATACCAACTTATTGATTCCCATCCTTCCCTGAGGAAGCTCAGGACAGCATAGGTGCTTGTTCTTTTTTTAATCCTCACAACAACCCTGTGAGGTAGCTTAGATTGAGTTTGTGTGACCAGCTCAATCACACATCATGACCGTATGAAGGATTTATTTATTCATTTTAAATATTTATACCCCACCCCTACAGTATACTACTGCTCAGGGTGGCTCATAACATTAATAAAATAGATACAGTGTAAAATAAGACTAACAACATTAAACAAGTTTTAAAAATCACTCTATAACCACTATTATTATTATTATTATTATTATTAATAATAATAATAATAATAATAATAATAATAATAATTCAATTTGCAAGTGTTTGCAAGTGTGTTTTTTGCAAGTGTTTTTTGCAAGTGTTTGCAAAATGCAAGTTTGTGTTTTTTTTAGTTTCAAATGACAAGTTATTTAAAAAGCAAAAAACCCCGGGGAACTATAAAAACGAAGAACCTACCGGATATAAGCAGCAGATGAAACATTTTTAAATTGTTTCTTAAAGACACTGAGGGAGGGAGGGAGCATGGCGGAGTTCTTCGGGGAGGACTTCCAAAGCTGGAGGTGGGGTGGGGTGGGGTGGGGCATGAACTCCAAGTCTCTCTCAACTGTAACCATTGCATCGCACAGCACCCCTACCATGTCAGGGGGAAGCATATATTACCTAGGAGTGAAGGTTTGGGGGCTCCAGGGTTGTGGCTTTGCTTCTGAGCAGCAGCATGGTCAGGATGACCAACAGGTTGGATCAGGCCCTGACACCAAGCCTGTCATCCAGGAGCCCCTCCCGCCAGAGTTTCCTGACTGGCATCATCCACACCACACACTTCACTTGCTCTCCCTTGTCTACTCACTGCCATCTGTGCTAATTAACAGAGAAGCAGCAGAGTGAGAAGCTTTATGCCACTTGAAGGACCTCTAAGGGCATGCAACAGGGGCGTAGCAAGGTTTTGTAAATTGTGGATGATGCCAGTCATTTAATGGTCCTAGAGAATGACATGCTGTCCTGGTAGCTCCAGGTCTTAACACTCACACCAGTTTCGGAGGATGAATACAACTGAAGGAAGCCCGGACGGATGCGCGGCTGGGGCAGTCAGTCATGTGACTTGCCTCTGGGGGAGGCAGGCAGTGGGCCCCCAGACAACTGTCTCCCCTTGCCCTATTATAGTTACACCCCTGGCATGCAACCTGGGGAGGATAGTGAGACTCGAGAGGCATGCATAAGGTTTTGATTGGGTCCAGATCAGGGGTGTACCTGTAATTGAATGGGGAGCGGGGGATATCCCTGGGCCCCTGAGTTAGGGAGCCCACTGGTTGGGTGACAGCTCACTCTTCACTCTTTCACTGCTGATGTCGTATAACTATATGAGGTGACTGTAGAAGGTTTGCGTGTTTTAAAAAATGGATGAGCCAGGAGAAGGTGTGCCTGCAAGTGTCTGTGTGTGAAAGTGCCTGTGCCTTTGGGGAGTGTGGGATGATATCTGCATAAGAGCATGAGAAAGAGCATGCTGAGAATGTTTTGTTTTTCAGCGTGTCCTTTCAGTTCATTTGCAGCAGAGACATGGGTATGGAGGGAAGGAGAAGCCAGTGAGACCCGAAAAGCAGTGCTAGAATTAAACAAGTTAGAATTATGCTAATTGAACTGCAAAGCCCTCCTCTAGAAAGGCTCTGCCTTAAATGCTAATTTTCTCCATTCAGGGAGTTGCATTCACCATTTCCCCTGCTAGTCTGAAATATTTACCTAACATCTGTAATTTACGCATTTATCAGAAATACAATCCTGCATCTCTATTATTTTGTCTAGTTTAGCATTTTCTTTCTAGTCTGAAATATGAAATAAGTTATTTACAAAGAAAAGCAGAAATTTTTTAAAAGGGGGAAAAACATTGTTGATTTACAACTTTCCATACTTTTAATAATTCAATGGAAGTTCAGTGCAGGTCATATATTAATAATACGGTGTGATCAGTATACATGATCTCCTTTATTTTTAATTCCAGTTTGTATTCCTTGGTGGGGTTTTGTATTGCTTTGGCTAAAAGCTCCTTTGCTATTTTAAACAATCACAGCAAGGGGGGCGGGGAGCATGCTGCATTCCTTGATTTTATATAAAAGGAGAGGTTGGCACTAAGAATACAAAAGACTCAACTTTTTTAGGTCAAATAGAATAGTCCTCCACAGCGTTGGACAAAAACTTAACGTGTTTGGATCTGAATGATCCTGCACACCAGAGGACATTCAAACTATATTATTGTTGTTGTTTACACATCTTTGTTTTTCTCCATAAAGAAGCATGGAGGTGTCAGTAAATGTATAACTTCACATCGGGGGCAAAGGGGTGGCCTAGAGCAGAGTGTGATGGGTGGTAGTGCCCATGAGGGGCAAGGAAACTATCAGAATTATTTGAAAGGAATTGGGCAAAGGGCTGGTTTTTAAGTGATTTTTGAAGTTTACGTGTCTTTAAGGTTAGCAGATGAGAGTGGATTCATGGTTTGTCATTGAAAATCTGATATGCTACCAAAGAATCTACACTCAGAACACTTCAGAAACAACAAAACCCAGTACCCCATGGGTTAGCAACCCATGGGGGTGGTTGTCACTCTCTGTGCACTAGACCACCACTCACTCTGGGCCACCCCAGCAACCCACAAGGGGCTTTAAGGTTTTTCTCCATAGGGAAGAATGGAGGTTTCAGTAGCCCCATAACTTCACTTGGGGTGTGCTGGGGTGGCCCAGAGCGAGGGTTCCAACCACCCCCATGGGTTGATAACCCATTGGATACTGGGTTTTGTTGTTTCTGAAGTGTTCTGAGTGTAGATTCTTTGGTAGCATATCAGATTTTCAATGACAAACCATTGGGCCAGTTACTCTCCCCCTGCTAAATAAAGAGAATCACCACATTAAAAGGTGCCTCTTTGCCAAGTTAGCAGGGGGCTCTGGACAGCAAAGGGGGAAGATGTCCAGCTGTTTTTGTCTGCATTTCTGGACGCCAATGTGGGCGCCATTAATTTTTACGTTCACTACCAATGCATGCAGACAAAATATCCACTCCTTTTAAAACACACCAGGTATACAAATGTCCCAATATATATCAATTGATCTGGTAGCAGCATTAATAAAACATTCATTTTTTTAAAGAATGAAAAGCAAAAATATGGAGACAGCATCTCTTTCCATCCAATTAACCCTGAAGTCCTTCCATGAGAGATAATAAAGCTATCATTGAAGCTTATTCCAGAGTAAGTGGTTTGATGTTCAGGTATGAAAGTATTAATTTGTAGAGCCAGATTCTGTTTTAAAACCTAATATTGCTATTGACAATCTTGGTCTATTACTCAATGCTGATGTATTTAAAAACAATGAATATTTCATGAAGTGCATATATTTAAAAGCAATTCATATTTCAGTGGCATTTTCACAAAAGTTTTATTCAGTGTCAAGCAGAATTGTTGATTGAAACCTCTTGTCCATCAAAGTAGTGTACAACAATTACATTTCTTCTCCAGTTTGAAAATGTCAAGCACTAAAGTTTGAATGATAATCACTGTGCTATTCCTGATGTTCTTTGAGGTCCCCCCCCCAAAAAAAATGTTAAATATAGACATTTAAAAACATTTTAAAAAGAATACTTATTTTTCTCTATTTGTAGACTTCACTAGCTGTGATACTGTTAGACCTTAGGTTAGGGCAGTATAAAAATGTGCTAAATAAATAAATGACTAAATAAATACTAGACTATAAAATAAAATAATTATCTGCGTGTAGGAGGCCAGTGTAGTTTAATTGGGGGGGGGGGTGTTACTAGAAATCCCAACACATTTCAAGATAGTAGCCCTTCATTGGGGATAAAACAGAAATAACTTGGGAATAGCAGTCCCAAAGAAGCTGAATGCTCTTATAGGACTATTTCTCTGTGCTCTGATATTGACCTATGGAGCAATGAATCTCAATGAACCCAATATCCTCTGATTGTTGATGTTTGGAAGATTGGAACAGTTCTCCATAAGTGAGAATTTGGCAGAAAAATATCAATTCAGTATGTTATGTGGTACTTTATCAATATGGTATTGAATAAGAAGAAAGGTCAAGCAACAAGTAGAATGCTGGAATTGTCTGCATACATTGTGACACTGTAGTTAATGTTTCAGGAGCCATAGCTGTGTATTTTGATTGTAGCTGGAGGGCCACAAAGCAAATAGAGGCTGCCTTCAGACATAATGAGGAACCGTGGGTCCAATGGACCCGTGGTTCCACTCCCCCTCCCCTCTGTCGTGAACTGATAGACTGGCTATCCCTACAGGATTTACAACCCCCGGAGAGAGAGTAAACAGAAAGCAGTAACGAAACTGGATGAAGGAAAATAAAAGGCTCGCAAAGAAAACAGGAAATGAATTAAGTCCCCTGAACTGAAACTAGTATCCCCCTCTAACAATAACTGAGTAATAAGTTGAAGAAAAGACAAAACAAGGAATGAAACAAGCGAAGGACACAGAACAAGGAATTAAGGGAACAATACAGGGAAGTATAGACAAGACAAACTGGAACACAGAAAAGATATAATTCCAAGAGCACAGTATCTGCTGCCAGCAAAGTTGCAAACAGCAACTCAGCCATGAGAGACTGTTGAATATATATGGCTCAACAGAACCAGGAACCAATCAGGCTTCCCTGAGTCAGCAGTTTGGCTTTCTTCCCTGTTATCTCCTGCACCTGCGTGAATCCCTCTGAGCCTGCCTCTTGATACTTCGTCTCACTATAGGTGGAATCCCAGGCTCTTCCACATCAGAATTCAAGTCTGGCATCTGTTGAGAATCCTCAGGTTCCAAGTCTGGTTTCTCTGCAAAATCTTGCTGCTGTGGTTCACTAGCAGGCGAGTCTTCCTGCTCTGAGTCTTCTGATTCCGAAGTCTGAGCCATGACACCCTCCCCCGTGGTAGCCACGGCTACTCGTGATAAAAAAAACCTGGGTTTGCGGAGTGCTTGCTGCCAAAGAGGGATTTTCATACTGCAAGTCAAATGCTGTTGAAGAACCAGCTGAAAATCAAATGCACAATAATTACACTTAAGTATAGGTTTTTACTAAGGTGATCTGCAAGACCAGAAAGGGGTTTCCACTCTCCTCTTCCTGAGCTGGATTCAATAACTGACAATGGGATCTAAATATTTTGAAATTTTTGAGCTAGCTTGCTGCAAAACTATTATTTCTTCCAGGTCTCTCCTTCCTCACATCTTCAGCCAATGGGCAAAGACAGATTGAATTGCTATCTTCTCTCTGTGTGATTCATTCAACCCATAAAACAATCACTTCCCTTCGTGGCACTTGTTGTTAATCAAGCTTTCTCCCTCCATTAGAGCCATTGTTCCTTCCGTCACCTTGGTGTACATAATCACTAACTTTCTCCATTACCCTGGAGAGGAGGTGTTGCTTACATGCCTGTCAAAGGGATGTTACTGCATTAGAGCTTTAGCGGGAATGCTAATGTCAGAACAGGGGTGGCCTTTGTTCATATATCATGTGCTCCTTACAGAGGCTAATGAACAAAATAATTCAAAGATCAAATGCAACCTTACAGCACTAGGGTGTTAACGTAACAAAGAAAGAGTGGCCCCTTCTGACACATAAGCCTAACTAATGGAGCTAATGGAGTGGTTGTGAAGATGCCAATGATAAGATCAAGAATGACTTGGCTCCAATGAAATGTGCTACAGAGATTTTTATTATTTATGCCTGGTGCACCTAGATTAAATAGGTGTGGCACATAAGTCAAAATAAGACAAGCCCTGTTCTCAGCCTTACAAACTAAAAGACACTAGGGAGGGGGACAAAATTTCAAGTATCTGCATTGGTCCATTAAAAAAAACCTGGTACACCCAGAAGTAACAAGAGTGTAGGGCCAATTAAACTATTTGCTCCTAACCGCATGCTCTGCTCTTAAGTATATCAGAGCTTTCTGCCAGGAAGATACAATAGGGATGGGTGATACCTCAGAGTATAAGCCTGTGCATGAATGAGAAAGGTCAGGATTGAGTCCAACCCAATCTAATCCGACCCTGTAAATGTCAGTTCGGGGTCCTTTGAACCCTTCTGTATGTATGTATGTATGTATGTATTTGATTGTATGTCAGGATTAGGGTCAAGACTGGGGTCAGATGAACCTTAAAACATGTTTCTAAGTAACTGCAGATACACATTTTTAAAAAATGTTTTAAAATGAATTTTGCAGGCAGTGGGGGCAGACAGAGGGCAGAAGATGGGTCCCTCCCCCAGCCACAATCACTAAACAAAATGGGGGGGCAGACTCTTGATGCCATTTGGAGCTCTTGGAAGCTTCAATTTTTAAAGAATGGGGTCAGAGAAGTCCAATCCGAACTGGGCTGGTCAAGTTTGGGCTTGGACTCTCTCCAAACTCCTCCGATTTCAGTAAAATGGGACCATATCCAATTTTACTGATCCAGATTTGCACAGACCTAGTAGAGTATCTGTCTTTTGTTTACAGAAGATCTCAGCCCCAGGTCAATCCCTGGCAGCATCTCCATGTATGGCTGGAAGAGACTCCTGCCTGAAACCTTGGAGAGCCAATACCAGTCAATGTAGACAATACTGAGCTAGATGAACCAGTATAAGTCACCTTCTTGTGGTCTATGTTCCTTGTTTTTTTTACTCTGATGGAATACAAATTTAAAAGATCTGTCCATAATGTGTCATGTTTCTTGAACATCACTTAATCTCCCTACTGCTGTAGGAAAGTGAGAAATGGCAGTTAGGGTTGATGGATTGCTTGTAATGGAAATGGAGACAGAAATCGGTAACATAATCTCACTTGGATTACAATGCAGGGGGTATTTATGCAGAGAACTCTCAGATAAAAGGGTCAATATTTGGATCAATGGAACAATCTAACATGTAGGCTTCCTAAATGTTCTTTCTTCCTGCTGGTCATTATGCTACAGCCATTCTCCACTGCAGTTAACTGCTTTCTTGAGGCTGTTGTATCTTTATTTTTTAACAGAAATAGCAAGGAGATCTATAGTACCCTAAGGTCTGGCAGGTTTATTTTCTTATATTCCCTCTCTCAAATATTTCTGGTGCTACAAGTGTGTGTGTGTGATGTACATCTTGAGACAATGTCCTTTTCATTAAAGCAGGTCACAAAAGGCAGACATTACTTGACAGCAGGTGAAATCCTATGCATCCTTACTTGGGAGCAAACTCCATTTATCTTGATGTTACTTATTTCCAATTAAAAGTGAAAAGGATTACACTATTTATCACTGCATAAAATTATTTATTTATTATTTATTTAAAATACTTATATCCCACCTCGTCTCCAGTACATTACTGCTCGGGGCAGCTCACAACATTTATAAAACAGTTACAATGCAAATGCAAACTTTAGATTAAATTTGTATACGGCTGCAATCTTAAACACAAAGACTAGAGAGTGAGGACTACGGAATTGAAAGGGACTTACCTGTGAGTAAATATGTTCATGGTTTGATGAGCCAGTGTGGTGTAGTGGTTAGAGTGCTGTCCTAGGACCAGGGAGACCCAAATTCAAATCCCCATTCTGCCATGATACTAGCTGGGTGACTCTGGGCCAGTCACTTCTCTCTCAGCCGAACCTACTGCACAAGGTTGTTGTGAGGAAAAACGTAAGTATCTTGGCTCTTTGGAGGAAGAGCAGGATATAAAATGTAAATAATAATAATAATAATATTGATAACAAAATTCTGACATCCCAGGTCCTTGGGAAGGACTCGATGTCTGGATAAAACAAACCAGTCAATAACACGTGCCTGACTGTGTAAACAAGAGATAATAATATGGTTTCTCTGCTACCACTAAACTCACAAATGAAAAAAGGGCCACACGTGTGATAAAGAACCAAAAGCAACCAATAAACTGTGTAAATACAAGAGATATCTATACAAACATGAAACCTCAAGAATAATGAACTTAATGTATAGAATATTTATTTTTCTAAATATACATGTAATTAATTATGATTCATATATCCAAATGCTTAAAACCAAGGAGTGTGCCAAAAGCCATCCAAAAATTCTTATATACAGGAGAATGAATTCTACACATGAGGGATTTTCCCATTCATAATGAGCATGCGTATTTCAAGGGAAAATCATACAAATACAATGTCCACTATATAGGCTAAATAACAATTGCTTATCACAGTCTCCTAGAACCTAAAAATATCCATCCTCCTACATGCAGTGAGGTATGAATTTCTTCAACTTCATCTGAAGCTCATGGAGATGATTCCTTCGTTCAGGCCATATAATTAGTACTTGCTGGTTAGTCCTTAAAAAACTGTCCGGATTCCAGTAATTTTCGCTTAATCTTCTTCATGAAGGACTTATATGCTCTTTAGTCATTCTTTATGGTAACACTTTACCTGTGATAAGACACAACATTTATGCAGGAAGGCTTATGTTCACTTATTTGTTTTAATGTTGTATGCTGCTTGGGGTGCCATTTAGCAGCAGAAAATGCAGTTTATAAATGCCCAGATAAATCAGACAAATGATAAATAAAGCAAAAGGAACAGCTGTGGCTTTTAAGTACCACTTTTTCTCACAAAAGAATAGCTAAACGGAAATTTCTGCATTTCCCTCCAATCACTTTATGTTATGCATGAGTTCTCTTTTTTTAAATTCATATATTAAACATTTTTAAAATACTATATGCTAACAATCAACGATGTATTTTAAATTAGTATGTATTTAGTATATTTGTTAGCATAAACTCCCAAGGCAACATAAAGTCCACGATAACAGGCGTCTTTTATACACAGAAACTAATATGATTTCAAGTTTAAAGAATGTAAAATACACATACAAAGCCAAATTGCCATTCAGAATTTTGTTAGAGAAATGACGAGTTGAGTACTTTTGGACTCCCGGGTTCCCATGGCCTGAAATGTGTTTAGAGAGACACAAATGGCTTCAACACATGATGCAAATTTGGTAGAGGCCAATTCATAGTCTGAACCACTAACAATTGAATAATTCCTGGCTTGTTTTCTCTGGGGTGTAGTAGCTCAGTTTATGAATGCACTTGTACTTCGTAAATCACTCTCAAGAGCAAAAGGGAGAAAAATGGAAAATCCATTTTCATTTGTCCCCTTGGGTCTTTATTTAATTTTTAATGAAATCTCGTGGATGCTTCATCAATGGCAACAATAAAGTCATTCCAACACTCATCCTTGCATCAGGAGGAGTAAATATTTCACAGGGAGTGCAAACTAGTTTTCAAAGCATTTGGAGCTTTTAATAAGTGCAAATGCTTTGACAATTATTTAAATTATGTGTGAAAATGCATCTATCAGAACAATACAGGGTACCATCAATGTGATACTCGATAACTAAAACTTACACTAGTATTGCCACTAGTAATATTTTGAAGAGCACCTGTGGGGGTTTGTATGTGTTGAGATAGCAATTTACACAAGTGGGCTCTGTGAGCAACACAGATGCATCGTCCACTGCCCATTCGTTCCTGATTCATAACCAGGGGCGCACCTAGGCAATGTTGGCATCCGGACCACCCCCGCCATGAGGCCCCCCAAAACCTACTTGGAAAATAGTGAAGTTCACTGTTTTTAAGTCTTACACGGTTCTGGGGCAGGATCAAAGGTACCTCAAGGACTTCTTTACCCAGGCTTTAAAATCAGTCTTGCAAGCCCTAATTTCCACCTCACCACTATCTCAAGTTCAGCTGGAAATGACCAGAGGCAGGTCTTATCTCTACAGTGTTGTGGTTTTGAAATATTCAGCACCCTCCCTGGAGACCCACCAAGTCTTTGGCCACTTTTAAGTAATCTGTAAAGAGCCTTTTCCCCCACATCAGGTTTCTAACTAATTGATTATTTTCATTTGAACTACTGTGGTGGTAGTTGTAGAGTAGAGTACTCACAACGAAGTACTCATGACAAAATTGCATAGGAAAAATGGTTGCCTGTCCCAAATGGGCACTCAGCCCAAAAGGAAACACAAGAAAAGTCATCAGCAACAACTGCTGGAAAGATGCTGTGCCTGACTGAGCAGAGTCAATATTTAATTTTAAATTTATTTTTTACTCTGCTTTTTTTTTTTTTTTTGGCTTTGTTTTAATGTAAGCCACCTTGTGAGGCGTTGTGCCTAAAAGGCAGGATATCATTAAGTAAACAAACTAGTCATTTTGAAACACTCCATGGACCCAGTTCTTTCATCATTGTACCATCTGTGTACAGATAGGCAGCCTAAGCTCTCCAGCTGTTGTTGAAACGACAACAGTTGTAGTTGTCTTGGAGTACTGGTCTTGTGGTAGCAAGCATGAATTGTCCCTTTTGCTTAGTAGGGTCCACCTTAGTTTGCATATGAATGGAAGACTACATGTATGAGCACTGCAAGATATTCCCCTTAGGGGATGCGGCTGTTTTGGGAAGAGCATCTACCTGCTTGCATGCAGAAGGTTCCAGGTTCCCCGCCTGAAATCTCCAAGATAGGGCTGGGAGAGATTCCTGCCTGTAACCTTGGAGACGCCACTGCCAGTCTGTGTAGACAGAACTGAGCTAGATGGACCATGGTCTGATTTGGTATAAGGCAGCTTCCCAGGCTCCTATGTTACAACTCCCACAAGGCATTATTATGGTAATTGTTTCCCCAACAAGAGATGGAAAGTCAAGGTTGCCTACCCCGATCTAGGTGTCTCATGCTGAGATTTGGCACACAGATTCATCCAAGGAACTATGCACAGTGCTTGTGTTATTTGCCAAGTTCTTCTGGTATAAAGGTGAGTCAGCTGGAAGGGTTCATAGACCTGCCCAGTGCATCCCTCTTAGGATGAAATCCGTGTCCACCATAATCCACTTTTCAGTGCAGAAACTGAAATCCTTGCACATCATAAAACAGGTTGGCCTCTTCCCCCTCCTGTTCATTTGTCATCTGTATTTCCTTCCCAACAGATGAAGCAAACAGAGCACTTCAGTCATTTTAGCTGGGTGAACAAGATTACAGAGGGAAGCAGTCAAGGCTACAGACATAACAATTGATCTACTTCAGAAAATAAAAGTAGTCTCACAACCTATTCAAACAATTTATTTTCTTTCCATGGACCTTTGAGAGTTACCTTTGATTGAAAAACTTTCTTTCAAATTACATACATTCATTCTGTGGAGATGAAATGTGGCTCTTGTATAAGTAAGTGAATTAACACTGCCTTCCTAGTCTTCCCAATTCCTAGGGACAAACTACACATTAGTACACAAAAATGCCCCAGTAGAATTTTGTAATGGAAAGCAGTTTGGGGAGGCTGTGATTTTTGAGGAATGGAGCAGTGGGATGTGTGTGTGTGTGTGTAGCCACACACACAAACAAACGCACGCACACATACACGTGTTCATGTGCTTAACCCTTTCACCACCAGCCATCTTCACACTCAAAATCACACTTCCTGCTTTTCCTCCTAGAGAATGTGTAAACGGTCTTGTAAAAACATACATATTGAGTACAACCAGGATGAAAATAACATGGAAGGGGGCGTGATTTTGAGCAGAAAAATGGCCAGCAGACTGAAAGGGGTTGAACAGTCAAAAGGGCATGCAAAAAGATATTTCATTGATTTTTTTTTAAAAAAATATTTATTTATTTAAAACTTTGTTGTAACCCATCCTTCTTATAGGACACTCCTTCATACAGGACATTCATTTTCCCCAGTATGCTCATTTATTGTTCCATTTTCTGTGGGGAGAATATATATGTACTATATGGATGCCTGTGGGGGCCTAGATATTTTCTCCAAAGAAATCAACGGCAGTAGGTAGGGCAATTTTAAATGGGGGAAACAGCATGAGAAGAAAAAAGTTAAAATCCCTCCCTAAGTGCTGCAGTCCTGATCTACTTTTCTCCCCCATCCCACAACACACACAGAGCTGATCTAGTTGTACTCTTTGGCACTACTACATGGATTTGCTATGCTGAATGCATCTTCAAATTATGTATTTATGTATTTATTTATTTGTTTGTTTGTTTGTTTGTTTGTTTATTCATGGAATTTATATACCACCTAATATTGAAATTTCTAGGCAATGTACAGAATTAATAAATATAAACATAATATAAAACATTTAAAATTATTTTAAAATAAAAGACATAGATAAAAACATACTAAAATTTAAAATTTGGTCTCAGTTGAAGACCTGGGAAAATAGGTACTGTATGTCTTCAGGATCCTCCTAAAAACAGAGAAAAAGATGCTCTTGTCTCAGCAGGGAGCGTGTTCCAAAGCTCTGGGGCAGCCACAGAAAAGGCCCGGTCCCAAGTTGCCACCAAACAAGTTGGTGGCTACTATAACTGGACCTCTCTAGATGATCTTAATAGGCAACAGGGTTCACGACATAGAAGGCACTCTCTTAAGTACCCTGGACCTAAGCCGTTAATGGCTTTATAGGTAATAACCAGTACTGTGTATTCAGAGGCGTATCTAGGGAAAATAGCACCTAGGGCAAGCACTGAAATTGTGCCCCCTGTCCAAACATCTGACACCCATCTTTCAGATAACTTTACCATAATATCAGCTGAAAAATACAAGTCAAGCTCGTTAATCTTTTAATATTTCAAAAACTATTTAGCAGTGGACGTAGCCACACCAAAAAATGCTGGGAAACTACAAATTTCAGTGTGCTAGGGCTCATGAAATACCCAAAGGAGGTGTACTTGGAAAACTAAACAGAAGTGCCTGTCTAATTCTCTACTATGCATTATAGCATCACTATTACATAAGTTTTAAAAATCAATGGAGAATTGGACTTTTCCCAGATACTCTAAAAATAATTAAAGGATATATAGAGTAAACTGTGTCACTGCTTGGAATATATTCTAGTATTTCAGAAAGACAGTTAAAATGAGAGAAAGAGAGCAAGAAACTCCCAGTGAGCCTTAATACTAAAGATTTCACACTGATTCAAAGACAAATTCACCATTAATAGCCATATAATTAAGACATCACATTTAACTCACTTATCACAAGAAGCAAAGTAAGAGCAAATGAATACAATCCTAGCTCATAAGCTTCAGCTCAGTATTCACAAGCCCTGATTCTCTGTTCATAGTGCCAATCTAAATATCTGTGCAGTGACATATTATATTAAATATTAAATTTTTTTAACCTGTAGCCCCTTAGGGGGCTTCCTAAAGGTTGTGGGGGGGGGTCTGTAAAGGTTCCCCCTCCCCCTGCTGGCCTCTAGGGCCTCACAGGGACCATTTGAGCATGTGCGGTGGCCATTTTTTAAAATGTTTTTTTTTAAAGGCCGCTGAAAACAAAATGGCCACTGCATATGCTCAAATGGCCTCTGTGAGGCCTGGCATGGCCTAAGGCTTCACAGAGGCCATTTGAGCATGCACAGTGGCCATTTTGTTTTTGACGGCCATTTTTTTAAAAAAATAATTTTAAGAAATGGCGCCCCCCCCTTCAAGTGGCACCCGGGGCACATGCCCTGCCTGCCCCAACCTAGATCCGCCCCTGTGTGTATTTCATTAACCATTGTTTTTCTAATAAATGTGGCTTCACACATAGAAGTGAGCAAAGAAACATCAGTAATTCACATCTCCTCTTTCCCTGTTCCCTGTAGTGTCTGAAGCTGTAATGAGGGAGATGCGAGAGTCCTCAATCTGAACACTACCCAAGAGGAGCATAGACTCATGTATGTCTCCTCTCCTCCTAAACTGTGTAATACCCCAAGGCTGCTCTTATGATATAGATATAAATACGACAAATCTTTATATACCGCTTTTCAACAAAATTTCCTATAGGAAATAAACAAACATAGGAATACATAGGAATAAACAAACAAACAAAATGGCTCCTTGTCCCCAAAGGGCTCACAATCTAAAAAAAAGGGGGGGAAAGAAACATAAGATAGACACCAGCAACAGCCACTGGAGGGATGCTGTGCTGGGGCTGGATAGGGCTAATTGCTCTCCCCCTGCTAAATAAAGAGAATCGTCACTTTAAAAAGGTGCCTCTTTTCTCAGTTAGCAGGGGACCTACTATATGATCTACTATAAAAGACTGAAAGCCTTTTCACACAAGCAGCCTAAGCAGGGGTGTAGCTATAGTTGAGCAGATAGGTTCAAAGAACCGCCCCCAGCTCCTGAGGACCCCCTCAGCTCCACCCCCCCATTTTCTCCATTATCTCCCTCATTCCAAGGGGCCACCAGGGGGAGGGGCAAACACGGGCCCCCTCTGCCCTAGCTACGCCCTGGAGCCTAATCCAGGCTAGGGCAGCTCAGGGAGCTCACAGGCTAGGGCAGTTAGGAAACCTAAACCCTCCTGCCCAACCCAACTCTGGCCTTTAGTCCAGGTCAGCAGGCAATTGTAAGAACAATCACTGCCAGGTTAAAAGCCTTCCTAGCCCACTGTCATTTGCAGAAGCAAGTTGCAGGGAAGGAGAGGCCACACTGAGCACAGTGGAGGCTCTAATAAGAGCAGCCACTGCACCCGTGGCACAATGTGGAGGGGGGAAGTTTTTCGTTCATGTGGTTGCATGGTGCAATGAAGGCAACGATGGTCAGTGCTCATCTTCCAGGTAAGGCAGGTGAGTTCCTGCCTTCCCTACAGCCCCCCCAGTAGCGGTCGTGAGGTCATGTGCATGGCTTCAGAGAGTAAAATGGTTTCCAATCAGGCTCTGTTCTTACAATCATGGCATTCCTGGTAAAAAGGTGAATCGGGATTTCCGAGCCCCAAAGACCTGGTTGTGAGGACACAGATTTCCCAGGCAATCCTAGTCAAATCACTGCAGTTCAGCTGCATTTAGCCAAGATAGTTAACCAGGATCTGATCCTGGTCAATCCACTGTGGTTAAACCACATTTAATTCACATAGAAGCTATTCACACGATTGCTTGAAACCAGGCTAGGCTCCCTTAGCCCTGTTTCAAGCAATCGTGAGGTCCACCGAACTCAGTGGTTCTCTGGCAGCTAGACCACCTAACTACCCTCACCCTATATGAGGTGAATGGAGCAAGTGCTCCGTTAACCTTGTTTATTTGATTGTGTATCAGTCGTGGTTGACACACTGGGATGGGGGGGCGCAGGAGGGGGGAACCCCCTTGCACGGTGCCTTCCTGAGGTTTGGGGGCCAGGCAGGGTGCTGTGCAGCAGCACTCCCCTCCCCCCGACCCCCAGAGCTCCCAACGGAGCTGCAGCCAGGCTTGGGAGCACCCGACCAGAGCAGCCGCTTGTCTGGGTGCCTGATCCAGCTACCCAGCAACGAGCAACTGCTTGTGTGCAGGGAGAGAGGGCTAAGCCCACTCTCCCTGCTCAAACCCCATCTGGTGCTTCACACCAATTGTGTCAAGCATCTTATATTATCCTAGTTATCTATTCTGGTTGAATACGGTTGAACCACGGTGATTTGACTAGGATTGCCCAGAAATTCTGGGTTCCCACAGTCAACTCCATAGGGCTCAGAAATCCTAGTTAACTCTTTAGCTGGGATCTCCATGACTGTGAGAAAGCAGCCCCAGTTAAAGTTTTAGATAACAGCTTATTTGAACACATTGGGCTCCATTACATACTCAAGAGGCAACAGTGCACTGTTGTGATTTACTTTTGAATATAAAATGTCATTGTCAGTCTCGATTTTCAGGAGCACAAATTAGGCAGCGGGGAACATTTTGAAATGCCAGGGATACAAGACAGAATGGTATCAGAACCAGAAGGAATAATAGGTCAATAGCTGACAGATGGCAATGCAAGTTGGAGAAGATACTGGCAGATGGAATTAACAATTTAGGTAAGAAAAAGCTTTTGGCCTCGGATCGAAAGCACTGGAAAGACAGAAGATGGTCTCATCTTTCTGATGATATTGCCAATTTGGACACAGTGGATTATCACTCACAGTGAGACATATGGTAGGAAAAAAGACTGATATCCTTCCGTTGGTTGGACAGAAGTCAGGGAAGAATGCTTTGAGAGGCTTCGTATCATGCAGAAGGCAATATCTTTGTTGCAGCAGCCGTTGGCAAGAAGATGCAAGCTTCAGCATTGAATGGTGCTCCTTTTCAGGCATTAAAATGCCCTTAGCCATGACTCCCATGAAAAGTGATAGAGAATGAAATAATGGCTAAACTCAAAGCTCAGTGACTCTACTTACCCTGCAGTAGCCTAGTGCTCTCCTATTTAGCAGTGTTTTAGCACTCTCTGGAGGAAACCCTAACAACCTGTGGCCTTATATTTTGTTGGCATTTGGAGGGGCTAGATTCCTCATCTGCCACACCTGCAATGGAAGTGCACACATGAGAAGAGCACTGCTAAATAAGAGTAGCTAGAAACATGGAGTTGAGGTTCCAAGTAAAGAGATGCATTGAGAAAATATATCTGATAGACAGAGAGCCTCCAAACCTAGCTGCTGCTGCTGCTGCTACATGAAGAGCAAGGGAAGGAGAAAAAACAAGCATTGCAGAGACCTGATTAGATGAGAGGGGAGATAAAAATCTCTCCCAGCTGTGCCCACCAGGTTTCCAGGTGCAGCATCCGCCAAGGCAGGGTGGGCGGGAGGTGCGGTTGCCCTGATTCATCGAGAGACCATTCCCCTCACCAGAGGCATTGTCTGCCATTCTGACCAGTTCAAGAGCCTGTATGCAGTGATGGGATCATGAGATAAAATTAGGATTCTGTTGGTATATGACCCACCTCACTGTCTGTCTCTATGCCTGAGCTGCTTGAGGTGGTCTCAGATGTGGTGTTGAGGACCCCATGGGTGTTAGTCTTGGGGGACTTTAATGTCCATGCTAAGGCCACCTTGTCTGGTGCAGCTTGAGACTTCATGTCCTCCATGATGACCATTGGCTTGTCTCAACTGATTTCTGGTCCCACATATGTGGCAGGCCATACGCTTGACTTGGTCTTTGGGTCAATGGTGGACAGTCGTGCTCCGTGGATAGTCCAGGAGGCCTTAATACTGTTGTCATGGATGGATCACTGTCTGGTGAAGACTGGACTGAGGGTGGACCCAATACATCTCTGCAGTGGTGAGCGATCAGTTAGGATGGTCCCTTGGAGGCTTATGGATCCTAATGGATTCCCGGCGGTTCTGGGTAGGGGTGTGCATGGACTGGTCCGGGGCCATGCAAAAGGCCTCTGGACCAGTCCGGAATTCTGCCAGTCTGGCAGTTCGGGGGGGGGGAGGAGTGTGGCTTGAAGGGCAGGGGGGTAGTACTTACCCCCCCCCCGCCACTCTTCCCCCTCTGGCGCTGGACTTTTCTAAAACGTATTTGGGGCGGCCGAGTTCCTCCCTGTCACCCCTGCCCCCGTCGTTGTCTTCAAAGTTTAGAAGCAGTAAAAGCTGGCGCCACGCATGTGTCCGTCATGGCGCACGCCTGTTGCTGCCGCTGGCATGCGCACCGCATACTTGACGTATGCGGTGTGCGGCGGGCACATGCTGCGGCGGGCGCATGCGTGGCACCAGCTTTTACTGCTTCTAAACTTTGAAGACAACAGGGGCAGGGGCGGCAGGGAGGAACTCTGCAGCCCCAAATACATTTTACAAAAGTCCAGTGCCAGAGGGGAAAGAGCGGGGGGGAATTACTCCCCCCCGCCCTTAAAGCCACACTCCCCCCAGTGCTGGACCATGCCTCCGTGGTTCCGTGCACACCCCTAGTTCTGGGGGAGTTTCCTGCTGAGAGATGGACAATCCTGTTGATGCCCTGGCCTCCTTCTGGTATGAGAAGATAGATCAGGCTTTTAACACGGTCACGTCTAGGCATCCTCTCCTGACCCGCTAAGCCTGACTCCCTGGTATACAGGTGAGTTGGGGAAAATGAAGCAGGCTGATAGATAGCTTGAGCATCGTTGGCGGAAAACTCAGAATGAATGTGACCAAAAACAGGCTAGAGCCCATATTAGAGCCTACTCTATGGAGGTGATGGCAGCAAAGAAATCCTTCAGTTAGTCAGTCAGTCTTCATTACGGTCTTTGACCAATAACATAACATCTAAAACAATATAAAATTTTAAACATAGCCATATTAATAGCATAACTGTACATTGGATCTAACCATTCGCGAGCAGAATGCAACGAACTCGTATTGCAGAACAACAGAATTTTGCAACTCTGTGATAGATGCATTCTCCTCTATAAGCAAATATTTGATGTAGAATTCATCCACTTGACCTGGTAGATTATGTAAAAGAGGGTCAATTAACCTTCGCCTAAGGTCTATATAAAAGACACACCGCAGGACCACGTGTGCAACTCACTCAATCTTATCAGAGTTACAGGGGTAATCTCTCTGCACAATTGGAATTCTACTGTATCTACCAGCCAAAGGTTCTGAAGGGAGAGCATTCATACAGGCCCTTGAGAATGCCCATCTATGTTTGGGGAAAGTAAGGAGAAATGATAATCTGCTGGATGAGTACTTAACCCACCATTGAGCAGGTGGAATGAGCTAGATGTCCTCGACAGGTCTTTCTGAAACTCAGTATCCCAGATCCTTCATTTAATAAGGCCTTTGGCCCTGTCCAAACCCTCAGAGAGGACTGCCTCAGGTGAAAGACCATAGGCATGGAGTTTCCTGACACAGTTCTCCCACCAGCTTGAGAAGTGCCTATCCAATAGTAACAAGGGAAGAAGATCAGAGGGCAATAAGTTGATTCTTGGCCAGTTTACTAGTATTAGATACCAAGCTCTGCCACCTAATGGGGTAGTGGGGAAGTAACTTGCCTAGGGAGCAAGAGGCTGCTGGTTCGAATCCCCACTAGTATGTTCCCCAGACTATGAGAAACACCTATATCGGGCAGCAGCAATATAGGAAGATGCTGAAAGGCATCATGTTATACTGAGCGAGAGAAGGCAATGGTCAACCCCTCCTGTATTCTACCAAAGAAAACCACATGGCTCAGTGGTCGCCAGGAGTCGACACCGACTCGACGGCACAACTTTACCTTTACTAAGCTCTGGCTTCTATCGAGATAACACCCGATTCCAATCTCAGAGTGACATTAGAAATACATTTGAGGGTCAGATATAATGTTCTTAAGCTTGGACCAACTCCAGGAGGGAATAGTTAGCATAGGGCAAAGAAACCATACATTTCCGCCACCATTGTGTCTGCTCAATGTCATCCAGCGGAGCTTTTTTGAGTGGTCCAGGGTCCACTATGTGAGGATCCCAAAGACCATCAAACAGAACCTTTGGCAGCCTGATGTGATCAATTTGTGTTACATTTTGCAGATAAAACCATTCACATCCATTCTGACTTGGAAGCTAAGATTTTTTTCAGTGCTGGAACTTGATGTTGCCAGTGCGCTGTCTGGTCTTGTTATAATGGATGTTTTTCAGGCTGTGTTGCCTGGGGAGGTGGACAGGGTGCTTGGAGGACTGAAACGTACTATGTGCATGCTCAACCCTTGCCCTTCATGGTTAGTGAAGGCTTCTAGGGAGCGACTGGGTCCATGGGTGGCGGTTGTGGTGAATGCCTCTCTAAAGCAGGGGGTGGTGTCCCTCAGCTGAAGGAGGCAGTCATTAGGCCCATCCCCCCAAATGGACCCAGATGACCTGAATAACGTTTAACCAGTTTCTAACCTTCCCTTCTTGGGCAAGGTGTTGGAGAGCATGGTGGCCTCTCAGCTCCAGGCTGCCCTGGATGAATCTGATTTCTTAGATCCTTTCTGACTTCTGACCTGGATATAGGACAGAAACTACCTTGGTTGCCCTGATGGATGGCCTACACTGGAAGATAGTCATCTGTAGGTGTGGGCTCCTTTTTAACAAAAGTTCCCAAAGCGGATTACATAGATATAAATGAACAAACAAATAAATAGGCTCCCTGTTCCCAAAGGGCTCACAATCTAAAAAAGAAACATAAGACAGGCAACAGCCACTGGAGGGATGCTGTGCTGGGGCAGGATAGGGCCAGTTGCTCTCCCCCGCTCAATAAAGCGAATCACCACTTTTAAAAAGGTGCCTCTTTGCTCAGTTAGTATTGTCCAAGAGGGGTTTTTATATATATATTAAAAATCAGTGAACTTTATATAAAACCAGTGGTGTTGTGTGTGTGTTTCCACTGTTTTTATTATTTCTTTATTTAGAGCACTTCTGTTTGTTGCACTGTGTATCCCTTTTGCTCTGTATGAGGAGAGCAAACACCACTACTCAGCCCAGCAGAGCATGCCTCACAGAGACTGTTGGTGGTCTTCTTCATTGTGTTTCTTTTTAGAGCGTAAGCTCATTTGGGGGGAAAGGAAGGAAATCATGCTTGTTTTCATTACTTTGTTGCTCCTCCTGCTGTGTAAACTGCTTTGTGAACTTCTTTTGCTGAAAAACGGTATATACATGTTTTTAATACTGTGCTCCCGTGCCAATCGCAGGTTTCCCAATTGCAGATTTGTGTATCCGTGAATGGGAAATTGTGACTGCCCTCGCCAACCGCAACCCACGTATCCATGGTTTGGTGAGGGGTTTTTTTTAAAGGTGGATGGGGGGCGGTTCCAGGGTCAGGGACAATTCTGGGGGGTCTGGGTGATTTACAGGAGTATGGGGGTCATTTCCAGGGGCCAGGGGTCATTTTGGGGTGTCAGGGGGACATTTCCAGGGATCAGGGGTGGTCTTGGGGGGGTCAGGGAGCAATCCTATCTATTTTGTACTATATTTTGTGGTCCTTTCTTGGCTGTGATTCCCTTAACCCCCTGGCAGGCATTGCTTTCAATGGCTTTCCAACCGCGAATTCGCCAACCGCAAGGTTTTCCGGGAATGGAACCCTTGCGGTTGGTGAGGGACAACTGTAAGTGATAATGATAATGATAACACTAATGATATTAATGATAATAAGAGGCTGCTGCTCTTCATGCAGTAGGTAATGGGTGAGAACATTACTGAATGCTCTGATATGTTTGTAAAAGAACTTAAACTGGCAGCACAGTCAGCACAGAGTGCGGACTAGAACCTTTTCTGTTTTGCCGGCTGGAAGGATTTTATGTGGGAGGAACATTTAAAAATTACCTGCCATTTGAAGTGATGCAATCTACTCGATCACTGAGGACTTCCTTGCCTCATTCTGCTGCATATGTGGACCAGGCCTCTATTTCAGAAAGAAATTGCTGGTATAAACCAGAAGATCACTAGGAAATTGACCTTGGTTTCTTCTGCACTGTCATCAATAAATTGGAATATTTTAACATGGAGGTAGCTCTTGTCTTTCATACATTGGAGTTTACTTTCAACCACTGGACTTTCTAATAGCTTTAGACATTTCATAATGTCTTTTACAGCAAGGTCATGTTAACAGGGGCTTTTATAGGCCAATATTTTACAGAGAATCAGTGGACCAAAAAAAACTGTAATTATGCATGTGAGATAATCTCTTGAATAATTAGCAATGGTTAACTGGCTGTTATCTTGTAGGCCTCTTTTTAGGAATTTGATTCAAGAGTGTATAACCATCATATATCCATCACAATATCATTACTAGTGGAACATGCACCAAATACTAGGATTGCATATGGAAATGTAGCCGTAGTTGGGCACATTCCATCAAAGCTAGCTTTGACCCATAAGAACATAAAAAGAGCCCTGCTGGATTAGGGCAAAGGTCCATCTAGTCCCGTATCCTGCCCTATGTAGTGGCCAACTAGGTGCATTGAGGAAGCCCTTGCATCTCTATACCCCATCTTATACTCTTTACTTAAACACATGCCACCTTCAGACGTAACATGGAACCCAGTGGACCCGTGGTTGCACACCCTCTCCCCCACTCTCCCATCCGCTTTCAGATGTTGCAGAGAGGCGGGGGAGTTGCCTGTGTGGGTTTCCTTCTTGACAGGAGCCCAAACAGCCAATTGGGCTGGAGGGAGGGAGGAGCTTCCTCCCTCAATAATGATCCATGGGGCCCAAATTGTGGTGCCAATGTTGAGATTATAATGCTGGCACCACAGAACTGGCAGTAAGGGCACCGAAACTCCACTCTGACCAAAGGTTCAGCATGGAGTTTGGGAAGGGAAACCATGGGTCCCTTCTCGCTCTTAACTCCAGTTTCACTGATTTGGACATGCGGTTTGGGAAACCGGAGGTACAGTGATCTTCAGTTTCCCTGTATGTCTGAATTCGGCCACTGTCTCCTTCATCTCTTCTCTTTCCCTAGGGCCATGTTAACTAGCCATTGCATTAATCTCCCTCATTATCTCAAACCTCTTCTTCCTCCCCACTTCCCGAGCTTTGGTTGCTAGGAATGCAAATGTTCTTCTTGATTGAGGGAAGAGATTGGCGTAATGATTGTTCATGTCCCAAAGGAGCATGTCCTTTGTTTTGGGGGCTTTTTAGGTTAGCAGAAAAGATGATGTGAGCATGTGATAGGGGTTTATAGAATTATGTATTCAGGGGAGAAAGTGGATATAAAGAACTGTATCCCTCCCTCCCTCCCCTCAATAGTACTGGAACCCAATATGAAATTGATTTGGAATAGATTCAGGACAGACAAGTGAAAGTGCTTCTTCAGACAACACATACTTAAATTATGAAACTTACAACCAGAAGTGCTGAAGATCAGTGGCTTGGGTGGCTTTAAGAGGCCACTGGATACTATTCACTAGGCGGCAACAGTGGTCATTGTCTTCAAGCCCTGCTTGGGGACTTCTTGGAGGCATCATAGGGAACAGGGTACTGGACTTGATGGCCTCTTGATTCTTACACAGCAAGTCTCTTCTTTTGCTCTTACTTGCAGAGCTTTTGCCATTTTTCTGATTAATTCTCTTTATCATACAGCTTAAGCCTCGTAGAATTCAAAGGACCCTTGAAAGCCACCTAGTCCTTAGTCGTGAAGGAGGTTTGCTAGATACAGCAAATCCAAGCTAGAACAATAGACAGCTGTCCAGCTTCTGTTTGAAGACCTCCAGTGGGTAAAGAGCCCCACTCCCCCAGACTACCAATATTTTTCTGATAGCTGATAAAAACCATCTAAGGCTGAAATCCTATACACACTTACCCAGGAGAAAGTCCCATTTAACTCAATGGGATTCTGAGTAAGTGTAAGAAAAGCCATGCTGGGTCACGTCAAGTTCTATCCAGTCCTGCATCCTGCCCCACGCAGTGGCCAACCAAGTGTCCCTGGGAAGCCCACAAGAGGGGGAACTGCCCCCTCCCATTGATGCTCCCTAGAACCTGATGGGGCATGCCCCCTCTGATCCTGATGGAAGTATATAGCTCTGAAGGCTAGTAGCTGTTGATAGCCCCATCCTCTATGAATTTATCTAACCTCTTTTAAAAATCATCTAGATTGCTGACCAGTGCTCCCTGTAAGAGAGATTCCCAGATGTTGTTGACTACAACTCCCATAATCCCCATCTACAATGGCCTTTGGCTGGGGTTATGGGAGCTGTAGTCAACAACATCTGGTAATTCCTCTTACAGGGAACACTGTTGCTGACTATCACCACATCTGGCGGCCTGTGGTTTAAAACAGGGATTCTCAACGTTTGGTCCCCAGATGTTATTGGACTTCAACTCCCATAATCCCCAACCAAAGGACACTGGGACTGGGGATTATGGGAGCTGAAGTCCAATGACATCTGGGGACCCAATGTTGAGAATCCCTGGAGATGTTTAAGATTATTCGGTAGGGGTTTGGATGTATATGGCACAAAGCAAAAAGCAGGAGGCATTAACCTAAAAAATGCCTCACTGTTAATTAGAATACAAGATTTAAAATGTCCTGTAAACTTCAGAAACAGTCATTCTTCTTAGAGTGTCGAAAACAGCTCTGTTTTGTACAGCTAGCACTGATGAGGAGTCGTCCAGCTCATTCCATTTAACAAAATTGGCCAATTTAGTAAGTGCATTAAACTTTCTGTACATGACAACTGTTCTCATTTTCAGAATTCAGCTTATCACCTCCATTATTTCAGATTTCTTATTATGAGCTCAGGAAAGGTTAATGAATACCTTAACAAGAGAGCACAGGTACTGCAGCAGAGCATAATAAGCAAATAGGGTGATGGACTCCTTTGTTAATGTGAGTGCAGTATAAATCCACAATATGTTACAAAAACAGTAGAGGCAGGCGTCAAAAAAATAATAATAAACTCTAATTAGTCCATGGCCTACAAATACACTATGGAAAATGTTCTCATTCTTTAGCCCTGGAGTGGGCTGACTTCACTCTTTCTACTGGTCTACTTTTTTATTAGCCTACTTTCCTTAAGGATAGTAAGCTTATGAGATCACCCAGCTTTCTCTCTGTGTGTGTGTCCCTATTAGGGATGTGTGGGTCTGGCTTGAGCCCTGGACAGTTTGCCATCGAGCTGAATCAGACCTGGTTTGGCTCAAACCCGGCCTGTCCAGGTGTTTTTTAAAAAGGGGGGTGGGGTGGGTGCTGCCATGGCCGTGGGTTCTCTGATGGTTCCCCCTCCCCCTTCTGGCCTCCCCAGTTCAGGACCGTTTAGTCCATTTTTGACCCATTCTGGGCCTCTTCACGCGAGCAGCAGCCATTTGGGAGGCTACCATACATGCGCACTGCCCTCCAAAATGGGGTCAGTCCAGTATTCTTTGCAATAATCCCAACCACCAGCCACTGATGCCTGGTACGATTCTACCAATGGATTATGATCCGTCTTCTGCTCACCTCTGCATTAATCTAAGCAAGCCACTAATTGCTAGTGCCCTGTTCTTCCTTGTAAGGCCCAGGGGCCAGTGGTGGGCTCCATCAACCCTAAGCCTGGTGCTCGGGCTAATTGTTTATTGGACTTGTGTGTGAAGCTTCAGTCGAAGCTGAATGCTCTGCAGAACCCCCCTGGCACCATGGAGAGATTACCATTCCCACCATGCAGTGTGGTGCTTTGCTCAGTGCCAGTGCTCCTTAAAGGGGAATGAAGCACTCTTGAGCCCCTGTGCCATCTTGGGAGGCATGCACGGAGTGCTGGGAAGTGTAGCCCTTCTCAGTGTTTTCCTTCTAGACTTCTTAAGAGAGGGCTCTGTCTCTCCTAAAGGGCCCGACCAGCACACAGAAAAATGCAGTCCTGTGTGGAGATCAGCATGTCGCTAAATAACTCTTACATTGAAGGCTGGGTGTTTTTGGTTTTTTTAATCAAAGTGGCCTCAACTTGAAAAATAGTGGAGATCACTGTACTAGTCCTCAAAGGAGTGTGGGGTGGGGGGGGAGATCTTCTTTCCTTTCTTTCCACCAAGGTGAAACTCCTCCTCTCCCCGATAAAACCTGAACGGCACTACAAGGCACCTGCTCCATGCTCACTGGAGAACAGAAACATGCTTCTCATGGCCTGGGGATGCATTGCAACATTTTGTTAGACCCCAGTTGCTTATGAAAGGAATAGGAAAATTGTAGGGAAACAAGAAACTTCCCCTCTGTAAAGGTTGCCAACCCTCCTGGATTGGCTTGGAGCAGCATCAGTCTCCAGGAAAGACTGAAAAGCCAATTCTGGAGATTTCAAAACCTTGATATTGTGAGAAATATTTGCTGGGGCAGGTGCAGGAATCTCCAGGGATAGCCTCAGTCAGAATTGGCAACACTGTCCTCCATGTTTGTGACTTCTTTGTCTTTCCTCTATAAAAACAAACAAACACTGGTCTATTTTTGTCCTGACAATCTAATCTCACAAGCAACATAGAGCCCTGCTGTTTGGTTAAAATAAATATAGTTATCCTTTTTTAAAAATTGTGTTATTGGAGTTGTTAGGGGAAACACAGACAGTCCTTCACAGCAGAGTCCAGAATGAGTTTCCACTTTTCTGTGGGAATTTTCAGGTTGCAAGCTAAGAATTTTAATATGAATAATATATGCTACACTTTTGAACTGCACATGTTAAATCACCAACAGCAAGAATGGCCTGCCATGCTTTTTGTCAAAGTGGGAGGTCGCGGAGTGACTTTATTAGCCCATCTATCCTGTGCCATTTCACTTAGGAAGAGCGATAATGGGTCCTTCTGCATTTTATAATAGAGAGAGTATCTAGGAAAAGGTGCTATATTAGTAATTGGAAGATAACCTCTATTTCTTTGTATGTTTCTTTGTATGGAAATTCCATTGAGGGAATCCCCTTTCTGTCCAAAAGAAGTTCACAAGTTTTATTTTGTTTTTAAGCTGAGGCATGTTAAACTCCAGTTGCTTCCAGTGGTGGTCTCTCATCAGTCTAGTTGATCATCTTTTTCCTTGATGGAATAAAGAACATGTAAATACTGAACTCAATTCTGGGCCTCCACAGCTCCAAAACACCATTGCAATTTGTCACCAGCTTAGGTCACAATGTACAAATGTCCATGTATGTTCTTAACTGAAGCCGTTGTAGCTTGATCATTTGAAGTATGTTATGTTCTTCGTTTCAAGTCAATAGTTTTTATACCCACATGAGTGCCATTTGAAGGAGAAAGGGGCAGGTATTGTATATGTGTATGCGTATGCATATGTACACACACTGTATTTTCCAGAATCCAAGACTAGGAGGCTATTCTCACAAGCAGCAGGAACCGGGCTAAGGGAGCTCAGCATCAAGCCCACTGACAAAGCCTGCTGCTTAACCCAGGTTTCCGACACGAGAGCACCCAAAAATTGGGTTAAAAGATTGTGGATCAGGTCTCACAATCAGTGAGATCCGGTTTAGGGCGCTGAGCGGGCAGGGAGCCCTGGGCAGCCAGATTGGCCGCCCACATGATGGCCGGCCCTGAGACTGAGGCAACAGGGGGTGGGGGGAGCAGGGGCCGCGGAGCCTCTGGAAGCCCCAGTATGCCCTGCATGAGCGCGCAGGGCATACTGGGGAGACCCCCGAACCAGGAGGCTGCTTTTAAGCCTCCCGGCCGGGGGTCCGCTCACGAGTAGCCACGGTGCAGAGACGCCCCGCGGCTACTCATGAGCAGATAGCCCAGGTTTGAGGAGCGCTCGCTCCACAAACCCGGGCTAAGGGGCAGGCTACAGGAGCGGGTTAGCCACTCCAGAACCACCAGGCTCGGCTGCAAGCCCGGTGGTTCTTACGATCACAAAAATCGGGCTAGATCGTAAGAATAGCCCCAGAGTGTCACTGCGGCATGACTCTGCACCGCAGCAACTCATGAGTAGCCTCCCGGCATAGGTGGAGGGGCAGCTCCCCACAAGGCACCACACACGTGCGCGGTGCCTTATGGGACTTCTGGGGGCCTTGAGGCCTCCAAACCCTGCCGGCCCAACCAGCTCCATGATGGAAGTGGTAACTGTGTGGAGCAGCCAATCTGGCCGCCCAGAGAGTGCTGCCTGGTTGTCTGCGGGGAGATTGGGTCAAACCCACTCTCCTCACAGACCCCATTTTTGCTCTACACATGGATTGTGTGTAGAGCCTTTAGGTTTTCCCCCAAGTTCTTTGATATTAGAAATGGGGAGGGGGTTTGTCTTAAATCCAGAATCCACTTCCTTTCTAGTAAATACATATATAACTTGTATTTTTTTTAATGAGGGTTGTCTTAAATCCAGAGTTATCTCCTATTCAGGGAAATATTGTGTGTGTGTGTGTGTCTGTGTGTGTGTGTGTGTCTGTGTCTGTGTCTGTGTAAAAAGTAAAGTGTGCTGTCAAGTCAATTTTGACTCTTGGCAAGCACAGATCCCTGTGGTTGTCTTTGGTAGAATAGAGGAGGGGTTTACCATTGCCTCCTCCCGCGCAGTATGAGATGATGCCTTTCAGCATCTTTCTATATCACTGCTGCCCAATATAGTAATAGCAAGGATTTGAACCGGCAACCTTCTGCTTGTTAGTCAAGCATTTCTCCGCTGTGCCACTTAAGGTGACATATGTGTGTACATACATGCAAACATACATATAACAGTATTTGATCACATTATCACATAAGAGATTTCTATAGTAACAGAAAGTAACAGCAGGAGTAACAGCAGGAGAGAAGTCATGCCCTCAACTCCTGCCTGTGGCTTCCAGCGGCATCTGGTGGGCCACTGTGCAAAATAGGATGCTGGACTAGTTGGGCCTTGGGCCTGATCCAGCAGGGCTGTTCTTATGTTCTTATACTTGTAATTAATAAGCCATATTAAAACACCTTGTTTCAAATGTGTTCATAAAGGCCTTGTTGATAGCATGAGTAGATTTTAAGATTGCTTTGCAAGCTCAGTAGCTAGGAAGAAAAGGAAGTTTAACATGGGTATTGGTCAGGTAGGTAACTGATGTACCATACGAGGATGTTCCAAAGTGGAAATACAGCACAGATGGGTTTCCCCCCACTAAGGTTTCGCTCATTAGTCTTAAGCAGATGACCTTGAAGTCACCTAATCCCAATATATATTTTCAAATGATGCAACAGTCATCAAAATTGGTGAGTGGTGAAATGCCTACCAAATTCTTTAATATGTTTAGACTTTTTGAGATTAGTTCTTCTTTAGACCTGGGAAGCTGCCATATACTGAGTCAGACCATCGGTCTATCCAGCTCAGTATTGTCTACACAGATTGGCAGTGGCTTTTCCAAGAGTGCAGGCAGGAATCTCTCTAAGCCCTGTCCTGGAGATGCCAGGGAGGGAACTTGGAACTTAGGTGCTCTTCCCAGAGCAGCCCCATCCCCTGAAGGGAATATCTTACAGTGCTAACATGTAGGCTTCCGTTCAAATGCAAACCAGGGCAGACCCTGCTTAGCAAAGGGGACAATTCATGACTGCTATTCATGCAATCTTAGCAACATAATTATTCTCCATTCAAACATGGACCCCTTCCCTTGGTTCCAGTGACTTGGGCAAGGGAAGTGCCAATAATATTATTTGCTGAAATCACACCACTCCTTCCTACAGACTTAGTCTATGCGCTGTAGTAAGTAGTCACATAAAAGTTATTCCCAGGCCATTTGAGAAGTGAATGAATCCTGGTGTTCATTAGCCACAGGTGTTGAGATAGAGAAGCAAGAGGTGCCTGCTAAGCTGACGTTAAGAGGTATTACACACCCAAAGTAACAATGTTGTGGTTTCTGTAGCTGTTGTCCTTTTGTGTGAGTGAGTGTTCCAGCTCTGCCTGTTATACTATATAGCCAGTGGCAGCAAAAATAGGGTGGTATAATGGAAAGTTAATAGTGAGAGGCTCTCAGTAGGGCTGGAAAGGCTCATGTCAGATGGATTTCAATAACCAGTATTATATCTGTTATCAGAGTTCTGTTATTATCTCTGTCTGAGTGTGACTCTGCTATGAGAATGTGTAGGCAATGTGGTTATTGAAAAATTGCAGGCACACAAGATGGCTCAGTTCAATGTAATGCCGAATGATTATGGTTCTCTCTCTCTCTTTTAAAAAAGTAGTGCTTTGACACAGGTTCACAATCTCTCTGCCTGGTATTTAGAGCAGAAGAGTCTATATATCTCATGCAAAAATGGCACATACCTTTCTGGTTCTTTCTTTTGTTGGCTGCTGCCCTTAAATTTGGGAGATTTTTGAGCTCAGCACTTGCATTAGGAACAAGATAATGTAACACACATGCATTGCAGCAGGCTATTTGCACGCATGCTTTTGTGGAGTTGAACCGATAGCATGACCTTCTAAAATTAACCACTGGCCAAATACCTCTTCCACAGGCACCTGTATCTCATATTTGTAGCCAAGTTATAAATAAATAAGAAGCACACCTCTTAACTTTAAGTGCATTCTTCTTCAGGCACATTAAGAAACATCTGGCTTCAGAACCACTTTGTGGCAAAACTAGCCCTCTGTACACAATACCAATGAACAGTCAGCTGGCTGAGGTGGTGACCTGAAAGGCAGGGTACTCCTGTCAACTACTTTCAGTAGCATATGGAAAGCCACATCATACATTCCAAAGAAGTGGAGAGAGAGGAAGCATGCATGAGCCTTGCTTTCTCTTTCTACGTTTCCAGACACAAAAACAGGTAATCCTTTAGTGATGGGCAAACCACTCTTGGTTTATTTTGGAATTGGCTTGGTAATGATGACGTGGCAGAAGCCACCATAAGCAATATAAAATATTTCTAAGTAACTGTCAATGGAACTGACCCAGACAGAGAAGTTATTTGCCAAGAATAAAGGCTGCTTGGTTGGGTGATCTGATCAACAACTGTTTACAACTGTTGATGAGAGTTTCAGCAGGAGCTTAACGTTACCGTAATTAGCAGCTTGAAATACAGATGTGTCCACTTTGTAATACTCAGGTGCATTAGGAGGAAAAGCAACATTTTCCCCAATGTGCATTTGTAGCTTCCTATGTTTCATTTCCCATGAAATGGCACAGTCTGAGAAGAGGCAGGAATTGGTGTCTGATTGGCATGTTTACCAGAAAGGACCACAAAAGGGCTACATGAACCTGAGTGCTAACAGATAAACATGACCATGAAAAATCAATTCAAAATCCTGCAGAACTCACAAGCATGTGCAAATCCTCCTTAGGGCTCTGTATATTATGTGCAATAAATAACACTCCCCTCCAGATGCTTAGTGACAGTAAACAGCTCAAGAACAAGAAAAGAAAGCAAAGCATTAAAAAGACTTTTTGCAGAAGGAGGATGTTTTCAAGAGGGGCTATAAAGACGTGAAGAAGTGTACAATGCTCAGAGTGAGAATTCTAAGCCTTGGTGACAGTATCCTTTTAAAATGATTAACTCTAGCAACACCTTTGCAGCCTCAAAATGGAAAACATTTCCATAGACAAATGTTTCTGGAAGCCTCTCCAAGAGTTCTTCTAAATGTCAGGCTCTGGAGTAGTTGTCTTTCTCATTACAGCTTCTTCCAAACACTATCTGGGAATTGGTTTAATCACCATTATTTTGACTACTTCAGTTTCAATGATGTTTGCAATACTGACAAATTAGGCTACTTTGTCATAAGTACCTCAAATAATTACAGTGGCTGTCAGATGTTTCAAAATCATGCAAATAAAACATCTTTTTTGCTTCTTTGTTTCCTCCACCCCACCCTGGAACGTATCCCTGCATTTTCCTTGACGTGACATTATGTCACATTTACTGGGAGATTATAAAGTGACAGGCTTGAGATTTGAGAGAGAGAGAGAGAGAGAGAGAGAGAGAGAGATTTAACCAGAGGAATGTTCCTGTCATGGTACAGGAAGTTTCATTTCATTCAGAAGCAGCCTGCAATGTGGTCCCTGCTGTCTTATGTTTAGTTTACCAGCCTCAGTGGAGACTGTCACAATTCCTACTGCTGGCCTTTCTTAGCTCCACTGCAACATTAAGGTCTGGTAATGGACCATATGGAGAGTCTCACCCTCCCCACCATTCTGACATTTTCTCAAAACATTATTTCACCCTTTAGGGGCTTTTCTTGTCAATTTTTGCCAAGTGACACTCTTAAATGTCAGTATTCTAAACTCGCTCACACTTTTCTCTTAGCTTAAAACCCCCGGGATGTCTACATTCCCTTTTGAATAAACCAAAATTGGAGCAGCAGTTGATTGCAATCAACAGCGAGGAGAGAATGGGTGGCAGCACCCAACAGACAAAAGACTGAAGGGCAATGGAGGCCTCCAGCTGGTGGTAGAAAGAAGTGCTATACTGCACAACAGTTGCCCTGTGCATTTCAACCCAAGGTGCCCTTCAGAATATGTTTCTTTAATGGAACATATTCCATCAACCGCCCTGAGCCATTTTTGGAAGGGTGGTATATAAATCAAATCAAATCAAATCAAATCAAAATAAATAAATAAAGTATATATTTATTTATCTGGAAGATATATTCCATCTTAAGTTGCTTAATTGGTGTACCAAAATAAGGCACATAAAAACCCTTTGCTCCTCAGGAAGTCCTTTGAGAAGTACCTTTTGGCCAATATGGGGAGTCCAATTTCCCGTAAGCCATGAACAAATTCTGGGCAAACCTGAGAAAGACACATTCTGACAATGTTGTTGATAGATAGATCCAAAAACTGCTACACCTCCTGTTGCATGCCAAAATACAGGATGAACGACCTGTCTCTGGTATCTCAAAGAAATCATGTTGATCTGAAGTGCAAGTGTATATATTACAAGGTAGGGACATAGGAAACTGCTTTATACCGAGTCAGACCATTGGTTTATCTAGCTCAGTATTGTCTTCACAGACTGGCAGCGGCTTCTCCAAGGTTACAGGCAGGAATCTCTCTCAGCCCTATCTTGGAGATGCTGCCAGGGATGGAACTTGGAACCTTCTGCATGCAAGCAAATAGGAGCTCTTCCACTGAGTTGTGGCCCCATTCTCTGAGCTTTTTCTCACAATCCATGAGAAGGGCTCGAAGCCTCAAAGGGAGGAAGCCTCAAAGATCTTACCTCCTCTTCAGACTCTCCTCTTCTTGTGGTTAAGCGACTCAATCGGCCACCCAGATGATTACTGGCTTCTGCCAGCTACTTCTGCCAGTAGCTTCAAGGGTGGGGTGCCGGGACATGTTGCCCCGCCCCTGGAACTCCCATAATGCACCACAGAGTGTGCAGTGCATTATGGGGATCCCTCCTCCCCTCCCCAAAGCTAACCAGGAGCCTTGCTTTCTGCCAGCCCCAGCCAGGGCTGGCAGACAATCAGTAAAATGGGCTTAGGAGAGCATTCACTTTCCTCACCCTGTTTAAGAGGGTGGCTCTGGAGACAGATTTGCCACCGAGGCACTGCTGGGATCGGGCATGATCCTGGCAGTACACACGTGCAGGCAAAACCAGGCTGGGCTTCTTTAGCCGGGTTTTGCCAATGCATGTGAATAGCTTCTATATCTTACATTTCTCACATGTAGTCTCCCATCCAGATACAAACTAGAACAGATCTTGCTTAGCAAAAGGTCCACCTTGGTTTGCATTTGAAAAGGATGCTGTAAGATATGACCCTTAGAAGATTGGGAAGCTCAATGGAAGAGCATCTGAGGTCCCAGGTTTAATCCCTGGTAGGGGTGTGCAGAACTGGTTCTATTCAAATCTGGTTCAAATAGAACTGGCCCGGTTTGACCGCCCAGTTCGACCGGTTCAGAGTCTAATTGAACCAGGCCACCCAAAAGGGGTGCTGGTCAGAGTTCTATAACAACCGGCCCCAGTCCTAACGAACCAGTTCAGAACCAGTTTGGTGGTTCAGGGCCTTTACAAGCAAGCGAGGGGGGGGGGGCTGCCTAAAAAAATGAGCAAAGGGGATGACCCTGCACTGGTCCCAGTCTGGAGAAGAGGAGCCACACCGCCACAGCCCTCAGACTGCAGGTGTCCTCTTGCCTGCCCAATTAGGATTTTTTTAAAAGTTAGGCAGGGTTCCCCCCTTGCTTGTAAATGGGAATACTTACCGGATTGCCCTTTACGAACATGCCCCCTCAAAGTGCTGAACCAGTTCCGTACTGGTTCAGCCCAGTTCTACACTCGAACCAAACTGGGGACCAGTTCAACTCAAACTGGCTTGCAGTCCGGCAGTCTGGTTTGAATTTGACTCGAACTTGAATCGAACAGCCAAAATCAGTTCGTGCACACACCTAATCTCTGATGGCATCTCCAGGTAGGACTGGGAAAGACCCCGGAGCCTGAAACTTTGGAGAGCTGCTGCCAGTCAGTGTGGACAGTACTGAGAAGATGGACCATTGGTCTGACTTGTATAAGGCAGCTTCCTATGATCCTACAGGCTCACCACTCAAATTATGTATGTCTCGATACATCCATGTAAGAGTTTACTTACAATTATCTCACATGACACTGGTTGATTCTTTCTGCCTTTGGTACTCAGCCAGAATGGGGGGTTCAGCTTGACCTCAAGTCGGACCAGTTCAATGGTGAACCGACTCAACCTCAAACTGATTCGCACATCCCTACAGTATAGACAATAATGAGCTATATGGACCAATGGTCTGACTCAGTATAAGGCAGCTTTCTACGTTCCTATTTGCCACATTTTTGAAGGGCATATATACTCCTGTCAAATCAGTTATGGTCCCATCAAGCATTGGTGAATTCTGTACATTAGACTGAGTGACATGTCTTAGTGTAAGTTATCTTATAATATTACCTCATGTTAGTAAAGGGGAGTGGTGAATTTACTCAACTGAAATTTCTTAGATGTGTTCAACAGCATTAGTGAGAAAATTCAGTTATCTCAGGTTAAACATAATCTATAATTTACAATTGTTCCAGAATGCAAAAGGAATAATTTTTAGTGTGCGACTCTTTTTGTCCACAATTAAAGTATAATTGGTTGATGAGCGTGTGCTGCTTTTATCAACACTCTATTGGAAAATTATAGTGTCTCTCTAGATGGTGAATTTAAGGAGTAAATGCATTTGTACCACATTGCTAAGGCTCTAAAGGGTGGATTTAGATGGTGTCTGATCATGCTTTTTGACATTGAAATCTTTGGAACCAGCCTGCTTAAACCTTGTGAAAAATAATCAGTTCATATATCAAATCTAATTTCCTTCCAAAATTTCCTCTGCCTTTATAAAAGGCAGATGGACCAATGGTCTGACTCAGTATAAGGCAGCTTCCTATGTTCCTATTTGCCACCTTTTTGAAAAGCATAAATTCTCCTGTCAAACCAGTTATATGCCCATCAAGCATTGGTGAATTATGTACGTTAGAATGAGTACAGTCTAACAAGTCTGCCTTTATGAAATCCTGGGGGAAAATATCATATTTTTGGACATACACAAGCACAAGTTAGACACAATCCAGCCCTTCTCCTGCAAAGAGCTGGGGTCACGTTTCTTCATGTGTGAGAGGGACAGTCTACAGGGGTTATTGAGTCTTTCTCCCCCTCCCCCTTAACGGAAATGAAAAGGCATATTGTTGGATTTAGTGATAGTTATAAACCAAATATCAAGTTTTAATATTGTTAAATGTAAAGCATTTCCTCAGAAGACTTTTGTGCTTTGATTATCCACCACATATGTAAAAAATCCCCTTTGAGCTCACAGCTAGGGATGTGAAGAACATTTCGAGCTCGGGACAGCCTGCTCGGAACAGGCAGCTTGGTGAGTCCTGAACTGAAATGCAACACCATTCAAATGAAGAGCTTGTTCCACTGGAACAACCAGCTTGACCAGAACGTTCTGCATATCCCTGATCACAGCCAGTCAGTCAGTCCTTTATTATGGTCATGGACCAGTGCATAGCTAAAACATACATACTTACATGCTTACATATAAGAAAAGAGACTCAGCATAATAGAACGGACAGATTATAACACAATAGTACCAAGTTAAAATTAGAACAGTTACGGTGAACTCCAAATAGGTCTGACTGAAAACCGCAGAGCACCCTCCACTGCAGTCATGAAACAGGAATCACAGGGGAAGGAAAGAAAAGAACAGAACATTATTGAAAACCTGAGCGGATGGTGCAAATGATATGACAATACCTTGCCATTTTGATGATTAGGTTGTCATCAGAACTGGACAATAAGTACTTCAAATAGAAGTCATCCAAGTGCCCGGGAAAACGTTGCAACAAGGGGGACACTGCTGCTCACAGCAATGTTTCCATAATGCCAGCAACCACCATTTCCTGATTTAGAAATTCTATGATCTTCCATATTGACAAGTGCCACTAATATGTCATTTTAAAACAGTGTTCTTGAATACACAAAGATTTTTAATGTCTATTATGGTTGAAAACAAAAAAGCTCAAAACACACCTTATTTATTTTTATTTATTTATTGAGCAGAATTTTGAGCAGAATTTATATATATATATATATATATATATATATATATATATATATGGTTTTTTAAAATTCTTCCTGCAAATTCTGATCCTATTTTACTCTATATGTTTTTTATAGGGATGATTCCATGTTTTCTAGTATGCTACATTAATTTGATAATAGTGTCTGCTGGTTACTAAATATGAATTTTTCATCACCCTTCACAACTGTTCCCTTGTAAACAGGTCCTACATGCCCTATTATTTATTTATTTATTTATTTATTTAACATATATACCACCCAAACCTTAGTCTCTGGGAGGTTAACAATGACATAAAAACAATTAAAACAAATATAAAAGGTTAAAACAGTTGAAAAATTTAAAGCAGCTAATTAAAACCTACAAATTTAAAAAGCTGAAAAAGCTTGGATGAAGAGATGGGTCTTCAGATGTTTTTTAAAAACAGTCTTTTAAAAATATGTTTTAAAATATTTTTAAATATTTTTTATTTAATTCATTTTAGTTTTTAAAAAATATTTATGAACATACAGTAGGCTCTTTCTGCACCTGCATTTCTGTTAAAAAAACAACAACAATTAATGCATGTAAATTAAGATAAAAGACAGTGTGCTGTTTTGCTTCCCTTCTACACTTCCAGTATATGGCTTTCCACATCATATGGAAAAGGCTGATGTTGCCTGGTGCTAATGCAACTTAATCTTATTAGAATCCATATATCTGCAGTGAACTTAACTGCCAATTATACATTGTCGATAGCATTGAGTAGCAGTGCAAGACTGACGCTTTGCACCTTAAAGTACAGTTAGTATATACCATGGGGCTCAATCTGCAAAGGGCACGATCCAATCAAGAATAAGTACTTTCCATTGCCACTGATTTTCAATGGGACTTAAAAGTACTGGTTTCCCTTAGCTGCAGAAAACCGTTCTGTGTGGCCTAATCCATGGAAATTGAACATAAGCCTGTAACTGGCAGCATCATTTGACTACAGGAAGGATGATCAGGAAAGAGTGGCTATCTTCTGACATCATGGGGAACCTGAGGCAAACGCACCTGTAACTTCCCTCCTGTGACTTCCGAATGATCGGAAGTTTGGTTCCCAGTCCCTACTTTGGTTCCTGTTCTTCCCCCAAAGCTGGGAATGAACCCTCAGTTGGAGTTAAGTCACACTCACCAAACGGAGGGTCTGTTGCCTCCAACATGTCATCCAGTATGTGCCACTTGCACAAACTGGAGTTAAGTGTGGGAACCTCCTCCTGCTCTTAAACACAATTGGCTGCCACAGCTGTCCTTCTTGCATTGGAGGAAGCCCACGCAGCCAGTCCCGCCCCCTTTGCAGTCTTCGAGGCTGCAAATTATAATCTTCTAGGAGTGTGCCGGTGGAATGGAGGCAAACTGCAGGTCCATGGCCCCGCGGTTTGCTGTTATGTCCAAAGGCGGCCAGTATGTTTTTTCTGTGAGGGAGCAGCCAGCCCAAGCCGAGGTTCCTTCAGAATCTAGAATTCACACAAAACTGAGAGCAATAGCTACTGGAGAAGACAAAATTAAATATGACCTTTATAGAATGGGAAACGGGTAAAACAAGTAAAATTAAATTCAGCAGAGACAAATGCAAATTTCTGCACTTAGGCAAAAAAAAATATCAGGTGGGCTTAAGTTACAGGAATGTAGATTTCATTTGAACTTAAGGAAAGGTTTATTAACAGAAAGAGCAGTTCAGCAATGGAACCAATTACCTAGAGAGGTAGTGGGTTCTTCCTCAGTCTCAGCTGTCAGTTGGGGATGCTTTCGATCTGGATTTCCTGCTTCAATCAGGGGACTGGAGTAGCTAGCTCACATATCCCCCTCCAAGTCTAGGATTCTGTCTGTGATCCAGCACTAAAGAGCAGATGCTATGTTGATGGATGCAAGCAGCAACTCTTAACTGAGAATTGCTGGTAAAATTTGCACTATTGACCAACTTTGCTTGTTTTTTAAGTTCCAAGTGAGGGTTTTGTGTTTCTGTTTTGTCTGAAATGCTCTGCAGAGTCTGAGTCTACTATTTCTCTTGCATTCTCCATAACTGTCCTCCAAATAACACTCTATTTAAAAAGTAACATTTAAATGTTAAACTCCTCTAGAGAAATATTGAAAGAAGCTTCACTAGTTCAAGCAACAAAATTGTTTTATTTCCCATTCTGCATGGCTGCCTTTTGAAGCATGGGCTGCTATAAAATAAGTTTTTTGTGTGTGATTTGTGTAGGAGACAGGTAATGTAACATACCTTTTCTTTTTTCTCTCTCTCTCTCTTTCTTTTCTTTTCTTTTCTTTTTTTTGCTATTACTGCCACAGTAACTATATGTTCTCTAACATTAGGAAACGTTACGGAGAATACACAGTAAGAGAAAAAATGCTTTATTGTTTACTCATTTCATTTTTCCTCTATCCGAGTAAAATATATGAAGGAAATATAATGCCAGCCTACAGTGCAATGAACACTGGGGATGGGGTGGGGGGGGTGGGGTGGATAGCTGCAGAAAGTCAGCTACAAAGAAATAAAACCATGATGTCTGAAGATGAGGAATGTTCTGACCTCTAAACACATCATAGACCAAAACATATATGTTTATAATGCAGTTGTTGACCTTGTATGTGAAAATTCAAATTATCTGTAAGTAGCGGAGAGAAATTCCGCTTTATAACACTATTTTTAAAAATTTGTACTTAGAAGCAATTGCTTATATGTATACGTATATGAAATATAAAAGGTGCAGTAAATTAACCGTGCATTACTCCCTTAAATACAACCCAGCCTCCATACTCTTCTCCCCTCCTCCCTTAGACTAGGTGAAACTGTTCTGCAGGTCTATATTAAAAGCCCCATAAGGGAGCTGTATAAATAAACCTGTTACACTATTAATAGTTGTGTGGAGCCTGGATCAAGGATCAACAGAGAACAAAATATATCCTCCCTAAACCTTGGAATATTAAATGTTTCTGCCATGACTTCCAAAAATTATTGTTTCCGTGCAAACTTTTAGGTTTTACAGTTGGGCTTTTGGTAGCAAGGGGTTTGCTACCCAAACCCAAGGGGGTTTGGGGAAGGTTAGAAATTTGTTAAAAATCACCCACTTGCCCATTTCTTTTGTGGGGTGGGTGGTAGATAGCACCCATCATGCACTACCACACAGCCCACTTTGGTGTCCACCCATGGGGAACAATGGGGTGTTTTGAGTTTCCCCATTGCTCCCTATGGCCGAAACACCTGAAACGTTTCAATTGTGTTTTGTCCAAATGGCCGGCTCAGGTGCTGTTTTGATGAAACATTTTGAGCATTTTGTGTATTGTTTCAAGCTCAAAACAAAATGCAAAATCCATTTCATGCACATCCCTATTTTCTACTGCCTGCAATCTCAATGGAGCTGGTAGCAAGGAGGCCCAGTGCCAGGCTGCTGCTGCATTGGAGTATCCCAGAGTGCAGAAGTGCCCTTGCAAAACTGTGCAGTTCTGCTGCCTGCATCCTCCCATTGCTGTCTAAGGATGGGATTAAAGTTCAGTGGTAAATCATCTGCTTTGCATGCAGGAAGTTCCAGTTTAAATCCCTGACAACATTTTGAATTAGGGCTGGGAAAGTCTCCTGTCTGAAACCTTGGAGAGCTGCTGCCAGTTAGTGTAGAGAATAGTGAGCTAGATGGACCAATGGCCTGACTCAGTAGAAGGCAGCTTCCCTTGTTCCTATGGGGGTCACCACTCAAATTGTGTATGTCTCAGTGCACCCATTTAATAATTCACTTACAGTTATCTCATTTGGCATTGGTTGATTCTTTTTGCCTTTGGTAGTCAAGTTGGAAAAACTGACAAAATACCTACCCCAATACTTTATTTACCTGAATCCAAGACTAGTTTCCCCCCAATTTCTTTCATGTTAGAAATCAGGGGGGCATCTAAAATGTGGATGCCTCTTCCTTTTGGGTAAATAATGGTATAACTGTATTTAACCTCTTTTTTAAAAGGGGCTCATATTAAATTCTGAGTTGTCTTGTATTTGGGTAAACTTAGCATCTTTTCAGAGTAATTGATGGTAAGAAAAAGTCCCTTCTCCTCATCTTAATCCATTAAGCATTTTGAATAGAACAGTACAATCATAATATATGTCATGAAGCAAGTAGGAAGTAATGCAAAGTTATAAGAGAACAGAATACTCCAGTTGAAAATGAGGATTTCACAGGCTCTATCTATGTGGCTTGTAGAAAGATTTTTACCTAAATCTTTATGTTCAAAGCATAGAACAAATTGACAGAGGTATAATCATTAGGGGTTGGGTGTATCCCTGTGATAGGCAGGCACTCCTGAAAAGATGTGAGCACATTAATGAAATACTATTCTATGTGCTCCAGTAATTTTGCATTGTGCTAGAAACCGTAGGGGGGAAATGTCCCTCAGAAAGGAGTCAAAGAGTTTGTAAGCCCCATTATGCATGATCAGTAAATGAAGATATACTTTGCATATAATAATCTGCATGGGGGTGTTGGAAAACAAATTGGTTTAGCAAGGCCGCAATTCACATAATTTACTCAAATAGTGTTGCTAGACCCAGTTTGATGTATTCCAGACCTCTTTTAAAATGCTGCTGGTAGAAAGCGTTGCTGCTTGATTTAAGTATTCCTTGCAATAAAAGACATTCTTGTTGTTTATAACCATTTTTTCATTACTATGATGGCAACGTGAAAAATGTATTTGAAGCCAAAGAAATAGCATATCTTGGCACAGTGGCTTAAGTAGATTTCCTATTCACTGAACAGATAAATGAAGCCCAAGCAATGGGTTAGAGAAAAGGCTGTTTTGAATGCTACTCCATTGCCTTCTGATATCCTCCACAGGAAGTAGTCTATCACAGGTACTCGCTGTCAAATCCTGTTTCCAGCTGAGATGCAGAGCCCCCTACGTGCATTTGAATGCAGCCTCTTCTGCCCTTCCTTGGGCCAGTTGTAGTTCTCTTTTGTATGTAAAACTGAAATGGAAATAAACTGCTATCTCTTTCACAGCTAGTGCCTGATAATGGGCTGGCAACACAACAAAGATGAAAAAAAACCTATATTTGTGTGCGTAGAGGTCTTTTTACTTTCTAAAATGAATGAAATATCCTTGGGCACAACACATCATCCCCTGCCAAAAATGCAGGATATGTAATGTTCACATACCATAATGAATTATCTTAAGAACACAGGAAGACTTATACTGGATTCTCTGGAATTCTTGGATAGATTGTAGCCTCTACATTGTTTTTAATTATAATATTTGTTTAATGAAACCTGAAGAAAATTATGTTAAATTACTGGTGGGAGAAAGTCCTGTGAGGAACAATGCAAGGAAAAGGCCATACATAATTATAGTTTTGATGACCAAGGAGAAACAGACAGTTGTTAATATGCTTCCCTTTGTGCACAGAAACAGATGATAACTAAGTACATGTTGAAGGGGATATAACTGTTACATTTTCTGACATGAGACCCACAGAGACAGTAATTTGGTTTGCATAATGGTTGGAGCAAGCCATTCAAGCATAAATGTAGACTATAGCAGCAACATCTATTTAGTCAACCTTTGAGTCATAAAACTAATTAGCGTTAGAGGTGGTCTAAACTGGTATAAACGAAACTCATGGCTTGTAAATATTATTCCATTTGTTTAAAGTGTTGAGTTTAGTAAAAGCCCAAATCCTGTCCAGAAAGAAGCTAGGTTCCCAGACATCTGCTGGGCACCCAGAATAATTCTAGACTCTAAGCACAATCTATTCACCTGCAGATGGAGCAGGAGGTGCATCCTATAGGACAGGAGTTCCTGAAAGGCTCCCAGGGGATACTCAGAGCTGCAGTCGTGCTATTTGTTCCCCATCTGAGGATGGATGGCTTGAAGCCAATGCATCATCAGTGATGTGTCCTCTGCAGAAGGGAAGGGAGAAGGCCTTCCTCCTCTGCTCCTGAGTGGTTGGCTACATGCTGAAGCTCAGTGTAGCCCTCAGGCTTCAGAAATGTAACACTGACTACTCCCATTGAAATTAATTAACCAAACCATTAATTTCAATGAGTGTACTCATCTGGATGCAAGCCAGTGGCTGGAGTGGCCTGTCTAATAACTACAATAACTGCTATGTGTCATGGATGACGGACCATGACCTGGTGAAGGTTCAGTTTGCAGCCACTAGTCTTCAGGGGTGAAGGGCCTATTAGGATGGTCCACACGAGGAGGCTATTGGATCCAATCAGTTTCCAAGAAACCTTGAAGGGCTTTAATGTTGGTTCTGCCAGTGATCTTGTTGACACCCTGGTGGGAAATTGGAATAATGAGTTCACTAGGGTGATAGACTTGATCGCTGCTAAGCTTTCTCTCCAGCCCACTTCTAAATTAGCTCCATGGTATACGGGAACTGAAGTGGCTAGGTACACGACTAGAGTGCAAGTGGAGAAGGACTTGGCTCGAATCTGACAGATTATAGCACAGAGTGCAATTGAAGACCTATGCTCTGGCAATACATGTGGTAAAGAAGCAATTCTTTGCTGTGCGTATTGCATCAGCAGGTTCGCATTCAGCGGAATTGTTGAGGGTGGTGAGGGAACTTATATGGGCCACTTCCACTCTGGCTTTGGAACCATCAGTTAGCTGCTGTGAAGCTTTTAATGATTTTTGTGTGGACAAAATATCTTGTGTTTGCGCTGATCTAGATTCTATTGTTGGTGCAGAATCTTTAGCAGGGGTATCCATAACTCCTCTTGTGCAGTTATTTTGGATCAGTTTCCATTTGTGACTCCTGAGGACATGAGCAAGGTGCTTGGAACTGTGCGTCCTACCATCTGTTCTCTTGACTCTTGTCCAACATGGCTTATACAATCAAACACGAAGATTTTTGGAGAAGGCCTGGTTGAGATCATCATTACTTCTCTGAGGGAAGGTAGAATGCCTTTTTGTTTAAAGAAGGCAATTATTAGACCTCTTTTAAAGAAGCCTTCACTGGATCCCTCAGAATTGGGCAATTATAGGCCTGTCTCAAATCACCCATAGTTGGCCAAGGTTGACACCTTGGGGTGGTGGCCTCTCAACTCCAGGGAGTCTTGGATGAAACAGATTATCTAGACCCATTTCAAACTGACTTTTGGGCAGGTTATGGGGTAGAGACTGTTTTGAGATGGCCTGATGGATAAGCTCCAAAGGGGAATTGACAGAGGGAGTGTGACTCTGTTGGTCCTTTTGGCTCTCTTTTGGCGGCTTTGGATACCATCAACCATGGTATCCTTCTAGATTGCCTGTAGAGACTGGGTGTAGGGGGCACTGCTTTGCAGTGGTTCCTCTCATACCTCTTGGGTAGATTTCAGAAGGTGTCACTTGGAGACTGCTGCTCTACAAAGCAAGAGCTTTTGTATAGTGTCCTTTGGGGCTCCATTTTGTCTACAATGTTTTTTAACATCTACATGAAACTGCTGGGAGAGATCATCAGGGGATTTGGTGCAGGGTGTTATCAGTATGCTGATGAAACCCAAATCTACTTCTCCATGTCAGCTTCATCAGGCAATGGCAGAACTTCCCTCAGTGCCTGTCTTGAGGCAGTAATGGGCTGGATGAGGGATAACAGACTGAGACTGAATCTAAACAACATGGAAGTGCTCACTGTAGGAAGCCACAGTTCAGAAAATGGGATAGATCTGCCTGTTCTGGATGGGGTTACACTCCTCCAGAAGGAACAGGTTCACAGTTTGGGAGTACTTCTGGACCCAACCATCTCCCTGATAGCTAAGGTGGAGGCGGTGGCCAGGTGTGCTTTTTATCATCTTTGACTGGTTTGCCAACTGCACGCTTTCCTGGAAGTAAGTGACCTCAAGACAGTGGTGCACATGCTGATAACCTCTAGGCTTGACTACTGCAATACACTCTACATGGGGCTGCCTTTATACATAGTCTAGAAGCTGCAATTGGTGCAGAATGCTGCTGCCAGATTGGTCTCTGGGATGTCCCATAGAGACCATATTGCCCTGATTCAAAAAGATATACACCGGCTACCAATAGGTTTCCAAGCATAATACCAAGTGCTGGTTATTACCTATGAAGCCCTTAGTGGCTTGGGTCCAGGCTATTTAAGAGAGCACGTCCTTTGTCATAAACCCTGCCATCTGTTACGATCTTCAGGGAAGGTTGGTCTGAGGGTGCCTCCAGCTTGGCTGGTGGTGACTCAAAGGTGAGTCTTCTCTGTAGTTGCCGCAGGGCTGTGGAATGCAGTTCCTGCTCCATCCCTGCTGGCTTTTAGGAAACAACTAAAGACATATCTCTTCAGCCAAGCTTTTTAGTCACACAGTGCTGTGATATACTGATCAATAGATTCACCTCACAGTTGGGATCTAGAATAGCACTTGTCAGCAATCACATTCAAATAGGGTTGAAATATCATCTAAGGTTTGAAGAGCAGCTTCATAAGAATTGTCATCCCCTTCCAAGTTGGCAGGAAAGGGCAAATTATTATATATTCTCTGGTCTTCAGGGTCCAGGCAGTGAAGCAATATAGCCTTCTGCTTTGCTGGAGTAAAATGAGGGCTCTGTACGGTGAGGAGCTTATTGCAGAAATAAGGCCTCCATTGTTTCCAGGGAAGAGCAGGTTCTCCTGGGGTGGACAAGAAAAAGGGTGGTGGTGGGATCTGAGCCATGCTGCAGGGGAGCATCCAGTAAACTGAACTTATCAGTCCAGGACTGATAAGGAAAAAGGGTTGTGCAGGTCAGAAAGCTGGAGAAACAATCAGGAGCCATGATAGTAGAAAGCAGTTCAGGTATGTAGGCCCAGTAATGCAATGAAATGAAGTGGCAGGAACATTCATTAGCTTTGCAGGTTCATATGCTTAGTTGGTTCAAAATCTCATTGCCAAATATTTTATAGCTGCTTCCCTCATGCACACAAGCAAATCTTATGTGGATTTCACGAAAGGTTTATTAACAACAGCTCCATTTTTCTCTTCCTCCTTCCCCTCCCTTTTCCTTCCTGATATCTTCCCCTACACTCTCTACTAGGGATGTGCACAAATCAATTTTTAAATTTGATTTTTACCCAAATCAAATCACCCCTAATTTGTTTTGTGTCTAAATCTGTCCCCCTGAATCATCCCAGATTCGATTTGTACCCAAATTTTCCAAATCTGAATCTAAATCGATTTGGGGCAAAAAAGGGGTTCCAGGGGCAAAAGAGTGGGGTGGGTGGTAGTTCCCAATGGGTGGAAGCTACCACCCAAATTTCAAAGAAATTCGGCGAAGGCGTGATTTTTTCTAAAAAAAAATTGACGTTCACACATAAGCTTTTCCCCATAGGGAATAATGGGAAATTTCAACAGCCTTAGTTATAACTCCACATATGGGGCACTAGGGTGGCCCAGAGCAGGTTATGGTGGGTGGTAGTGCCTAATGGGCAGAAGGAAGCTACCACCCAGATTTCAAAGAAATTGGGTAAAGGGGTGATTTTAAACATTTTTTTTTTTAAGTTGGCATGTCTTTGTGGCAGATTCGGGGCAGAAATGGGGTTTCGGGTGGTAGTGCCCCAATGGGTGCTTGCTACCACCCAGATTTCAAATAAATTGGTGAAAGGGGTTAATTTTTTAATTTTTATCTGAAGTTTGTGCATCTTTAAGCTTTTTCCCCATAGGGAATAATCAGGATTTCAGCAGCCCCATAACTCCACGTGGAGGACACCAGGATGGCCCAGAACGGGCTGTGGTGTAGTGCACATAGGGTGCCAACCACTCCCCAAACCACAAGCTAACAGTTTTGTTGTTTTCAATGTCTGAGGTGTTCTTCTGACAGTAGATTCTTTGGGAGGAAATGAGAGAATCCACTCTCACTTCCTACCAGGGAATCAACTCTCAGAACACCTCAGGCATTGAAAATAACAAAGCCTGGCCACCATCCAGCAATATGAGTGCACACCTGGATATGTCACCTGGAGCATTTTCAGACAGCAGACTTGACCACGGGTTTACTGCAAGTCCAAAGTTGCCCCCGCCCCCCCCCCCCAAAAAAAAACAATGCAAAAAGTGGATTTTTTTACCCTGGATATAAATTGGGCTACACTTTAATGTGCAATGAAAAACCCAAATCACGTGTGAAGTGCTCCCTGAAAGCACTTGTGAACGCTCACCTTCCATTCTGGAGGAGATGCAGACTAAAAGCCCTGTGTGAAAAGGCTCCTGAATATCAGAGCCAGCTCCCGACAGCTCTGATACACAGCTGTTCATGTTCCAAACATTTTTAAGAGTATCAACATTGTTTCTAGCTTGACTTGTTAATTGCAATTTCAAACCATTGGAAGAGAGATATACCCCAGAATTAAGGAGATAATGGCGGTAATCATTCCTAAAATTGCTCTGCCAGAGCAACCACCATTATGTTAAAAAGGGGTAGGATTAGGAAATACTTTTGAAGGTCAGCCTAAACACCTTGGTACATTAGAAAATACTAATTAAAGATAATGTATTCAGCTACTAGAACACTTGATCCCCATTTTTCAAACTAACATGTGCTTTTCTTTCAGAAAACACCACCTCCCTTTCTATATTTTGCCAATCAGTAGTACATAAGAACAGCCCTACTGGAGCAGACCCAATGCCTATTTAGTCCAGCATCCTGTTTCACACAGTGGCCCACCAGTTGCCACTGGGAAGCCCACTGCTCTCTCTCTTGCTATTGCTCCCCTGCAACAGTTATTGAGAAGCATCATGCCTCTAAGGCTGGAGGTGGCCCGTAGCTACCAGACTAGTAGCCATTGATAGACCTATCCTCCATGGACTTGTCCAAGCCCTTTTTAAAGCTAGTGGCCATCACCACATCCCATGGCAAGGAATTCCATAGACTATTTATGCACTGGGTGAAAAAGTACTTCCTCTTGTCGGTCCTAAATTTCCTGACCCTCAGTTTAATGGGGTGACCCCTGGTTCTAGTATTATGCGAGAGGGAGAAAAATGTCTCTCTGTCCACCCTCTCTACTCCATGCGTAATTGTATACACCTCTATCATGTCTCCCCTTAGTCTCCTCTTTTCCACACTAAAGAGTGCAGACGCTGTCGCCTTGCCTCATAAGGAAGGTGCTCCAGGCCCCTGATCATCTTGGTTGCCCTCTGCTGCTGATTTTCCAGTTCTACAGTAGTAAACTGCAGTAGTTTATGGGCATCCATAATTGAAAATATGGGACCTACAAAGCTGGCATTCTGATTTTTCTTCTTCTTCCGAAGACTAACCTGCTAACTAGGCAAAGAAGCACTTTTTATAGTATAGTGCTATACTTAGCAGGGTGAAAACAGCTATCCCTGTTCATCCCAGTATAGCATCCCTACAGGGCTGTCAAGTTTGAAGGAGTGCCAACATTCTGAGCATCTTGTAACTTGAAAAGAAGAGCAGGATAAGGATGGGTGGGTTTGCAATGGCTGGAAAGAAGGGTGGAGGGAACTAGGGATTCCAAGAACATGCACTCCTGACACAAGCGGCAAGGTGCATGCATGTTGTGTCATCTGAACCCTCCAGTGTCTGGTTCCCCAGCCACACTTTCCTCTTGCTACTCAACTTCTGTAACCAACTTTTAAAGTTGAGCAGCAGATAGTTGAGAGCCAGTGTGGTGTAATGGTTAGAGTGCTGGATTAGGACTGGGGAGACCCGAGTTCAAATCCCCATTCAGCCATGAGACTTGCTGGGTGACTCTGGGCCAGTCACTTCTCTCTCGGCCTAACCTACTTCACAGGGTTGTCGTGAGGAGAAATTTAAGTATGTAGTACACCGCTCTGGGCTCCTGGGAGGAAGAGCGGGATATAAAATGTTAAAATAAAAATAAAATATAAATAAATAAAATCAGGTGGCAGAGGAATGGTGAAGAGAGCTGACAAGTAAGACTCGTCCCCTTAGCTAAGCAGGGTCCACCCTGGTTGCATTTGAATGGGAGACTTGATATGTGAGCACTGTAAGATATTCCCCTTAGGGGATGGAGCTGTTCTAGGAAAAGCATCTAGGTTTCAAGTTCCCTCCCTGGCAGCATCTCCAAGATAGGGCCGAGAGAGATTCCTGCCTGCAACCTTGGAGAAGCCGCTGCCAGTCTGGGTAGACTATACTGAGCGACATGGACCAAGGGTCTGACTCAATATGGCAGCTTCCTGTGTGTTGTTCTTATGTTCAGAGGGTTATGTTCATATGTTCTTATGTTCATGTGTTGTACTTATGTTCAGTGTTGTTCTTAACGTTCTTATTATACTGAGTCAGACCCTTGGTCCATCTAGCTCTGCATTGTTTACACTGACTGGCAACAGCTCTCCAAGGTTTCAGGCAGGAGTCTCTCCAAGTCCAACCTTGAGATGCTGCCAGGGAGGGGACTAGGAACCTTCTGTATGCAAAGCAGATGCTCTTCCACTGAACTGCTATCCCATCCCCTAAGGGCAATATCTTACAGCGCTCACATGTAGTCACCCATCCAAAGGCAAACCAAGCCAGACCGTGCTTATCTAAGGGGGGGGAGTTCATGCCCACTACCGCAAGACCAGCTCTCCTCCCCAGCTCGGGAGCCAGGCATTGGTGGGCTCAGATGACACCAATGGTGTACACCTTGTGGCTCATGCCAGGAGTGTGCAATTACCAGGAAACTGGTAATTGTGAAACTGTCACCTTACTTTATGTAGGAACATAGGAAGCTGCCATATACTGAGTCAGACCCTTGGTCCATCTAGCTCAGTATTGTCAACACTGACTGGCAGCGGCTTCTCCAAGGTTGCAGGCACGAGTCTCTCAGCCCTCTCTTGGAGATGCTTCCAGGGAGGGAACATGGGACCTAGATACTCTTCCCGGAGTGGCTCTATCCCTTGCTGAGGGGAATCTCTTCCAGTGCTCACACTTCTAGTCTCCCATTCATATGCAACCAGGGCAGACCCTGCTTAGCTAAGGGGACAAGTCATGCTTGTTACCACAAGACCAGCTCTCCTCTGTTGGTCATGTGAACCCATCCAGTGTTTAAAGAAATAGATGTTAAAAGCTACTGCAGGCATTATTGCTGCTGGCTGTCCCCTCCAACTAACTACTCACATGAATGGTCTACCTAGGTGGAATTTCAAACATTTATATTTACATTTATATCTCACCCTTCCTCAAAGGAGCCCAGAGCAGTAGACAGGGTTCTGTTTATCCCCACAACAACCCTCTGAGTTAGGTTAGGTTGTGACTGGCCTGGAGTCACCCAGTGGGTTTCATGGCTAAATAGGGATTTGAACTCCCTGGTCCTAGCCCAACACTCCAACCATTACACCATGCTGGCTCAATGAAAACAATGTAATGCCTGAACTGTGGACCTGCAGAAGATAGCAGCTGCTGCAGCTATTTATGTGATCAGAAAAACTGCAAGATGCATTTGTTTTCTGGTCCTGGAAGTAGTCACTGAAATCTTCCAAATGTACCCTCTTTAGATGTTAGTTTAGGGGTAAACAGAGGGAAAATCCTTCCAAACATAATATCGGCATTTCCTCTCCCTCTGAAAATGGAGCAAGCCACACATGCAAGAGAGAGACCATAGGAGTTCCAACTTTACACACTTTAACATTCCTCATGTTGGAAGATGCGGAACTTCGTACTGGCTTCTATGCTTTGAGGTGGCTCTGTTAATTCATGTTAAATGAATTAAACACAAACCACTGAGTACTGGTTTCAGTTGAAGTCTATTTTTTCTGTCTTATAAAGTGATATTTAATGTGGGTCAATTGACAAAATCATTTTAAAACATCATTTTGATCCTGAAGATGCATACTTATCAGCAGATGATAGGCAAGTTTGGAAGCATTCAAAGTCTGCAGTAATAATTGGCTTAAAACTTGTAATACATTTTTGTTTCAGAAAAGGGGAAAATGTTTGAATAGACAGACATAATTGCAAAGGTATTAATTAGCCTAACACTTCAAGAATCAAACTCATTGCTATAGTACCATCAAGATGTTTCAAACAATCTGTCGGAGAAATAACAAAAGAGTATTTTGATGAGATACATATCTTTATGCTTTCCTTTGCCCCTAAAAAGTTTATAGCAGCAAAAAACAAAGTGTTGAATTTTAAAATGGCTTTCACAACTGCACTGAGTATACAGCTACCACTAGTGGGATATCATTCAGTTATATTTTTCCTCACTCTTTCTCACCCTGTGAAGCTTCCCTTCATAGATCCCAAAAATTTAATTACACAGTCGGACAATTTGAAGAATTGTAACTAGTTAATGGAGTCCAATAAATATTTCTCATTTGTTGGTTCAAATTTCCGCAGTGGGGCTTGGTTTTGCTTGAAACAAATCAGAAGGCTGCTGCTTTTGTTTCATGAAAATTATGCAGTCTCCACATCCTGGAACAAATCAATCTTCTTAACCCTGGTGGGCTTTTGTAGTGCTGACCCTGAGAGGTTTTCTCTTAATTGAATAGGTCAGTCAAATTTATCTTATTAAAGAACAACATTTTCCTCAGCCTTGGATCAGCCAAAAATTCTGTAAGTATTTCGGTCCATGTAGTCAGGCTTCAGTGAGTAATCTCAGTACAGGTGGCCCTCATTATTAGCAGGGGTTCTGTTCTTGCCTGTAGGCACAAATATGGAAACCACAAATATTGAAAGATTGAGTCAGTGGGAATTGAGGGGTTAGGTTCCTAACGGAAAGAGGGGGGTGCAAAAAAGCAAGAGGGACTTTTATTCTCCAGATCTCCAGCAATGCCCCTCCAAACCCCGAAAATGGTTGATATTCACTAAATATTTGTTTGTTTGTTTGTTTGTTTGTTTAAAAAGAGCCACAAAATGACAATCTGCTGGAAAACGGTGGCCAGAAATGACATTGGAAGTCATTTCAGAGTCATTTCTGGCCACTCAAAACTGCAGATAGGTGGATTTTGCCTATTTTTTCACCCACAGATAATGAAACTGGGTCTCTAAGACCCAATCATGGATACATGAAAGCGTGGATACAGAGTCTGCGGATAATGGGGGCCACCTGTATGTCTCTTTCCAAACAGTTCATTAAGCTTCTGAATACTGTAGATAAGGTGACTGTGGAAAAGCATGTCTGTATCATAAGAGCTTCTACCCACTGCAAGAACTGTAGAGCTCTTCAAGCTCTTGAAGTTTTCCATTGGCTCTCTTGTGAACATGCTCCTATCCTTGAATGGCATAACTGTGGAAAACAGGGGGAGGGGGAATGAAAGGTCATCGTAGCACTTTCAGTGTCCCTTGGGTCCCCAGATATTGTGCATGCTCTCTCCCTGTCCCCCACTTCCCTTCAGCAACAAATGTGTCCATCTGTCTTCTCCCAAAATGAAGGAAAGAAAGCAGACACCTTTGCTGGAGAAGGGAGAAAGAGAGGGAACAGAAGTACAGTCGTGTGTGAGACGGAGCAGCCACCATCCGACCTCATCATTGTTAAAGCTTTCTCTCCTCCCCGCCCAGCAAACTTATCTGCTTTCTGTCTTCCATTTTCATCACAATCAGAATTAAACTTTTTTTAAAAAAACACACAACACAATAGACAAAACAACACAGCAGAAGCCAGCCTAAAATATAAGGAAAGGGAGCACAAGATTCAGGGATTGCCTTTGGCAAAAGCATGCTGGGATAGCACAGTTTTCACCTGGGAAGTGGAAGGCCAACATGGAAGCCAGGGGTGTAGTGGGGTTCCATCCATCACATGTGCCTCAGAGCCCCAAGCCACACAACCTGTGTCTGACATCATATGCAAGGGGGCGGGGCAACCTTACCCCCACAATCCTTCCCCTCCCTGCCTCTTGAACTCACCATTTGGTGAGTCTTTCGGGAGGGTGGCTGCAGCAGCGCTGGCTCGACAGCGTGGATTGGGGCTGGGTGTGGGGATAACGGGGATGTCTGTCTGGGGGCGGGGGTGGATTGGGGCAGCACAGCCCCTCCTCCAGAGGCTCCTGCATAGTGGGCAGGCCAGAGGGCAGAGCAGCGGTGAGGGGCCGGGAAGAGGAAGCATGGGGGAGAGTGCAGGGGGAAGCTCCAAGTGCCCCAGCAATGCCCAGAGGCAGCCTTGTGGGCCCCTTATGGGCCCCCTGACCCTCCGGGCTAGAGGACATTCGTCCCTCCACCTTGTCCAATGGACACTTACACCCATGATGGAGGGAGCCAGACAAATATGCTAAGGTAGAGGGTTCCATAACTTGGGTGCCATGACCGCAAAGGCTCATGTAACCAGCAGCCACACTTTTGACATAAGTGGGACAACATGAAGCAGCACTTTCACAGGAGACCTGAGCAAGTCAGTAGGATCATACAGAAGGGATGGCCCTCTTTTAGATATTCTTTAGGTGACTGTTGATCAGTAGAATCAGCCTGTTAGCTTCAATAAAAAGTGTTGGAGTTAATTGCTGAATGCTGATAAGCAGCATAACATGAAAAAGTGTGCACGCTCTGCTGGTAATTTTCTGGAATAAATGAAAAACATTATCTTATTAATATTGCATTGGGATATTGCACAGAATAAGAATAAAAATCTCCAAATTTATTTTCCTGGCATTGTGGTACAGCTAAGATTTGCTAAATATCTTATTAGAAATGCACAACTTTGATATTTATTATGTACATTTTAATGAAGGAAGAAAATACGTTTCTGCCACAGCACTGCAGTTCTGTCATTGGATGAGTACTTATAATCGGGCTCATAATATCTTTGTTTCATTCCAAAACCTCTTTTGTGATTTCAAAGCATGAACTGTGCCATGAAATCTGGCCCTCACCTTTATTATCTGTGGAGTAAAATGACCATCATTACCAGCTACATTAGGAAACTGCCACCACATAAAGCAAAGCTGAGTTGGCATTGAAGTGAAACTACTCAGTCTATGAAAGTTATTTTAAAGGGATGCATCTATCAAGCATTCTTTATCGTTTAAAATTTAGTGGTGCACTCCACATATTTTCTAGCAACATTTTGCTTTTGGAAAGATAGAGAAAGAAGAAAAATACTGTAATTTTAATATATCAAAATTAAAATTAAATTAAAATTAAATTAAAATATTAAAATTAAAATTAAGATATGTTCCAATGGATGAGGTCAATGTGCTTGCTTATCAAACAGCAGGGTATTGATGTCATCACAGAATCCAAGCTCTACCGTAGCAACTTACCACAATCTAGGATTGTGAGGGGCAAGCTACATGCAAATGCATGTAAGGAATCTCTCTTCATTCATTCATTCATTCATTCCATTCCATTCCATTCCATTCCATTTCTATGCCACCCCATCCAAAGGCTCTGGGCAGTGCACAAATTGTCATTTAAAAAAAAGAAAAAGAAAACTAGCTTCAAAGTGGAGGTTTTTGAGTGTGTGTGTTCAAATCTTTCCCCGCTGACTATTTTTCTTCTTAATACGGCACCCCAGAGCTGCTTTACCCCAACAGTGTCTAGATGCCTGTTTTGAAGGTACTCTGGCACTTTTCTGCCCAAAAGTGCTCTCTTGCAATGCTTTTTTACACTGCAAAATGTGACCGTTTGTATGCAACATGCATTTTGCCCTTTACAGAACTAAGGGAAATTAGCATTCATCTCAAGTGCTCCCATGTCCATAGCTTTGGGAAAGGATGCTGCTGTGGTCCAGCGGCCACTACCTCACCGGTGCAATGCAGGTGTGAGAACTCCTTCCTCTGCTTTTTGACGTATGGGGCCTTCTGCCTCTCTCGGTGGTGAAGGAAATGCACTTGCATCTGCTCAGAGGGACTTCCACTTTGTCTTTCTTTGTATCTCCCAGGCATGAAAACCCTGGCACAACTCAGCCAGGATAATGTGGAAAGTCAAGTTTACCAACATGGCTTTAGTCAACAGGGCTACAAGTATGAGCACATGGGAATAAGAAAAAGATCATTGTTTCCATGAAGGAACATAGGCATGGCTTGAGTTTAGAGGCAGCATGTACCAGTTGCTGGGAGCAGCAACAGCACTGGAGGATGATCACCTTCATATTCTGCTTTTGGGCTTTCCAAGAGCATCTGTGTATCCACTGTGGGAGGCAGAATGCTGGATTAGATTGGCTTTTGGTGAGATGTACCCCAGTTCTTATCTTCTCTTAACTTGAGACCCATGAAGTTCACCCACTAGCCCATTTAGGGCAGCCACCAAGGAACCACCTGTTTTGGGCTCCTAGAAGGAACTGGGGGAAATGGAGCAGTTGTCAAACACCTGGCAGGATGCAGCACAACCTATGACTAGTAGGCTTCATACAGCTTATTGGGTCACATTTTCTGGATGTACTATAGGTATATACAGTATTTATAAACACCCATTCTCCCATGTTGTGCTGACACATACTGAAATGAAATGGCCAGTGTTGCTCGAAAATGTCAAGAGCTGGGGAATTATCTTCTACCGGTACCAGGTTTACAAGGTTGTTCTATTGCTGGGGATTTTTTTTATTTATTTTTTGGTAACCATTTTGGAAATTGTATCCAACAGCTCCAATTTTAAGCTTCTGCAATTTCAAAAAGTGAAAAAGTGAGGGGAAGGAATTCCTTTGTGATTTGAACATTTTCCCAATTTTAGTAATAGAGCACTACATTCGTTCTGCTTTCTGTGTATACATGTGAATCTATTAGACTGCACAGTGGAAGCAAAAACACACCAATTTAATGCTGTACATTATAGATCCCAGTAGAAATGGATTTATAGGTCTTGAATCCAATGTAATGTGCACTATTTATAGTAAACTGCTGAGAATTTAATAGCCTAATATGTTTATCATCCCAAGAGAATCTACTATTAAGTTGGGGCAGGGGAGATGATATATGGCTAACTTAACATTGTTTCTTTCACAGTTTCTTAGCCTTCTGACATAACAAAAAATCATTGTGTGGGTTGCCATTTCCATTATTTTGTGTTCAGGAAATGGCAGCACCTTTGGAAAATCAGGAGCTATTTATTAAAAACAAAACTCTGTAGAAGGATGTAGGGCAGAAACTTCTGCTGATGCAATATAAATGACCAACACCATCTCTCAGCTTACCTCTTGGGCTTAGCTCAAACTTCTGTGTCTCTGAGACAATGAAGCAGCAAGTACGATGTATTCTGCCATAAAGCATTGCGGTGACATTTTGTTCTCTGAAACAAAGGACCAAATGGCTTTCACTTTTTTCCTGTTAAGATAACACCCCCAATTCCATCCTCCTTCCAAATCTCTCTGTTGGGAAGGGAAGAAGAAAAGCAGCATGATGCTATTTCATTTCAATCCTTGGCAAGGGCAGGCACTCCAGGAGAGCAGGTGCTGGGTGGGTTTCCCCTAAGAACTGGTCCCCAATCTGTTGCCTAAAGTAGCCCATTTCACCCTGTTTCATGGTAGCATTGGCCCTGGTAAGCAGAGTTGCTAACCCTCCCAGACATTTATTTTCTGGAATGTCTTAGCAGCAGTTCAGAAGCTGGAGGAGGTGGGTGACTACTGCTCTGTTCACCACCTCAAAGGCTGGCTTTCAAGATGAGTGTGCTTGCATATAACACCAGTGTCATTGGTGTCATTTCCACTGTCGGCTGTGCTTCAGCCCAGGTGCCACTGGCCACTCTCACACTTTCAAAGCCATGCTGCTGCCTTCTGTTTGGGCCAGCTGACCATTGTCCACTTGCTCACTCACTTTCTTGTGCCACATGTACACTGTGCCTGCCATGTAGCCAGCCTGCCAACCCATTTCTCTCCTCTCCATCTCCAGCATGGTGTTTTCATTAGAGGAGTGCAAGAGTGCAGGCCAAAAGGCTGCCCCGTTGAATCGTTCTGTTCTCCAGGCAGAGAGGCAGTGCCTGGGAAGAACAGTCTGAGCCTGAAAGCATTTAAGATACCATCCCATCTCTGGTCTTTGTTGGAGCAAGTGGCTCACTCAGAGCTCTCCAGGGTCCTGAACTCCATCCACCCCACCTTGCCATCTCATTGGACTCCATCTCCTTGGACTTTGTCAATTCTTGCAGGTGGTATGGAGCAGACCATGTGCAAAGTGACAGTGTGGAAACCCTGTCTTTTGTGAAATTGACATATCTTTCCCTGTGCATAAGTAAAGTATTCTGAAGAGAGGATTGGTTGAGCAAAGATCCCCTGCTAACTGAGCAGAGGCACCTTTCTAAAGTGGTATAGGGAGAGCAACTGACCCTGTCCACCCCCAGCACAGCATCCCTCCAATGGCTGTTGCTGGTGTCTGTCATGTTTCTTTTTAGATTGTGAGCCCTTTGGGGACAGGGATCCATCTTATTTATTATTTATTTCTCTATGTAAACTGCTTTTGGGAACTTTTTGTCAAAAAGCAGTATATAAATGTACATAGTAGAAGTGGTGGTAGTAACAGAAGTGAGGCAAAAACATTTGTGAAAAAATGATTAGGAAGGTTTCATACATTCCAGTTTGCAAAGTCAAGCTCTCAGCATGTAGAAAGCATGTAGGCAGCTGGCTAGGGCAGATCCAGAAGAAGTGTTAAAATTGGAATGACAAGTGAAGTCTCATTTTATGGAACCTTTATCATGTCAGAAAATGATTGACAATCCCAGCATCTGCCTTGGATACATCCATTATGTTTATTTTAAGGCTCCTTTAAAATAAATCTTGCATAGCTTTGTTGGACATTTTCTTAATAAATGCTAAGTGATTACATACTCGTTTTTTTGTCAGGTGGGTGTGAGTTTGTAGGGAGGGAAGTTGAGAAATGGAAAGTACTACACTTACAGTGATGCGTGAGACAAAAAAACAATTTCCATGGAATGTATTTTGGTCTCTACTGTATTACACTCTGAAAAGCAGCCTCTGAAAAGACTGTGGGAGTACAGGTTGCAGTCATGTATGCCATTACTGTAGGTGATGCATTAAAAGAAAACAGATTTCTCCACTTTCCAACTTTAATGCAATATTTCTGTGAAGTGTCCCCCATATGACCCCCATATCAAAGCTCTTTTTCCATCATGGGAACTAAATATGGTGCAGAACACTTGATGGACTCTTCATTTCAGCCACTGGTTTCATTCCTCTTAGACTTTTGACCTTAATTCTGCTTTCCAGCTTGCTATATGTTTGGCTTGATTATTTAGCAAGCTTCATGCTCTATTGCTCCTATCCTCTTGCACACTTTTTTCAACAAAGCTATAATAAGAAGTGTTCTGGGACTTTTGCCAAAAGTGGCTTCCACGTCTCATATATATCATGAAATCCTTTTCCCTTTGTTATTTCCGATGCTTCAAATTCTTCTGAACACACACTGGGGTCCTGGATGTCTTCAGGTCATTTACAACTTTAAAACTTACTTCCATTGAACTATTTATAAAGTGAACATTTTTCTTTGCTTCGAACCAATATTTATGGGCTGTCAAGATTATAATAACAAATGGTTTACCGGAATATGGTGTCTGAGATGAAGACCCTCCATGTTTCAGAAAGCAACACGCAACAAAACTAGTGATTTTCCAACTGTCTTGGGCCTTCTGACTTGTGTTTGGAGAGCCCATTCCAATACATGAGCAAGTATACTATTGGTGTTTTTTCAATGCTCTTTTAATTTATTCACAGAACATATGCCACACTTTTTGACAAGTGCCCTCAAGGTGGCTTGCAGAACAAATCACTTAAGAACAGCATAAATAATACATCAGATAACAACTGCAACACAGAACTATATGTGCCTTTAAAATTTATAAACCACTTTTCTATTAAAACAATACCCAAAGTGGTTACAATAAAATCCAGTTAATTTTATTTTAAGCAAATAGAAGACTAGCAGCAAAACACTGAGCACTATCTGAAAGCAATCAGCACAAAACCATTCCCCAGGCAAACGCCTGGGGATGTTTCTGAAGTGAAACTTCTTGTACACTGCCCAGAGCCTTCAGATGGGGTGGTTAATTAATTAATTAATTAATTGGATGGATAAATAAATAAATAATAAAAGCCTTGACTGAGCATTGGAAAGCAGCCAAGAATGGGTCCTGCCAGCCTCCAGGGGAGGGTGCTGTCATAGCCTAGGTGCCACCACTGAGAAGCTCCTGTCCCGGTCGCTGCCACCTGTACTTCTGAAGCAGGTGGGTCCCAGAATAAGGATTAATTTGAAGTCCTCCATGCTGAGGCAGCTTCATTTGGGAGGAAGCAGCCCTTCTAATACCCCGGTTCCAAACCCTGAAGAGTCTTAAAGGTAATGACAGCATCTTGAATTGTGCCTAGCAATGAATGAGAAGCCACCACAGATGCTAAAGTCGGGGCAATAGATGTTCTCTATAGTGGGTTCTCCATAAGTGGCCATTGCATTTTGGACCAGCGGAGGTTTTCAAAAACATAGTGTGCTACTGTGATTAAGCCTTGGTGTAACTAAGGCATTGTGATCATAGTCAGATCTGTCTCTGGGAGCATGTGCAGCTGGTGTACAAGCCATGGCTGTGTGTAGCATTCCTGGCGACATGGTAGCGTTCCTGACCAGTCAGTCAGTCATGTTCATTTACGGTCATAGACCAAAATGTGTTCCTGACAATGTAGCTTCAACAAAAGCTGAACTGGGGCCACTACCCATGTGTGCACAGATCTGCTTTTACAGCCTAGCATTTTCAAGCATTTACAGATGCTGAAATATGAACAAAGAATAGCAACTGTCAGGAACTGCTTCCTGATGAAAAGCATGATTTCCAAATAGTGGGTTGGACAGTTAGTGTTTCGCAGAGGGCTGGAGACACTATCCAGCCTAATGGTGATGAGTGGTTACGAAGAACAGTTTGATCCTGTGTAGTTAGGATAGTTGCATTATATCTGGTTGAGCCAAACAAATGTGATCATATATGTGACCATAGGAATGTAGGAAGCTGCCCTATACTGAGTCAGACCATTGGTCTATCTAGCTCAGTATTGTATTCACAGACTGGCAGCGGATTCTCCAAGATTGCAGGCAGGAATCTCTTTCAGCCCTATCTTGGAGAAGCCTTGGAGGGAACTTGGAACCTTCTGCTCTTCCCAGAACGGCTGGAGGGGAAGATATTCCCTGAAGGGAATATCTTTCAGTGCTCACACTTCTAGTCTCCCATTCATATGCAACCAGGGTGGACCCTGCTTAGCTAAGGGGACAAGTCATGCTTGCTACCACAAGACATCTCTCCTTTCCAGAGAACCATATATGCTTCTTACTTGGACAAAGTGAATTGAAACAACCTTAAGAACAGCCCTGCTGGGTCAGGCCCAAGGCCCATCTAGACAAGCATCCTGTTTCACACAGTGGCCCACCTGATGCCACTGGAAGCCTACAGAAAGGAGTTGAGGGCATGCTTTCTCTCCTGCTGTTACTCCCCTGCAACTGGTACTCAGAGTCATCCTGCCTTTGAGGCTGGATGTGGCCTGTAGCCCTCCGACTAGTAGCCATTGATAGAGCTCTCCTCCATGAAGTTATCCAAACCCCTCTTAAAGCCATCCAGGTTGTTGGCTGTCACCACATCTTGTGGCAGAGAATTCCACAAGTTAATTATGCGTTGTGTAAAAAAGTACTAAATTTCTTGGCAATCAATTTCATTGGTTCTAGTGTTATGTGAAAGGGAGAAGAATTTCTCTCTATCCACTTTCTCCACTCCATGCATGCTTTTATAGACCTCTATCTTTATCCAAACTAAATAGCCCCAGGTGTTGTAGCCCTGCCTCTTAAGGAAAGTGCTCTGGGCCCCTGATCATCTTGGTTGCCCTCTTCTGCACCTTTTCTAGTTCTACAATGGCCTTTTTTAGATGTGGTGACCAGAATTGTACACAGTACTCCAGGTGTGGCTGCACCATAGTTTTGTATAAGGCCATTATATTATTAGCAGTTTTATTTTCAATCCCCTTCCTAATGATCCCTAGCATGGAATTTGCCTTTTCAACAGCTGCCGCAAATTGAGTGGACACTTTCAACTAGCTGTCCACCATGACCCCAAGATCCTTCTTTTGGTCATTCACCGACAGCTCAGATCCCATCCCATCAACATAAACTTGCTGTTTTTCGTCCCAATGTGCATCACTTTACACTTGCCAACACTAAACCGCATTTGCCATTTTGTTGCCCACTCACCCAGTTTGGAGAGATCCTTTTGGAGCTCCTCACAATCCATTTTGGATTCTACTACCTGAAAGAGTTTGGTATCATATGCAAATCTGGCCACCTAGCTGCTGAGGGGAACCTTCAAATTCTCTAATCCCATGGATGAGATTGTAATCACAGTCTGCAGATTTGGAGATATTTTTTTCTGTGCTGAAAAGAGAATAAAGTGAAACTATCAAGTTTACTTATTTATATGCATTTCTGCACTTAACAGTTACTGAATAATCTGGTTAAAAAACCCACAGTTGATGATGCATAATTTAGTGACCCCTTGACTTTCCATCTTAAAGTTGTTTTGTATTTGCAACAGGCTGTGAATTGTAAAGTTTGGGTGGGGAGGATGGAAGCCCCATTTGAAAATTTAATAACTAATATAATAGCCTGGCTGAGTATATAGATAGTGTCACATTGTTATGCTGAAGAAATTAGACTACATAAAAATCTATGCCATCGATTCTTTTGTCACTGGAAACAAAAATTTGTATATACCATAATCATATGCACAAACTAATGCCAGCATAGTTCAATATTTCCCTGCAAGTTATTGTATTTTAATCTTTCCAGATACTTCATAATAAATATGAGACTGAATTCAAAATGAGTGCATAATTTTGGTGAGTTTGAGACACTTTAGCTAAGCATAGAAGGCAAAACACGACTCATGGTTTAAAAATAAATAAATACAGTTATTATTAATGTTCAGCTCACTCAGACCTACAAAGGAAAGGAAACATTATTGCAATACCCAGATCTGACTTTTGCCCTCATTATGAAGCTTCTGCCTTTTATCCAGAGAACTGATCTGTTGTTAAGGAGAGTCCAAATTAGCACTGTGTGTGTGTGTGCTGGTTGGGTTGAAAGTTTTGCTGCCCCTGCCATGGTTTTGTTTTGATTTATTTATTTTATTTTATTTTATTTTATTTTATTTTATTCATCAAACTTATATACTGCCCAAACTTTCATCTCTGGGCAGTTAACATAAAACAATTACAGTGCATATAAAAGTTAAAACAAATCAACAGTTTAAAATCAACCATAAAATTAAAGCAGACAATTTTAAAAAGCTGAGAAAGCTTGGGTGAAAAGATGGGTTTTCCAGTGTTTTGTTTGTTTGTTTGTTTTTAATTGCCAGAGATGGGGAGGATCGTATCTCAACAGAGAGCACATTGCACAATCTCGGGGCAGTGACCAAGAAGGCCCGTCTGTGTAGCCAGCAAACGAGTTGGCGTTAACTGGAGACGGACCTCCTCAGATGACTTGAATGGGCGGTGGGGCTCGTAGTGAAGAAGATGCTCTCTTAAATACCCAGGGCCTAAGCCATTTAGGGCTTTGTATTTTGTCCAGAAACCTATTTAAACACATTGCACCAGAGTCTCCCAAAAGGGAAGTGGTAGACTTGCCAGAAAGTTCTACCCAAAGTGCTTTGCAGACTTAACCAGAAGTTAACAACTTAGGTTGAGCTTATGAGCTCTTTAGATAGCCAAGTTCACTCTGGAGGATGAGAGGCTTCTGTATTTATGTGCATTTGAAAGATGTGATAACTGTGCAGCCCCCAGAGAATCTTGTGCACTCTCTAGTTCTTGCCCCTTCTTATGTTCAGGGAAGTTTTTCTACTGCAGATCCTTTATTTATTTTCTCTGGGAATTGTTTCTTTTCTTCTGGTAGTAAAGGAGACAGTATAATAGACAAACAAGAAGGCAGTAAGTGGCCATAATCTCAAACTCCTGATTCTGAACGACTTCATCTATGAAGATTCGTCTCTGCCTGCTCATCACAGCTTTGCTACTGGCTTCTAGTGTTGCAGTATAAATTTGCCACATATTTTGATTTATTTATACGTTCCCCACTTTTTGGTCAAGATCACTCACTTGCAACAGTTCAAATCCATCAACAAGCTATAAAAGTGGGGAACGTATGGCAGTCCCTTCTGGCAGCTGATGATATTGTCCAATACTGAAGCTTTTCCCTCGGAGGTTGAAGTTGCTGCCAGTATGTTCAACATTGACGGTAAAGGTTTCCAGCCTGCAGAATCAGCCCATCCCTTGGTGTTGGGATATGTGTGTGCATGCACAAAATAATTAAGGTACTGGCAAAATAGAAAGGCCTGAAGTTCCATAAGAACATAAGAAAAAACCCTGCTGGATCCTCTCCAAGTATCATCTCCAGATAGGCCTGAAAGAGACTCCTGCCTGAAACCTTTGAGAAGGTTTCTTCAAGTGTAGACAATACTGAGCAAGATGGATCAGTGGTCTAAGACAGCTTCCTATGTGATTTGCGCTGGGCTGGAGGCTGCCAAAGAGACTAATTTAGACTATAAGCATCTTGGGGCAAAGGGCTTGTCTGTTTTTGTCCATGCAGCTCTGTAAGGCGCTATGTGCACTGACAGCTTTTGCACATTAATTGTACATGAATAGGGGTGTGTGAGTATATGTGTGTACCCCTACACACACACACACACACACACACACACATATAAAGGAAGTAATTTGTGGGCTTTCCCATGGATTTTTTGTGCCTCTGTTGCTGCCGTTCTGCCTGTTTCTGCAACAAGAAAATAAAAGCTATTAAAACTAATTTAATATGTCTTGAGGATCACAAATGAAAGTTTAAAGACTGAACATGCACAGCTAAGGATTTACTCAAAGGGGCGGGGGAGAATAGCTGTTTGCCTGAGTGCACTGAGAGTGGTATAGGCAATCCAGTAGGGATGTGCATGGAACCGGCTGGTCTGGTCTGGTTCATATCTGAACTGGACCTTAACCCGACCGGGCCAGTTCGGTCTGACACCCCCTTGAACCCCCTCCCGGTCCAGTCTAGGGTGGCTCACAATTTTTATTTTTTTTAAAAAAATAAGTACTTACCCCCTCTGGGGGAGTTGTTTGAGGCAGTGTGTGTGTGTGCAGAGGTTCCCCCTCCCCCCGCTGGCCTCCCTCATTCGCCTTCTGCTCTTCGGTTACTCTTCACCCTTCCCCCTTGGCGCGGTGGCCATTTTGGAGGCTGTCGCGCCTGTGCAATGGGCCTCTGCATGGTCTGGGATAACCAATTAGGTGCATGAGGGAGGGAGGCCAGCAGTGGGGAGGGGGAACCACCAACTCTCCTGGAGGGGGTAAGTGCTTGAAATATTTTCATGAATCCACGGTGGGATTCGGTCCAAAGTTGGACCGAACAAGGTGTGGTTCCATTTGACCCCGAATGGTCATACTCAACCGGTTCGACATTGCACGTTCAACGTCGAACCTGTTTGCATACCCCTACAATACAGACGTATTGGATATGTGTTTTTAAATATAGCAGGATTAATCTGAAATGAAGCAGGGGAATCATCCAGATTGACCATTCATGTGATTTGGCCAGATTTGGCATTGGTAGTCATTTTATTTTATCTTCTCTTATGATGATGCTGGCACTTGAAAGTGCAAACTTGGGACTCTGTATAGCTCCATGGAACTGGAGTTGAAGGAGGAAGCTCCTCCTTCAACTCTGACTGTGATTGGCTATGCAGGATGGCCTTCATGGAAGCCGGCACAGCCAGTTCCCCCTCCTCTATGCAGTCTCTCTGACTACAGAGAGGGAGCTCTCCATTATGTTTGAATTTGGATGGAAGAGTGGGAGTGGGGGAGCAGAACTATGCATCCATTGGACCTGCGGTTCTGCTCCCCGCTCCCCTATTCTCCTATCCAAATTGGACCTGTGTTTCCACATTACTGTGGGTCTTCCATTGGATCTGCGTTTCCACGTTACTTGTGAATGTGGCCAATATGTTGGCTCATTGTAATCTTATATATCTGTAAGTACCCTTTTTAGGCTTTTTATCCTCTGTTAGTTTTAATTGTCAATTCATTGTTTGTTTTTTGTTTTCATATTGTAATTTGGATTGTGTACATCACCTAGAGATGTATTTATCAGGTGGTAGGTAGGTAGGTAGATAGATTAGATATTTGAAGCTGCTCATAGTTTATGTAGTTGTACCGCTACTGGCTTTTGACTGTAATAAAGTCATTCATTCGTTCATTCATTCATTCATGCTTATAGCAGTATCCTGGACTTTGGTCTGAGTATTGACCAGGTGGTCATAGTCATAAAAGAATGCCATTCTAAAGACATTTGCAGTAGGTGAAACTTTTCAAAGATGACAGAAAGACTCACTTCCCTTTTCTAACCTTAGTGCAGTCAGGTGAAATAAACAGACAAATCAAGACAAGTTCATTCTTGTAGTGATATTCATGATGTGCCCAAAAAAAACCCCAATAAACAACAAATGAGGGTATTCAGGCACAGGATTTGATGTGCCTTCCTCCGGAACAATTTTGGAGTAGACCCCCTGCGAGTGTCTTCGCCAACCTGAAGTGGACCAGATTCAGTCATGGTGATTCTCCTGAGCCCTCACACTTCTCTACCCTTCTCAAGCTTACTGAGGGACAGTAGGGCTATTTCCAGCTATTTCCATGGCTTGGGGTAGCTACTGTGTATGCTCACAGCAGCGTCTGGGACCTCGGTCTGAGCACCACCTGAACCCAAAACCCATCCTGGAACGTATGGGATCCCCTCCACCACCCCCTGCCTCCAATGAATAACATGAAATGGTGATGTCAGAGAAGATGCCAGGAATGCTGTGAATGACACTGGATGTAGGGAGGATTCTAGGCCCTGCATTATGCCTGTAAGGAGGAGCTCCAGGGGTTGAGAGGATGCTCCAGTTCTGAATTAGCCCTCTATAAAATTGGATTAATTTCAGCTGTCCAGTGGACTTTCTCCAAATTAATCCAGTTTAATAAGACTCCGATCTGCCCATCATTACATATTATATGTTCTTTATTTGCTGTTAGCATTAATCCTACTAAACTCGATCTGCAACCTACGTTAAATTTCTAGAACGTACATTACTAATTCCTCCCAGCCTTTTAAATAGCCCACATAAAATTGGAATTTAAAAAGCCCCTGCTCTTTTACTTTCTGTTTCTTTGCGCCAGTAATACACTGTGAATATTAAGCAATTTTCCAATCCTAGCTGCTGCGATCTGGTTATTGAAGTGAAAAATTAGCACTTTAAGGGACTTCTGAGTTCACAATGAGATGTTTCTTATAACAATCTCCCCACCGTTAAATTGGATTCACTTTCAAGTTGGTCTTCCTCCAGACTAAATTACCACATGTAATTAGCTTACAGTGAGACTTCCAGTAGTCAGATTAGCCTGTCACTTCACACCCATTCTGCATTGCTGTGCAAAGGGTCAGCCGTTCCCATCAGTACATTGCAAACAGATTTATATAATGATAATAAATATCTCTTTGATTTTAAAGGAGTTGGAAAACTTTACCAAATCTTCAAGAGATACACTTTAAAATATAATTCATTTTTAAAGTTTTTAAAAAGGAAAATATCAGTACAATGGGGAAATGTGCAGAAATGCAGCTTCTGCAATCGCAGCCTCAGGGGAAGGTTGGAGGAGCTTCCTTTGAAGTCCCTAAGATGATCCCTGCAGAGACAGTAGCAGGTGGAGCCACCATTGAGCGGACGGGTTCAAATAACCCAAGCCACCAATGAAAAGGGCTGCCGGAGCCCCCATTCATATGATGTCACGGACAAAGAGGACATGGCCCAATCACCAGAGGGACCATCTCAGCCCTCCCAATCTCATTTCCAGGTAGTGCTTGCTACTGGATCACATTTATTTGCCTTCCTCTCCCTTGCTGGAGAGAGAGGAAGGGAAATGCAGCATCCAGAAGCAAAGCGCTGCTTGGAAATTAGATCCAGAGTGGAGGGCTGGCAGGGGCTCCACGGAGCCCAGGCCCTGCTCCCTTTGGGCATTACGTAATGTGCAAAGGGGAGGGGCTGCTGTGTGTGACAACACACGCAAAGGGGCAGGCGCCAGCTGGGTGGAACACAGGCTGCCGCTCTCCTAGCTATGCCACTGCTATGCATCAAGACAGCCACTATGCTTGCTCTGGTCCATATCAACACTCACAAAAAGGCTGGTGGTGGTGTCTATCTTATTATTTTTTAGATTGCAAGCCTTTTGGGGACAAGGAGCCATTTCTATCCATCTATCTATCATCTCTCTATCTATCTAGGGCCTTTTCGGTTGCTGCCCCACTTGTCTGGAACTCCCTTCCCCTTCAGATTCATTTAGCTTCTTCCTTATTGATTTTTAAATCTCTATTAAAGACTTTTCTTTTTCGCCAACTTTTTACCCTGTAGTTTACCTATTTGGTTTTCTCTTTTGGTTAGTTACTTTAGTTTTTAATTTAGAATGTAATTTTAATGCTGTCTTGCTCTGTATGTTTTTGTACACCGCCCAGAGTCTTCTGAGTGGGTGGTATATTAAATGTTTCAAACAAACAAACCACTTTGGAAACTTTTGTTGAAATGTGGCATATAAATATTCATCATATTCATATCTGTATCAACACTTGTATCGACCATGGTATATAAATATTATTTGTATTAATATTCATATCGACACTCACAAAGTTGTGGTGGCATTCCTTGGATTAGGTGGCCTGGTAGAAGCCAGGCAGACATCCAAGATCCGCAGAGGGCAGCAGGTACAATGGGCAAGATACAGCAAGGTCAGGCAGTCCGAGGTCTAGTCAGTAGCCAGTGGTTAGTGGGGGCTAGGAGAGCAGAGTCAGGCAGGCTGAGGTCAAACCAGTCGGGGCTGGGAACCAGAAGACAGGCGTAAGGCAACAGATCCAGGAAGAGATCCATAGGATCTGTTGCTCCAAGGACCTGGAGCAGGCTGCAGGCTTTTATCAGCGTAGCTCTGGTTTGGAGGAAGGTAACTCTGCCCCCAGAGCGAGGCTCCAGATTGTTTAAAGGGACCTTGCTTGCTGCTTTCATCTTGGGCCCTACTGAGGCAGTAGATCCTTCAGAATCCGATGGATCTGGCCTTACACAGGAGGGCAGGGTGGGGTGTTGGAACAAGGTCCTGGTTCCTCCGAACTATGCTGTAGTTCATGGTCCTGTACCCCATCTTCCTCCTCATCTGAGCTCTCATCCAGAGGGGATGGGGGGGGGGCTGACTGTGGGTCATTACAGTCCTATTATTTATTCCATTTACATCCTGCCTGTCTTCCATGGTGGAACTACTATTGGCAGTGAAATCTAACATGGTAAAATTTTGTGCTGCATTCAGACACATTATTTTGTGTCATTCAAACACAAAATGTGATGTCTGAATGCAAGATATCTGCATTCAGACACAATTATTAGTGCTGATTATTACCTTTAAAGCCTTGAATGGCTTAGGCCCAGGTTACCCAAGAAAGCACCTGTCTCTGCAGATCCCCTCCAGTGGTCCCTCTTCTTCTCTGTGTGGAAATAATTTTCTTCTGGGCAGCAGTATCAAGGCAGTGTGTGTGTATGTGCACCTGCATTCAGAATGGGGCCTTCCTGATTCAACCTGAGCAGGATCTAAAATGAACTAAGCGGACATCCAAAAGCCTGTGAGCGTACACGCCTTACAGGGAACAGTGATCCCCTCCACTCATTAAGATCATCAGGAGAGGTCAGTCTCTGGGTGCTGCTGTTAGTTCATCTGATTACAACTTGGGATTGGGCCTTCTCAGTGGCCACCCCTAGGTTGTAGCATACATTCCTCATGGGTATCAGAGGGCTTTCAAGAGAGCCCCACGTCTTCCATCTGCCTTTTAGCAATTAAGTGGTGTAAATGTTTGTAAGAGCTTTAGTTTAATGTTTACATAGTTTTATTTTGTGTTTTATATCCATCAACTCCATCACAGTTTTTAGAAAGCATGTTAAATCTTGGCTTTTTACCCAGGCTTTTATATGGTTGTCTCCACTGCTGCTTCTTTGTATTTTGTACAGTTTTTATGCTTGTATTTTAAATCTTTTTAGTCTGATTTGTTTTTATATTTTAGCTTAATATTTTAATGGTGTCATTTTTACAGTCTGGTTTTTAATTTTGGTGTAAACTGCCTTGGGATTGTTTTAACGAAAGGTGGTATGCAAATTTAACAATCAATCAATCAATGTCAATCTTTTGAATGGTTTAATTTCTGACTGTGTGCCACCCCATGCTACTTGTGGCTAGGCAGTATAGAAATGAAATAAATAAATGAAGTTTATTATCATTTAGCTCTAAAATAGCATACATGCAATAATATTAGAAAGGTGCCAGCCAGTAGCCCTTTTCTTTGGCTAATTTTGCGGGGCTTCGGATTATTAACGGTGTGATGGACCTGAGCCTCTGCAAGTTATGATTACTATCTGTTCCACTGGATTTGATTTTGATTTGCTTCCATTGTAAATGCACAAAACTCTGGTTGCGAAACAAGGCCGGTCAGGCTGCAAGCGACTCACTTGATAATCAAACTGACTGCAACACCCCATTCCCCCCTTGCCTCTGTTGTACCCAATTTCCTAGGCAGTTAATTGTTGTGCTGTCTAAATCCCAATCCCTCCCAGGGAGGAATTTTGTGCACTCTCTCAGTCTTTTCCCCCTCCTCTTTGTAGGATTTCAATGGAAATGCCATGGTTTCTTGAAGAAGGTGTGCTCCCAGAGATGGGGCTGTAGCTCAGTGGTAGACCACAGATTTGGCATGCAGAAGGCCCCAGGTTCAATCCTGGGCAGCATCTCCAGGTGCGGCCAGGAAAGACTCGTGCCTGAAACCACGGAGAACCGCTGTCAGTCAGTGTAGACAACACTGAACTAGATGGACCAATGGTCTGACTCGGTATAAAGTAGCTTCCTATGTTCCTATGCATCATCTGCTCCGACATCGATGTCTCTAATGACCCACATGATTCCGACTGCTTGATTGCCCTGCAGGCATGGAGTTCTGTTCTTTTTACTCTGTAGAAGGATTTATGTCTAAAAAGGAGGAGATTCTAGTATGTTAGATATCTGTGTCCTTCACTGTATGGAGCCACACGGGTTTGCCAGAGCTATGTTGGTGCACAAAATCATGTGGTCACAAACTCCTGGACTTTTTGAAAAAGACTTGCAGAGGAGCTTCACATAAGCACTGCCAAGAACCTTAAGGGGGTTTGTGGGCAGAGCGGGCTTGACCCGCTCTCCCCACACACAAGCAGGCAGCTTGCCCAATCCAGCCACCCACCTGATTATCGGCTTCGTCACAGAGCCAGTTGAGGAGGTGGGGATCGGGGGCCTTCCAGCCCCCAGAAGTACCAAAATGCCCTGCACAAGTGTGTGGGGCATTCTGGGGAGCCCCTCAACGCCGTGAGGCTTGTTGTAACCTCCCTGTTGGAGATCTACTCGTGAGTCGCTGCAGCACAGTGACAAATGGTCAGCAAAATGGGGGTAGCAGGGTGCACATTCTGCTAACCTTGTTTAACGGGGGGTGGGGGGGCATTTAATAGGGCTGGCTGCCAGAAGCTGCACGACTCCCACTGCAGCACACGATCAGCTGAAACTGGGCTGGTTTTGGTTTTGGCTGGTCATGAGAACAGCCTCCCAGTTTTACCTTCTGACCCCATTCAGGTTTTGGATCTTGCCTTAATATGAGGATATCCATCTTAGAATATACATAGTCTGTATCTCAAAATTCTGGAGGCTTTAAGTGCACTGATATTTATTTTAACAGAAAATACAGTAACACTCCATAAAAATCACATGTAAAGCCTTACAATCCGTTAAACAATAAAAGCCATAGAACGAGAGAGAGAGAGAGAGAGAGAGAGAGAGAGAGAGAGAGAGAGAGAGAGAGAGAGAGTGTGTAAGTACAAGCAGAAGCAGGAAAGCTGGGAAACCTCATATGTGGGTTCCTTTCTCCACCACCACCTTCTGGGTTTCAGAATCCGAATGTGAAATTCCTTGTTGTTTAGAGTCTGCAGCTTGACTACCCTGTATCAGACTAAATTCTTTCTAATTGGCTCAGACAAACAAATAACGAAGAAAAGTGCTTTGTTTGCAGTTGCATCTTCCAGCAATTGCAAAGACTTTATCAATAAAAATTTGGTCATCCTCAGGGGGGATAATTTGCAACTATAGCACCAGTTTTTCATGGAACTTGGCCAAGCGCTCTAGCCTTCCCCCCACCCCGTTGTTTGTATTATATCCGTTAATTTTGATTGTAGCTGTTGACATCAGCTGAAATGTTTCGTGGTATAGCAGGCCTTTAATTGCACCTTGCTTATTTGTGCATTTTTCCCCCTACTGAATGTTGTTGCAATTCATGTGCTATAACAATATATCTACAGGTGAAACTCCTCCAGAGTATAATATCCAAGAGAACAAAGACAGGGGTTATATCCCATCAACAGGAAATTGCTGGCTTCCCACCCCACACTATGGATGTGCATGAACCGGTTCAACGGTCTATTCACAGACCGTTGAACCGATTTGAAAGAACAGCATTCGAGCCAGTTTGGAGGCAGGGCGGGGGTTGCTTTAAGGTGCAGGGAGCATGTCTTTACCACTTCCAATATTATGCTGAACAGGGTAGCAAGAGGGTATACAGCCACCCTGTGCCAGCGATTTTGACAGCAGCGCCAGTGGGGGAAACATGATGGGGGAGCTAAGGAACCCTCCCTTGGCTTTAAAAGCAACCCCCCACCCTCCTAGGAGTGCACAGAACCAGTTCTATACACATCCCTACCCCACACACCAGGGGTGTGCACAAAACCGGTTGGTCCAGTTCGGTTTGAGTCCAAACTGGACCGAAACAGAAATGGGCCAATTCAGTCTGACACTCCCTCGAACCCCCTGTACCTGTGTAATTGACCTCTTCATGGCCTGGCATGTCACGCAGAGGCCCATTGTACAGGTGTGACAGCCTCCAAAATGGTTGCCATGCCCAAACGGGACGATGAACAGCCGAACAGGCCGATTTCAGGAGGAAGGGAGGCTGGTAGGGGAAGACAGAACCTCTGCAGACCCCACCCCACACCCACTATCTCAGAGAAATCCCCCCAGAGGGGGTAAGTTAAAAAAAATTAAATTAAACAACACAAATGCTCGCAACCCACCCCCCAAGCAGGCCGGGCGGGTTCGATCCGGGGTTGGACAGAAGAGGGGGTGGTTCAGTTCGACCCTGAACTGTCGAACTGAACCAAACCTGTCTGCATATCCCTACCACACACCCCACATTCTCTATCAATACCTGCTGAGAGTTGTTCAGTGTCTACTACTGTTTTCTTACATCTTATTGACTTTTCAGTATTTCATGTTTTATTTCAACCCCTGCTAACTGGGCAAAGAGGCACCTTTTACCGTGGTGATTCTCTTTATTTAGCAGGGGTAGAGTAACTGGCCCCATCCACCCCCAGCACAGGACCTCCAGTGACTTAGGTTTCTTAGGTTTCTTTTTAGATTGTGAGCCCTTTGGGGACAGGGAGCCATCTTATTTATTTATTATTTCTCTGTGTAAAGTGCCCTGAGCCATTTTTGGAAGGGCGTTATAGAAATTGAATTATTATTATTATTATTATTAATGTGTTTTAAAATAACTTTTTGATGTCTTTTGTAGTCAAACCTTGTAAAACATAGCTTTATAAGAACATAGAAAGCTGCCATATATTGAGTCAAACTACTGGTCCATCTAGCTCAGTATTGGTCTTCGGCACCGGCGGGGGTAGTGCTTTAAGGGCGGGGGAGAGTGTACTCACACACCCT